>NC_090437.1:859077161-859382857 GCF_031143425.1 Pleurodeles waltl
GCACCCAGACTTTGTGGGTTCCCCTGAAGGAGGCCAAGAAATTGGCCAAAATACAGGGAAAATTTCGTTTTTTCAAAAAAATTGGAAAAAGTGCCTGCAGAAGAAGGCTTGTGATTTTTCCCCTGAAAATGGCATCAACAAAGGGTTTGCGGTGCTAAACTCAACGGCTTCCCAGCTTTCAGGAACAGGCAGACTTAAATCCGATTTTTCAACACAATTTTGGCATTTTACTGTGACATACCCCATTTTTGCAATTTTTTGTGCTTTCAGCCTCCTTCCAGTCAGTGACAGAAATGGGCATGAAACCAATGATGGATCCCAGAAACCTAACCATTTCTGAAAAGTAGACAAAATTCTGAATTCAGAAAGGGGTCATTTGTGTAGATCCTATAAGGGTTTCCTACAGAAAATAACAACTGAAAAAGAAAAATATTGAAATTGAGGTGAAAAAAACATAAATGTTTCTCTACGTTTTTGGCCTCTAGCTCAGCCGGCACCTAGAGAAACCTACCAAACCTGTGCATTTTTTTAAACTAGAGACCTAGGGGAATCTAAGATGGGGTGACTTCTGGGGCTCTGACCAGGTTCTGTTACCCAGAATCCTTTTGCAAACCTCAAAAATTGGCTAAAAAAACACATGTTCCTCACATTTCTGTGGCAGAAAGTTCTGGAATCTGAGAGGAGCCACAAATTTCCTTCCACCCAGCGTTCCCCCAAGTCTCCCGATAAAAATGATACCTCACTTGTGTGGGTAGGCCTAGCGCCCGCGACAGGAAACGCCCCAAAGCGCAACGTGGACACATCCAAATTTTTGGAAGAAAACAGAGGTGTTTTTTGCGAAGTGCCTACTTGTAGATTTTGGCCTCTAGCTCAGCCGGCACCTAGAGAAACCTACCAAACCTGTGCATTTCTGAAAACTAGAGACCTAGGGGAATCCAAGGAGGGGTGACTTGCGGGGCTCGGACCAGGTTCTGTTACCCAGAATCCTTGGCAAACCTCAAAATTTGGCTAAAAAAACATATGTTCCTCACATTTCTGTGGCAGAAAGTTCTGGAATCTGAGAGGAGCCACAAATTTCCTTCCACCCAGCCTTTCCCCAAGTCTCCCGATAAAAATGATACCTCACTTGTGTGGGTAGGCCTAGCGCCCGCGACAGGAAACGCCCCAAAGCGCAATGTGGACACATCCAAATTTTTGAAAGAAAACAGTGCCTACCTGTGGATTTTGGCCTGTAGCTCAGCCGGCACCTAGGGAAACCTACCAACCCTGTGCATTTGTGAAAACTAGAGACCTAGGGGAATCCAAGATGGGGTGACTTGTGGGGCTTGGACCAGGTTCTGTTACCCAGAATCCTTTGCAAACCTCAAAATTTGGCTAAAAAACGCATGTTCCTCACATTTCTGTGGCAGAAAGTTCTGGAATCTGAGAGGATCCACAAATTTCTTTCCACCCAGCGTTCCCCTAAGTCTCTCAATAAAAATGGTACCTCACTTCTGTCGGTAGGCCTAGCGCCCACAAAAGGAAATGGCCCAAAACACAACGTGGACACAACATATTTTTTCACAGAAAACAGAGGTGTTTTTTGCAAAGTGCCTACCTGTGGAGTTTGGCCTCTAGCTTTGCCGGCCCGGGGGGGGGGGGCAGAAATGCCCTGAAACAAATTTGACCCACCCCACCCCCCCTGCCCGGGAACGACCCTTGCCTACGGGGTCGCTCCCCCTGCGTGACATTGGCGCCAAAAAACAAATCCCAGGTGCCTAGTGGTTTCTGCCCCCTTGGGGGCAGATTGACCTAAAATCGGCCAATCTGCCCCCAAGGGGGGCAGAAATGGCCTAAATACAATTTGACTCCCAGGGCAGCGACCCTTGCCTGATGGGTCGCTATCCATCTCTAAAAAAACAAACAAACAAAAAAAAAACACAAAACAAAATTGCCCCTGCCGCCTAGAGGTTTCTGCCCCCCCCCTGGGGGCAGACCGGCCTAATAATAGGCCGATCTGCCCCCAGGGGGGGCAGAAATGGCCTAAAATAAATTTGCCCCTCCAACCCCCACCCCCGCCGGGAGCGACCCTTGCCTACGGGGTCGCTCCCCCTGCGTGACATTGGTGCCAAAAAACAAATCCCAGGTGCCTAGTGGTTTCTGCTCCCTTGGAGGCAGATTGACCTAAAATCGGCCAATCTGCCCCCAAGGAGGGCAGAAATGGCCTAAATACAATTTGCCCCCCAGGGCAGCGACCCTTGCCTGATGGGTCGCTACCCATCTCTAAAAAAACAAACAAACACAAAAAAAAAAAAAAAAAAAAAACCCTGGCGCCTAGAGGGTTCTGCCCCCCCCCGGGAGCAGTTCGGCCTAATAATAGGCCAATCTGCCCCCAGGGGGGGCAGAAATGGCCTAAAATAAATTTGTCCCCCCAAACCCCCCCGGGAGCGACCCTTGCGTACGTGGTCGCTCCCCCTGCGTGACATTGGCGCCAAAAAACAAATCCCAGGTCCCTAGTGGTTTCTGCCCCCTTGGGGGCAGATTGACCTAAAATCGACCAATCTGCCTGACTAATCAGCGCGAGCTCGCGCGCTGCCGTCACAGGGGGGGGTGGGGGGTTCGGGGGTGGAAGGGAAAGGTCTTCCCCTTCCATCCCCGGCTTGGGGGGGGAGGGGGGTGCACGGGGGCGCGCTAGCGCTCCCCCAAGTTCCCCTGTGCCATGGACGAGATCATCTCGTCCAAGGCACAGAACAGGTTAATCTTGTGTCGTCCAATATCAGCCTGTATGGCATTCGAATTGTCCCCCTGATAAAGATTGTACATTCATCTCATGTGTGGAAGCTATAGTTTTGTTTGACTACACATGGAGGGTGCTCAATTTTGCAAGCTTCCTTTGCATTTGACTGACCATGTGTCCATTTTCATCTGTGTACATTGCAGCTACTTCTTCTAAATGTATGGTCATGCTGCTGCCGTTGTATGTTCTTTAATATTCATGTCTCTTGGCTCAAATGTTGCTTGTCCCTGAGATGCATGAAGGGCCCGTTCCTGTCCAAATGTTCTTTTAGGGGCATATGCAAAGTAGAATGTGTCTCAGTGCAGCATCCTGCCATGAATGCTCCTGATGCCCCATCCCTATTGTGCAGGTATTGTTTGCATGTTGAGCTTTGGATATTTGTCTCACAACAAATTGTGCATCTGTTGTGACTTAAATTGTTGCTATGCATTTTCTTCGTAGTTACCAGTTCCCTGTTGCTCAGCCAGTGTGTGTGTGTGAGGGCATGAAATATTGATGAGTGCCTGGTTGTGGGAAATGGTGAATGACCAGTTAGTGAGCGTAGGCTGAGCAGCAAAGATGCTGCTCCTGGTGGGGGGTTACCTGTAACTCATAAGCAAGCTGTATAACCCTATATCTTACAACCTAGGGGCATCTCTGGGAGGTGTCATGTACCCTGGTGTTATATTGTAGAGTTGTGCACCCTGGCAGGGGTCGTGTACACTAGTGTTACATTGTAGATTCATATACTATGGCAGGGGTCGAGTACCCTAGTATTGCATTTCAGGGTTGTGTACCCTAGTATTGCATTGCATGTTTGATTACCCTAGTGTTGCGCTGCAGGTTTGTGTACCCTAGTGTTGTGTTGCAGGATCGAGCCTACTAGTGTTATGTCGCAGGGTTGTGTTAGTGTTGCACTGCAGTGTTGTATACCCTAGTGTTGCATCTCAGGGTTGTGTACCCTAGTTTTGTGTTGCACAGTTGTGTACCCTAATGTTGCATTGCAGGGTCATGTAACCTAGTGCTATATATTTATGGGTTGTGTACCCTAGTGCTATGTTGCAGGGTCGAGTACCCTAGTGGTGGGTTGATGGGTTGTGTACCCCTAGTGTTGCTTTGTAGAGTTGTGTACCCTAGTATTGCAGGGTTTTGTGCCCTATTGTTGCACTCATAGATATGTTGTACCTCCTTGTCATTTTGTGGTGCAGAAGAGGATGAGTGTGGTGTTGTGTTGATGAGTATGTTGCACCTCCTTGTTGTAGTGTGTTGCTGGAGGGGCTCAGGGTGGTGTTGCATTAATGAGTCTGTTGCACCCCCTTGATGTAGTGTGTTGCTGAAAGGGGTGATGTATTTGGACTGCATTATGTGTTTATTACTGCATCTGATATTTTATGACTGTTTATCATTTATTTACATCTTTAGTCCTTTTTATTTACAGATGTGTTCGGTTTGAATTTGTACTACCATCTATTGGTCCTTATTTTAAAGGATTATGGGGGTCATTCCGACTTTGGCGGGCGGTGGAGGCCGCCCGCCAAAGTAACCCCGTCGGAAGACCGCTCTGCGGTCAAAAGACCGCGAGGGTCATTCCGACTTTCCCGCTGGGCCGGCGGGCGACCGCCAAAAGGGCGCCCGCCGGCCCAGCGGGAAAGACCCTGCAACAAGGAAGCCGGCTCCGAATGGAGCCGGCGGAGTTTCAGGGGTGCGACGGGTGCAGTGGCACCGTCGCGATTTTCACTGTCTGCAAAGCAGACAGTGAAAATCTTTATGGGGCCCTGTTAGGGGGCCCCTGCACTGCCCATGCCAGTGGCATGGGCAGTGCAGGGCCCCCAGGGGCCCCACGACTCCTGTTCCCGCCATCATGTTTCTGGCGGTGGAAACCGCCAGAAACAGGGTGGCGGGAAGGGGGTCGGAATCCCCATGGCGGCGCTGCAAGCAGCGCCGCCATGGAGGATTCCCTGGCCAGGGGAAAACCGGCGGGAAACCGCCGGTTCCCCTTTTCTGACCGCAGCGGTAAGAAGCACCGCCAGCCTGTTGGCGGTGCTTCCGTGGTCCCCGGCCCTGGCGGTCATGGACCGCCAGGGTCGGAATGACCCCCTATGTTATTTACATCATTTTTTTCTCCAAGGATAGAAGATGTTTTGTGACTGGAATTGTTGCTATACATTCGCTCCATAGTTACCAGTTCCATGTTGCTCAGCCAGTGTGTGTTTGTGTGTGTGTCTGTGTGTGTGTAAATGTGGAGGGGCAGGAGAGGGAGGGGAGGGTGCGGGAGGGCTCTGGGGAGGGGAGCGTGTAAGACCCCTATCAGTGCCAGAGGTGCTTATCACTTGATCTTTGCCCCGCTGCGCTGGAGTCTTCGAGAGGGGCCTGGGGGCTGCTGACTACATTCCCCAGATTCCTTAGCAGAAGGAAGCCGTTCCTGCTGCCATTTCTTGCCCGGAGGCACTTATCACTGGATCTTTGCCCTGTTGCGCGGGATGCTTTGAGAAGGGCCTGGAGGCTGCTGAATACATTCCCCAGATTCCTTAGCGACAGGATGCCACTCCTGGTGCCATTTTGCGCCCGGAGGCGCTTCTCACCGAATCTTTGCCGTGCTGTGTGGGACGCTTCAAGAGGGGCCTGGTAGCTGCTGACTACATTACCCAGATTCCTTAGCAGCAGGAAGCCGCTCCTGCTGCCATTTTATGCCCAGAGGCGCTTATCACCCGATCTTTGCCCCGCTGTGCAGAATGCGCTCAGGCGCACCCGGCGAAGACTAGGCCAAGAGCGGGCCCGTCTGCGTCCGTCAGAGTCCGGAGGAGACTGGGTTGGGCCACCCCTCTAAAATTAATGTTAGAAAGTGTAGTTTCTACTGCTTTTTTAGTAAGTAACATAAATGTTTTAGTAATTCACACATTAAGGGGGTCATTCTAACTCTGGCGGGTAGCGGAGGCCGCCCGCCAGAGTTCCCCCGACAGAACACCGCTCCGCGGTCTAAAGACCGCTGCGGTGATTCTGTGTTTCCCGCTGGGCTGGCGGGCGACCGCCAGAAGGCCGCCCGCCAGCCCAGCGGGAAACCCCTTCCCACGAGGAAGCCGGCTCCGAATGGAGCCGGCGGAGTGGGAAGGTGCGACGGGTGCAGTTGCACCCGTCGCGAATTTCAGTGTCTGCTAGGCTAGGCATTCTTTGTGGGGCCCTCTTACGGGGGCCCCTGCAGTGCCCATGCCATAGGCATGGGCACTGCAGGGGCCCCCAGGGGCCCCACGACACCCCATACCGCCATCCTGTTCCTGGCGGGCGAACCGCCAGGAACAGGATGGCGGTATGGGGTGTCAGAATCCCCATGGCGGCGCAGCAAGCTGCGCCGCCATGGAGGATTCCATAGGGCAGCGGAAAACCGGCGGGAGACCGCCGGTTTTCCTGTTCTGACCGCGGCCAAACCGCCGCGGTCAGAATGCCCTGCGGGGCACCGCCAGCCTGTTGGCGGTGCTCCCGCCGACCCTGGCCCCAGAATCACCCCCTAAATCTGATTTACACTGATATTATTGGTTTTATGCCCAGTGTATTAATAGGGGGTTAGTGTGGAAATAAGTGCATTTAAGAATTTTTTGGGATACTTCAGTGTAGGTCCAAAATCCAGAAATGGGTTAGAGGAAGCAATCAAATGCAAAAAATACACCCCCTTATAAAGAGCATACATCAATATTAAAGTATATCTCAGGAGCAATGGGGGCTATAGATAAGCAGATTACAAATGTAGATTACAAATGTAGAAGAAAGGTTATTATTACAAAGGAGCCCTATAGAGGCTTTACCCATTCATAATAACCCCTTAAACTCAGATCCTGACTCTACGCACCAGTTTAAGTTAACAGAAAGTAGGAACCAGGATGAAGCCTAAAATGGCTGTATTCAATATGTAAACGAGTCCATATTAGAGGTTGATGATTTCCCCCCTCCACCTAAACATATACAGAAGGCTTGAGTAATACAAAGGGGAAGCTTTAAAAGCCCTTCAATAGCTGAACCTCCTACTAAGGATGATACAAGCACTGCACTTACCAGACAGTCGCAAACTAAAACCTTCACTAAGAAACTCCCCCAGAAGATAACTGAAACTACAGCAAAAACGTATGTAAGCATCTTAGATACAATTAAAGCCTTAGAACTCACACTCAAAACATCATTTGATATTCTCCTAACCCGTTTAATCCAAGTGGAGAGTAATGTGGCGTCAATTCTTGATTTAGTGAAAACACGACCGGTTGATCCAATTTCTATAACCCCCCAACTAAATGGTATAGCTGATTTAAATCTACATCCAGTAAAGGAGCTGCAAACCTCGTTTACTATATCAGTTAAACAGCTTCCCATAGAGCCCTGTACACATGCAGGTTACACCGATAGAAACACACCAAATGATGAGGGTGCATACAACTACAAGGGGCCCGAGACCTATAATACGTCCCACTCCACCTTCGGATATCTCACTCCTACCGAGTGATACTTTACAACTACCCCCTGCAGCATCCCCCTATATAGTGGTCCTTGCGAACGTTCCAACCATACTTGGTGAGAACTGTGAAACATGGACGGTGTTAAGAAACAAATTCTTAAATGGTATAGGATCTCGAATGGAACCCGGCATGATTGGCAGATTATTTGAAGACATAAACATGGTCAGGAGAGTTAAATAGGTAGGTAAGAGCCAGAAATCAGTAATGGGAGACTGTGTGGTACTCTCATTCAAATCTACAAAATTGGTAAAAAGAATTTTACGGGGAATAGGTTTTCGATGGGTATCAAAAGGTGGTATATCATTACTCCCATTAGTCTATTAGGTAATAAGGGCCAGGACCAACCTAGAAATGGGACACTCATTACGGAAGAGAACTTAGCGTAACAATGCTGTCCCCACTAGTAACAAATTTCAAGCCCTTTTGCCTTTGGAAGATTTGGACTGACTGTTGGATGACCAGGTGGTCGTAGCAGGGAGGCTACCTCCGCAGAACCTTTACTCGATCCACCAAACTATAATAATAGTATGGTGACCAATAGAGGGGAAGTATCTGCGGGAATTAATAATGAACAGGACAATATCAGACCTGGAGTGTGTGATGGAAGAGATCTTGTTCACCTAATTACTGCCTCACTCAGCCCTTGTAATGCGGTAGGTCATGCCACACTTGATCCATAAGATACAGGGGCTGCAAGACCAGGCCTCGATCTTTTGTTTTTGGAATGTGGCAGGCCTTCATAGTAAAATCGAAAATACCGAATGGTTATGCTTTATCACATCATTTCCTTGTTTGTGCCTCCAAGAAACTTGGTGTACAGATCCCATACATATAAATGGATATAGGACAATCCATACTCCTGCGATTCCTTCCATACACGAAAGGGGGACTTTGCACTTATATCTCAAACAAGTTTGATTTTATGAAGGAGATTAGTTTAATTTCAAATGTTTTTTACCAGCTAATTTCATGTAAACTACAAAAGTTATTACAGTTAGTCATTGTAAATCTTTACAATAACACCCCTTCAGATACAACCTCTAATGGAATTAGACAACTGCAGGATGATTTGGGATTAGTATGTAACTCCACCCGGAGAGAGACTCTGATTGTATGGGGAGGTGATTTTTATACACACCTATGCACACACTTGACCGAGAAAGCTTGTGGCCTTTATGTAGGGGTAACAAGGCCCAAATCAATTTCAGCCACAAGCACTATAGTAGTATACTGAAAAACACCATGTTTGAGTTTTCTTTATCATTCACAAATGGAATTCATGGCAGTAATTTGCAATTTAAACCTACTTTTAACGGCAGTTGTGCAAACTTATAGCGTATCTAATCATTAGATTCATGACATTGCACTTAGTGGTCACTATCCTCAAAGCATACATCTTACTTTACCTTCAGATAGAAAGCAGTACATGGGAACTGGATAATCTTAGTAATATAGAATTGGGCTCAAGAAACGGGTATTTTCTACGCTGGTCCCAGATTGAACCAATAGGCTTTATGAAGCAGCTGCTTAGCTATCACGCTAATGACTTAGAGGTTTGCCTTAATGATAATATAAATCCACAAGAATGTATTAGACCTTTTACAGAAATCACATGTGGGATTAAAAAGTCACTTATGCCCTCATTACGACCCTGGCGGTAATTTGGGGAAAGGTACTGCCAACAGCCTGGCGGTACCTTTTCCCAAATTATGACATTGGCGGTTTGGCTCAAGCCAAACTGCCAATGTACCACTCAGGTCACCAGGGTGGTAACGACTGCTGGGCTGGAGACTTTGGTCTCCAGCCCGGCGGCTGTCACTATCCCATCCTCTGGTTTATGACCCCACCTACTGTCATGGTTTTCGTGGCAAGCGTATGCGAAATGGCAGCAGAAGCGGCTTTCTGCCGCTAAGGACTCTGGGGAATGTAGTCAGCAGCCCGCAGATTCACTCTGTTGAATGTTCTTTAACCACTTTCTATTTTACATGATAGTAGGACACTGGACTTTGGACTTAAAATGTTTTGACATCTACTAATTTCATTTATTCCACCATGACTGATCCTTTTACTTTACTTTTTTGTTGAGTCTAACAATCATGTCCTATATATATGTAAATAAACACACCTATCAAAAAAATACTGCCCGCTACCATTTTTTGAACATTTTGAAAGGTTGCCTTGTTAACCCATGTGATACACAGGAGGAAGACATAAGATGATAGTGAAAGGAGGGTTATGTTTCAGGTAGTGTCATGATGAGGTGAATTAGCAACACAACAGAATGACACAAGTGTCTGGTCACACCAAACATTGTATTACATGGTACAGCACATAGGCTGTTAAAATGTTCTGACTGTCATAGCCAAGAATGGCAGAACCATCATGAGTCAGGCTAGATATTACAAAGGTATTGTCTCCCAAACCACAGTAGAAAGGGCTTTGTCAGACCTTGTCCCCCATAATAGGCTAAAAAATGAGTGTATCTTGTCACTAACTAGAGCCTTATCACATACCAAATCCATGTCTGCCAACTTTACATACGCCATGGCACAGACAGAGGGCAGAATAACAGTCCCTGATCACAAGTCCATCCTATTACAATGAGCAAGCATCTGGTGGCATGACACAAACTTATGTCAGTGCTGTGGCACAGGCAATGTCACCTGCAATGAGGAAACGCATTGATAGCTACACAAAGTTCATACAGGATCATTGTCAACACAATGTGAAGTGAGATTGCACTGGATAAGATGTTTCAAGGCCACATGATCACACACATAAGAGAATTGGACCAACCCACCATGCCAGTCCCTTCATTGTTACCCATGTGTAATGTTTGAGTTTGTACTCTGGCAGTAGCCTATAGCGACTGTATGCAGGGAATCATTCTCACAGAGTGTGACTGTGTTAATGCATTCATGCCTAAGGAGTGCACCATTCAGAAACCACGGAGGTCTGACGTGTTCCATAGTTCCTCAGCTCTCAGTGAGATTGCCAGAGTATGTCCCACGAGATGTCAGTTGGTCTACCTAGTCAGTGGAGGGCCTGAGAAGGGTGTTGGGTTGGTATGCAGATTGGGAAGTGTTTGTAGTCATGTCCCTGTACTCAGTGACTGGCATGTAACACACTTGGGCAGTTTAGGCAAAACAAACAATGTTCATAGATTTGCCTACTGACATGTATGTGACTCAACCATTTTGTGTGGGAGACAATTTCTTGTCTTGTCTTTTGCATCCATACAAGTCAACATCCATCAGAAGAAAAAGGATTTGGAGAGCCATCGCCAAGAAGGTGCGGACCCTGGGGCTCCACAGCCGGCAGAGTGCCCACTACAGAAAGAGGTGGGAGGACCTGAGACGCTCAACCCAGAAGATCACGGAGTCCCAGCAGGGGATGTCCTCCCGATGTGGGTGAGGGCCAGTCGGACAATGACCCCCCTATTGGCCTGAGTTCTGGCAGTGGCCTACCCAGGGCTGGATGGGCTTTTGAGGGAAGCACAGCAGCCACAACGGGGCGAGTAGACAGCAATTCACTGTCTTCCCCATTGTCAAGTGATTGAGTGGGGTACAGACTGCACCCCCTGACAATTAGGGATGAGTCAGGTGTCACACAGTAGATGGGGGATTGTTTGTGTTGACATGTCATGTGTATCAGACTGGTGTACATTGCCTTCTGAACCTGGGATCTGGTACAAACCTGGGGTGAATTCTCAAACAACTTTCTCTGCAGCAACTGCAAATAGCTGTGTACAGTAATCTTTCATGTTTCTTTTTTGTTGTTTTCATTTCTGACCCACAGATAATTTCCCCAGAATGTCACAGACAAAAGGTAAGTGGGTTATGGATCACTGTCCTCTGCCATATGTCTGGGCATCTGAGTATGTAGACATTTGCCATTAAGAAGCAAGTTATCTTCAGTGTATGATGTGTTCTGGTGCCTCACTGCAGTCTGTGATGTGTTTGTACCCAGCATAGATGTGATATGGCTTACATGGTTAATGTTTTGCAGATGTAGCCGACTGTTTTTCCTTGGTAAGTGTGGAATGTCCATTGAGTAGAATTATGTCCCATGATTGTAGCCAACATTACTTGTTCCTAAATGTCAGCATGTGTCCTTTTCTCTTTAGGAAACATCCCTATTCTGCAATTTCATGCATGTCCTACCCATGTTGATGAGATGAAGTCTGTATTCCCTCACATATATGTGCATGGCATAGCACATTTACCATTCTGGTCCATTTCATGCCATGCCATAGACAGGAGTGTGTCCGCATTGTTTATTGCCTGATACCTTCATGCGTCATAGTATGACATTTGGAATAAAGGACTGCAGTAGCAATGAGGGACATGACAGGTAGTCCCAGGTTGTGGAACCACTCTGTGTATATCTATGCCCTTGATGTGGCATCTTGTGGAAAAGTGCAATGTACATGTTTAATGATTGAGGATTGTTCCTTGACCATTGTCATGCATCATGGAGTGACTTAGGGTCGGCATGTCTAAGATGTGGATAGTGATGTTGCTTCTCATTGGAAAACAAGTTGGGGTCCTTGTATTATTTCTTGCAAGTTCTGTGTCTCTCCAAAATGCAAGGCACAGATATGTACCTCAGACACACTCAGATGATGTCATTGTAATGGGTGTCAGATATTAGTGGTGACTATCCTGGGGCTGACTGATTCATTGTTGTGTGTATTCTGGAGACGTCTCTCCCCGACATATTGAACCTGATGTCAATGTTGTCCCTTTCAATAATACATGTGAGGCCAATCTGAGTGACATTGATACTACCTCCTTGACTCTATTGTGACAGGTGTCACTTTCTGAGCTGTACATTGTTGAAATGTGTTTATTGTGACATGGATATTTCCATGTCAAATACTCCAGGATATTTCACTTTTGTATCTGAGATATCTGGATTTCATTGGCATCATCCCAAATTGTTGGTACATTATGAAAGTGCAAAATAGATTTGTGCATAAACTTGTGTGTGAAATATGGGAAGATACTTTACAAAGGGATAGTATTGTTGGTCACAAGTTAACCGTGGTTTTCTGCATTTGGCACAGCTGACGATGGAGAGGTCACCTAGTTGTTCCATGGTTAATGAGGTTGCAAGACTCCAGACATGCAATTATAGTTGCCTGGGATTCTGATTAGCCTGTGGGTAACTTTGGTAAGTCCAGATGGCATGCATGCATAAGTTATGGCACATAAATGTGCCATTTTGGTGAAAGTTTTTGATGGAGCCTACTTGACATGGTGGTATTGTTTGTCAATCAGAGTTGTGATTGAAGTGTTATCATGTATATATTATGACCCTATTTGTCATTATTTTTGCAGCATCCACAAAGGCAGGTGAAGGAGATGGGGAACAGCTGAGTGGGGAAGCATCTAGCCACGGCACCTTGGGTCAAGATTCCACTGACACAGAGGGATCCAGTGGCCTAAAGGGTGATGGGAGAGCCACTGAGGAGATGAGATCTACATCTTCATCATCAGACTCCACCTCCAGTGGCCAATCCCTTGGGGTAGCGGACCCATCAGGGACCACGAGTACCATCCATGTCCACTTTCCTCTATTCTATCACCGCCCTCCCTGTTGCTCCCCACCCGATTGGCCGTGTCCGCTCACCCAAGAGATTGGGCATCTCCTTTGATGCAGGCACTTCTGCCCCAGCCACTGTTACCACTGCTGGCCTCAGTGAGGAGGCAATTGATCTCCTGAGAATGATCTCTGTGTGTCAGACTTCTATTGTGAATGCCACCCAGGGATTGGGAAGCCAGCTACAAAAGGCTAATGCATTCCTGGAAGGCATTCATGGTGCAATGTCTGGCTTACAGAGATCTTTCCAGGCTCTGGCCTCCACACTGATGGCAGCTAGTCAACCAACAGCTTCTGTCCCCCTTCACCTTCCTATTCCCAGTGCAAATTCTTCCCCTACCTAACCAAAGCATACAAACAGATCCTCATTCATCCACCTCAGCAGTCAAGCATAGTTCAAACAAACACAAGCATCACAAGACTGACCAACGTGCACACAAATAACATCCACCCACAGACACAGCAACATTTACAACTATCCCTGACACCCCCACCATCACACAGACATCAAGCCTACCTACAGACACCACCGCAACAGCAACTAACATAGCCACCGCACCCATACTAACCACAGACAACACCCCAGAAGACCCTCAGACATAACCACAAGCACCACACCAACAGACACCACAGCTACTGACACACCTACATCCACCACATCCACCATACCTGCAGTCACCACACCAACAGACACCCACCCACCCACCATGACATCCTCCAGCACCTCTACCCCCCTAAGCCCAAGACACATAAATGCCCTCACTCATCCACCCAATAGACACTCACTACTCACAAGCATAACTCCTATTATCATGCACCCAAGACATCCACATCTACACAGCATATACCCACTCCCTCAACCTCCAAATCCCATCCCCCTTCTGATGATGTCTGTGTGTATCCAGAAAATCTTTTCTATTTGGCCTCAACCTTTGACCTGTCCACCATCCCAGGCACTGGACTTCCCCACCCATTTCCCAGTACGTCCCTTCCATCTCCAAGATCTCCCTTGCCCCCCGCAAGCAGCCATTCCTCCCCCCAAAAGAAGCCCACCCTTCCCAAGTAAAAGATTACCTCTCCCTCACCCAAGTCTGATCCCCCCTGTTATATCACTAAGGTGCCTGCATACCCCCTTGATGCCCATTCCTGTTTCCATGGCCTGGCCAATGGCCGTTGGACAATCATAGATGTTCCAGTTAATAATCCCAACAGTTGTTTTCTTTTGGGTACACCTTTGTTTTGCAATTTCTTTTTTAGCTTTCTATTGTCCCCGAGTGACTTTGGTTGCGTGCTTGCAGTTGTGTGTGTTTGAGTCTGCTTGCTGCTCCAGTAGCTGTTGTTAGCAGTGTGTGAGTTTGTGTGCAGTGCTATTGTCCCCCAGAAGAAGGGTATATGTTGTGAGTATAGGTATTTGTGTGTAAATGCAATGGTGATGTCATAGCATTGCACACTGTTTGGTGTGGTTAATATATCTTATTGTGGTGTTGAATGTGAGCATATATGGTGTTAGAGTTGTCCGCCTGATATGGCTTCTGTATACATGTGATATGTGTCATCTTGACTTTTGTATGTGAAGACATGGAGTGTGTTTAATTGTGCTAGCTTTGTTTGCATTTGCCTGTTTATCTGTCCGTCCCTTGCAGATCGTTCCTGTAGAGGTATGTCCCATGCAGAAGGAGTTGTATGTACTTTGTTGACTTTCCCTTCCCCATTGTTTAGATGTGCATAACAATTGGTTTGGTATTGTTTGTCCCTGAGACCTGTATAGGGCCATTTCCTGTGGAGATGTTGTTTGAGGTTCCTGTTCAAAGTGTTACATGTCCCAGAACAGTGTCCTTCTCTGTGTGACCCAGATGGCCCCATCCCTAATTGTGTAAGTATAGGTGTTATGTTGCTCTTGGTGTATTTGTCTTTTTGTGTTTTATGCATGCCATTGTACTTCCAAGGTGCTGTGATGTGTGTTATGTGTGTGTCCATTGCAGGGCTGTTTACCGGTGTTGTTGTTTGTGTACCATGCCACATCCATAGATATTTGTGTTGTATGTGCAAACAGTCCATGGCCAGTATGAAATGTGTTTGTGAGCCATATTTGTATACGTGCTGTAGGTGTGTTGTTGTTGCTGTGTATGACAATGTTGTGTAGCCATTAGTGTCCCTGTTCCTGAGCTGTGTGGCCATGTGTATTTGCGTAGTGTTGCAGTGCAGTGTGAATGTGCTGGCCAAAGTGTGAGTGTATATGTCTGTGTTGATGTATATCAGTGATTGTGTGTTTTATGAGACCTGTTCCTGATGCCTGTGGCGTACCCCCCTATGATCTGTTTGCCTTTGCTCCAAGCTGTTTTTAAAGGTTGATGATACAGGTGTGTGTACTTACTGTTGATGGTGTCCACATAGATGTTGATTTCATTGTCTTTCAATGAGTAGCAGCAGTGGTATGATGTTTGGGAATCTCTCCACGGCGGCGTTGGATGTGTAAAGTTGCCTTCAGGTAGTGTCTCCCTTTATACTGTCCATTTCTGCCAGCTTGTACATGGTGGTTGGACCGCCATAGTCACATTGGGATTGTGAAACCTTGTAGTGGGTCTGGGGGAAACACTGTCCCCACCGGCCTATTTGTGTTTCCTTGTGATCGTGGCAGTCTGTGCTGCCTGGCGGTGCCGGGAGACCACTGGCATTCTTCTGTGTGTATGACTGTCAAACTCCCAGTACGATGGTCTGCTCCGTTAGACTATTGGCGATCAGACCGCCACCATCAAGCTGCCAGTCACTAGACAGAACTCATGATGAGGCCCTTTGTGTTTTAAAGTGTGAGATATCTAAAGACTGTTCTTTGTTTTTGCTCTCTGTTTCATTTATAAAGTGAACTCAACACTACCAAGTGGAGGACTGGTCTGGTCCTGGTCCAGTTTATAATTCTTCATCCCGATGGAACAGAAATGCCTGTCTGTGGGTTTGCATGTCTCGCAGGGTCGCTGAGAACCACAGTGTGTCTGTTTCACTCCTACAGAAAAAGGTACAAGACTGACAGTAAGACAAGCCCACGTTAAATTTCTGGCTTGGTGAAATTAAGATGCAAGAGGTTACACTGACCGATTTAGCTAACATGACTGGTAATTTACAAAAAGAGACACAAACACTGGCACAAAGAGTGGATACTCTACAAGAAAGAGTATCTGTCACATTCTCTCCTCTGCTTCGGGGAATGAGCACAGGCAGAATGCGACAGAAGGGATATTTTCACAGTATGAGAGTGCTGGACACAGTCATAGAGCAGGTGCACCAGTAATACCTGTTAGCACTCCACCAGCTATTCCTTTGGCTACTCCAACCTGGTTCCCTAATGACCATTCCAAAGTAGCCTTAATTTTGTCCTATTTGGGAGGTATGGTGTCTATCTGGTCCATTCCCATTGTAGAAAGAGATGATCCCTTACTGTTTAACTTCTGCATTTAAAGCTGACCTAACAAAACTATTTGATCACAATAGTTTGTTCAATCAGTAGACACAGAATTATTAAACTTAAAACAAGGTAGTAAAGTTTTATTAATCGAAATCACTACATTCAATCGCTTAGTGGCAGAATCAGGGTGGCCAGACAGTAAACAGAGTTCCTTATTCTGTAATGGGTTGCGTGATGAGTTGAAAGAATTACCGGCTCAAGTGTTTAATCCACTGAGAATTGTAGTAAGCTTGTAGACTTAGTGGTGAAGCTTGATCATCGTTTGGCTGAATGTAGGTGGGGGTAAAGGCCGATCAGAACCTCGAATAAAATTATACAAGAGAAACAGACAGAGCAAAAGAAAAGTGACGAACCAGAACCCATGCTGATAGGCAGTCTAAGGAGGCCTTTAAGAGAAGAACGGCAGAGTCGAAGAACCTTACGACTGTCTGTACTGCGGGGATGAGGGACATTTCTTACGGGACTGTCCTAGGAAACAAAGAAAGAAAAAAAGAGGCCGGAAACTAGAACACCCAAATTCTGAAGAGGCAAGTATTTCGGGTGAAGAGATTAGTTTAGCCTCTAAAGCCTTCGCACAAACACCTTGTATTCAACATTACCGTAATTTTAATATGACAGCTCAATTGTCCTGGAAGGGGTTTCTATTACTTTGCAGTTATTAGTTGACTCAGGAGCCACAGGGCAGTTTATGGATCACACCCTAGCTGCTTTATGTGGTATTCCTTGTGAACTGATGATACAGGATGAAGAGCTTGAAGAGATAAAAACAATAGATGGCAGTGCCTAAAGTCATGTCACGTAACTCATGCCACCATTGCCTTAGGGCTCAGTCTTCACCGAACTCATTCTGAACAGATACAGTTTGATTGATACAAGCACCCTAACTCCAAGCCATTCTAAGTATTCCATAGTTGGAGACTCAAACTCCTGCTATAGAGTGGAAGAAACATAGGATAACTTTTTGCTCTTAGACTTGTAAGGAGCACTGTTTGCACACTATTTCTCAGCCAGAACCAGATAGGAAGGCAGCATGATCTATCAAAACAGAAACACCTCAGTTTCCTGCATCCTACCAAGA
Organism: Pleurodeles waltl; assembly: GCF_031143425.1. Taxonomy (NCBI): domain Eukaryota; kingdom Metazoa; phylum Chordata; class Amphibia; order Caudata; family Salamandridae; genus Pleurodeles; species Pleurodeles waltl. Next base: position 859,094,558 of record NC_090437.1, read on the forward strand.
CCTAGCAGATGTATTTGATATAAAGGCTATCCCTCTCCCCCCACATCACCCTTATGATTGCCAAATAGATAATATTCATTGGACACATATATGATGTAGTAGGATATATGTACTCACAGAAAAAGAAAATATCTGTTTGAGGTAATATTTGGATGAGATGTTGCAGATAGGGTTCATCAGGCCTTCCTATTCACCTGCCTCTTCTTCTTCATTGTTTGGTACCCAAGAAAGGGGGTAATTTATGTGCATGCATTGACTACAGAGCATTTAATAATGCTACTATTAACAACAATTATCCCCTTCCTCTCATTTCCAGTCTCATAGATCAAGTAAAAGATGCCCAGGTATTTATTAAGTTAGACCTGAGAGAGGCTTACCATTTGGTGCGAGTAAAGGAGTGAGAGGAGTAGAAAATCACTTTCTGTACTAAATTTCGATTGTATGAATACCTAGTGATGCCTTTTGGATTATGTAATGCCCCTTTTGCCTTCCAGTTTTTTATAGATGAGGGTTTCAGCGACTTTCTGGATGTGTGTGTATTGTGCTCGATTTGGATGATATATTGATATATTCCCCATCTATGTCAGTTAATGAGGAGCCTGTCAGGGCTGTATTGTAAAGTCTATGGTCCATATTTATACTTTTTCAGCGCCAAATTTGCGTCGTTTTTTTACGAAAATCGGCGCAAACTTACAAAATACAATTGTGGCCCATATTTATACTTTTTGACGCCAAACTGCGCTAACGCAGTTTTGCATCAAAAAAATTAGCGCCGGCTAACGCCATTCTGAAGCGCCATGCAGGCGCCGTATTTATTGAATGACGTTAGCCGGCGTTAGCCGGCGTTAGCCGCCAGCGCCGTCTGGTGTGCGTTAAAAAAACGACGTACACCAGGCAGCGCTGGCGTAGGGGGACATGGGGCTTGGGCGTCAAGAAATGGGGCAAGTCAGGTTGAGGCAGTTTTTTCGCCTCAACCCGATTTGCGCCATTTTTTTCACTCCCAACCCCCATAGAAATGACTCATGTCTTAGCAAAGACAGGAGTCATGCCCCCTTGCCCAATGACCATGCCCAGGGGACTTCTGTCCCCTGGGCATGGTCATTGGGCATAGTGGCATGTAGGGGGGCACAAATCAGGCCCCCCTATGCCACAAAAAAAAAAAAAAAAAACTTGCCCAAACTTACCTTAATGTCCCTGGGATGGGTCCCTCCAGCCTTGGGTGTCCTCCTGGGGTGGGCAAGGGTGACAGGGGGTGTCCCTGGGGGCATGGGAGGGCACCTCTGGGCTCCTTCAGAGCCCACAGGTCCCTTAACGCCTACCTTTTGCAGGCGCTAAAAAACGGCGCAAAAGAGGCCGTACGTCATTTTTTTTGACCCGCCCACTCCCGGGCGTGAATTTTGCCCGGGAGTATAAATACGACGCACATGCGTTTTAGACGGGAACGCCTACCTTGCATATAATTAACGCAAAGTAGGTGTCCACGCTAAAAAATGACGCTAACTCCATGGACTTTGGCGCTAGACGCGTCTAACGCCAAAGTATAAATATGGAGTTAGTTTTGCGTCGGAATTGCGTAAAAAAAAAACGACGCAATTCCGGCACAAACGGAGTATAAATATGCCCCTGTATTTTGTACGTTTGCGCCAAATTTGCATAAAAAAATGACACAAGTTCGGCGCTAAAAAAGTATGAATATGGGCCTATGTGAGAACAAGACCTTTGTCAAACTAGAGAAATGTGAATTTCATGCTTCTGAAGTTACTTTTTTGGGTTATGTTCTCTCTTCATGAGGTGTTAGTATAGACCCACAGAAGGTATAAGCAATAGTGTAATGGAAGTCCCCTAAAACTGTTAAGGAGGTTCAGAGTTTTCCCGGCTTTGCCAATTTCCACAGTAAATTTCTACATCATTGTTCCACATTGGTATCACCCATAACTCAATTACTGAAGAAAGGCATAGTATTTCATTGGTCTGAAGCTGCAGAACAGGCTTTTCAGCAATTAAAAGGAATGTTTATAAAGGCCCCCATTCGACAGCACCCGGAAACCACACAACCCTTTATGGTAGAGGCTCATGCTTCTCAAGTGGCAGTTGTGCGGGTCTTATCCCAGAGGAATAATGAGACAGGAGAATTACATCCAGTTGCTTATTACTCCCATAAGCTTAGTCTATCCAAAATTAACTGCTCTATTGGAGATAAAGAATTAATGGCAAAAAAAAAAAGGCTTTTGAGTAGTGGCATCATTATTTAATGGGTGCTTTGCTCACTGTGACAGTTATTACTGGCCATAGAAACCTCAAATCCTACGTATGAGACAGTTGCTTTTGACGCAATTCTTCACAGCCTGTGATTTTATTAAATTCCAAGCTGGTTGGCAGCATGGAAAAGCAGATGATCTGTCTCGTTTGGATCATGACATCATGGAACATGATTTAGAAATTCCTTTCATCACTTTTAGGAGCAGTCATGTCTCAGAATTATTTTTGGCAGTTGTAGCTGCTGCTCAGCTCAACAAGGAAGCTCAATATGTCCTACAAGAAACTAAAGTTTAAATAATTTACATCATCTACATGATAGATTGTTTATTCCTACTCCAACCTTACAGCAGCAAACATTAGACTGGTGCCATACTCATGTGATGGTAGGGCACACAGGAGAAAAGAAGATCTTAGAATTGGTTAGATGGTATTGTTGGTGACCCACATTGGGAATGGACACAAAACTGTTTGTTCAAATGTGTGCTATTTGTGCTGAAAACAAGAACTCCCATCAAGCTCCTCCGGGGTTATTACATACTTTACCCACTCCTCCGCACCCTTGGCATACATTAACCTTGGACTTTATAGTGGAATTACCCATGATAGATTAAAGCTGTACTACAGTTATGGTTGTAGTGGATATGTTTATTAAAATGGCTTATTTCACACCTTTAACAAGTTTACCTACATCCAAAGCACTTGCAGATTTCTTTTTGCAATCGATTATCTGTTTGCATGGTTTGCCCTCTATTATGTCCGATTGGGGCCCTCAATTTGTTTCTAAGTTTTGGAGGGCCTTGTTCAATGTTTTGCAGACAGATTTCCGTCTATCATCTGGTTATCATCCACAATCAGATGGACAGACAGAGATGGTAAACCAATGTCTGGAACAATATGTTAGGTGTCAAGTATTAAGTGACTCTACAGAATGGGGTTCCTACCTTTGGGCTGCCTAACTTACTTATAATAATGCAAGCAGAGCTCTATCAAAGTTACTCCTTTTCAATGTAACTATGGTTTGCATCCTCAGCTCCTATCATTGCCTTCTGCATTTAGTATTAATGTACCCACTGTTCAAGACTACATGGATCAGGAGCAAACTATTTAACAAGCAGCACATGATATTTTGGATCACGCCAAACTGATATATAAGGTAAATGCGGATATAGATTGCAGAGCAAGTCCTGATTATCATGAAGAGAACAGGCTTGGTTATCCACCAAATTCTTGAATCTGAAAGGACTGCGGAACCGCAGAAATTCCAGCTATAGGCCCATATCCTATTCTAAACCGTATAAATTATGTTGAAATGCAATTGGAACTACCATCACACTTGCAATTGCATCCTGTTCTTCATGTGTCTTTAGTAAAACCTCTTTCCCCTGGAACCACATTCCCTGAAAAACCTCCCAGGGTGTCACTAGATGACGACTCGGAATTTGAGGTAGGAGCGATTCTGTATTCCAAGCGAGTATGACACAGACTGTATTATATGATCCACTGGAAAGGCTATGGAACTGAAGATCACATCGGGGAGCTCCTGTGTAACGTGCACGTCCCTCGTCTGCTGCACCTTTTTCATCAACAGTGTCCTAACAAATCCAAGCCAGTGGGTGGCGCTTTGGGGGGGTGTTCTGTCAGGCTGCCCATCTGTCAACACTGCCCCATGAAGAAAGGGCACAGGTGGATACTGTACAGTGGAGCACGTAGCCTTCAAGGCTGTGCACTGCAATGACTGCTCATTGTCTGTGCCCTCCCCACCTGTACTCACCTGCATTTGCTGATTTTATTGTTTTCTGAGCAATCGGTGTCCTGTTCTCTCATTGGGTCTCTTCCTTTCTGTCATTCTAAAGTTGCTTTTTCTCACATATGGATCATTTCTTCAAGGATTCCATGAAAACTATAAAAACAATAACACATCAGAAAAACGTAATTTGCTGAAAAGTGGAAACCTGGTATATTTAAAAGGTTTACTCATCTGATGAACTTGACGGCAAAGTTTGGTGAAGTTAAGCATTATTCTTTGTGAACTGCCTTATCTAAATTGAAAAGATAAGACAAGGCATGTGATCTTAGCACATACTCCACCATCCACCGTGGTTATCAAGTCAGCTCTTAGTTCTTCCTTAATATTGTTTAGGCTGAGTTTAGTATTGTTGATCATTTTCAGTATACCTAATCTGGTTATCTGCAATCAGCTGGTGTTCACTTTTGTCTGTTTGTCTGTATGGTGAAGAAGGGTATGGACCCTCTTGCATTTACTTGCATTTCAGTGAATAGTCTCAATTCTTCCGAAAGGTCCTTGTACTAAGCCCAGCTAAAATAATCAGCAGTTCATTTCTCTCAAGCCTGATGCAATAGAGTTGTTTTCTGCTATAGCTGATGCTGGAACAACTTTGACAGGTTTTCTCCAGGGTTGGCCAGAGGCATGATGTGTATAGTCATGAGGGAGCAGAGGCCTGCCACCCAGGGAAGAGCTGAGCAAATGCAAATTCTCCACATTGCAAGTAGAAGCCCAACAGCTTAGAGGTTGCCCCTTTCCTTCCAACTGTGTGTACCTATCTATTTCAGTATCCCAGATTTCCCACATGGGGTATCTATGCTGATGTTTAATCCAACCTTTGACACGTTTCCCCCTTGTATCATTGAGGTGTATGGCCCTACACAGGTACTTTAGGTCTGGGGTCCATTTGTTATTAAAGGCAACCACCCCATACACAATAACGTTCATTCTGGGACCACAGACAGAGGAGGGAGCGGATGTGTTTCTGCACTGGTGTGGTGGTCTTGCTATCTCCAAGAACCTCATTTCTGGAAATTCTCGGGGCCAAACAGTGTCCACCCCTACAGTGCCCCACCTGGGCATTTTGTCTAACCCAGTTTGAATATTGGTAGGTTTGGTGTGAAGGTACAGTGCAGTGGGATTGGTCTCATATCAAGTGCTGTTTACTACTACTCTAGGGGTTCTACCCTACTAAGTTGTGTCCTGGCCCTGATTCTACAAAGGTACAGGTGGATGAGACATTTTGCTTTCTCAGGGGCCACCTCCTGGAAAAACAAGGACTATCTGCACCTACAGTGTGTGGTATTAGAGAGCAGGCATAGCACTGTCTTGCCAATGTCTGGGTGCTCACAGCAGTCATGTGATGTTACCATATGTTGTGTAAGCATGTACTGTGCAGTGCGTGTGTGTTAGAAATGGGGTCTCTGGTTGGCAGTCAGTTTGCACTCTGTCCAAGCAGGGACCCTCACTCTAGTCAGGGCAATGCAGATACATACTTAAGATAACGCCTGGTCACCCCCTTGGTAGCTTGGCACAACACTACAAAATAGACACCACACCAGTTCAGGAAAATAGACAATGTTTATCTAAATCAAAGAAGACCAAAATAACCAAAATCCAACATACACAAGTAAGGGTATGAATTTTTAAATAAAAATGGAGGTCATGGTTGGGGTCAGACCGCCGCCAAAGTGGAGGTCTGGTGATGGCATTATGACCGTGGCGGAGCCGCCACAGTCAAACCACTGACACCACCAGGCTGCCACCAGCCTGCAGCCTGGCGGTCCCGGCGGTTGTAATCACAAGCAGCGCTGCCCTGGGGATTACGATTCTCCATCTGCCAGCCTGTCCACGGCGGTGAACACTGCCATGGAAAGGCTGATGGAATGGGTGGCTCGGGGGGGCCCCTGCACTGCCCATACACTTGGCATGGGCAGTGCAGGCACCAACATACACAGCCCCATAGTGCTTTCCACTGCCCGAATTACGGAGCCAGCTGCAATGTTAAAGCTCTGTTCCCCCCTGAGCCGGAGGGCGTAAACTCTGCCACCCTCCAATGTCAAAATGAGGGCCAAAGAGTCTTACTCCATAGAAAACAATAGATGCATTGTTGTTACACAAAGTACCTGCTTAGCATAAAAAATAAAGCCACACATGCAAGTGTGAGGCGGAAAAGTTAGCAATGCGTCTATTCCTTACTCGTAAGTGAGGCTGTGCATCATTTCTTCTCCAGTCGGGTAGGCGATGCGTTGTTTTTTTCTCCTGGGAGGGAGCGATGCATCAATTTCTAGATGGACAACTTAGGTCTGGGCAGGTTCACATCATATCTCAAGCTGCGATGCAGGTGATATGTCAATCTCCCCGCTGTGATGCAGGTGGTGTGTCAATTTCTCAGCCACGATGCAGGCGGTGTGTTGTTTTTACAGCTGTGTTGCATGTGGTGCTGTTTCACCAGCTTCACCTTTTAAGGGCCCAGGGCCTAGAGTGAGTACCATATGGCAGGGCAGGAGTCTCCGCAGAGAGCCCAGGTGCTGGCAGAGGAAGTCTTTGATGACCCAAGACATCAAAACAGTAGGCAAGCTCAGTCCATGTCCTTGGAGACACTTCACAAGTAGGAATATACCACAAAGTCCAGTCTTTGTCCTCTTTCAGGTAGAAGCAGCAACTGCAGGCCAACCCTGCAAAGCACAGTCACAGGCCAAGGTGCAGTAGTCCTCCTTTAGCTCTTCAGCTCTTCTTCTTGGCAGAGGTTCCTCTTGAGTCCAGAAGTAATCTAAAAATCTGGAATTTTGGGCCCACTACTTACACACCTTTCTGCCTATAAAGTAGGCAAACTTCAGAGGAAAGACTCTGTTAACAATTGAGGCCAGGCACAGCCCATTTAGGTGTAAGTGTCAGCTCTTTCTCTCCACTCTAGCCCAGATGACCATCAGGATATGCAGGTTACACCCCAGCACCCCGCTTTTGTTCCCAGCGAGGGTGACACTCAACTTGCATACCTTATCTATGGTGACTTTGCATTTTATTGCATAGTCGTTTCTATCTGAATGCATTTGAAGGTGCGCTCTACTTTACGCACATAATGGAGATAATTGGGGTAGTCGTTTATTACACCAAGGAAGATATGTATAGTTGGATTTTAATATGCGCTTTATTTTACACATGAAATGCAGACTATGGCCCTCATTATGAACTTGCCAGTAATCACTGACGACCGCCGTGCTGATGGTGAACAAAAGACCCCCAGTGGCGATGAACTGCACACCGCCGAATATCTATGCCAAAAAGAAAAACCTCCAAAAATCCTTCCCACCGCCACAGCCAACGACAGCAGAAAGGCAGTACACCGTACCGCACCACCACCATGCAGACAAATCTTTCACCCACCAAATAATGGTGCACAAATCAGCTTGGCGGTCGGTGAATGCTGAACGACCATTGGCGGTACGGACCGCCACGGCCAGCAATGTGACCCCCCAACAACAAATGCACACATTGGCAAGTTTCAAACCCACACACCTGACACACATCCACGACACTATAAAACACTCACATACACACCCCACAATCCTTTGCAACACCAATAGCGTGACAGATATTGACAACACAACACGCATACACTGAGCTCCACATCACACAAGTCACACACACAAATACTTCACCAAAACCCATACATTCCCCAGACACCATCACAAGCCACACACCAAACCACACAACAGCACCCTCACCAATACACCTACAACACACCACCCACAACACACATCATGGCACCCCCTAAGTACCCACGCTTCGCAGACAGGGAACTAAGGACCATGGTGGATGAAATACTCAGGGTCGAGCCACAACTATTCGGGGACACAGATGCAGCAGACACTTGTGGCCAGGAAGATGGAGCTATGGCAGAGGATAGTCAACAAGGTCAATGCCGTAGGAAACCATCCACACACAAGGGAGGACATAAGGAAGAGATGGAATGTCCCTCTCTGGAAGGTGCGGTCCATGGCATCCAGGCACAACATCGTCGTACAGAAGACTGGTGGTGGTCCCACACCTCCTCCCCCGAATAAAACCGACTGGGAGGAGAAGGTCCTGGCTATCCTGCAGCCAGAGGGCCTCTTCGGACTCACAGGAGGACTGGACTTGGATAAGACAACTACAATAGCTTAACAGTCACCACACCTGTAATGCATGTATCACCCCATCCCCTCACTACCACCAGGACTCCATCCCCTACCCAGTCCTCAACACCCACATCTAAGTCCCCTGCATGCCCAGAATCCCACAACCAAATCACCATCCAGCCCCCTGTGCACAGTCACCTACCCTTGCATGGAATCCCAGTGGCACTACAGCACCCACAATGCACCACCACCCGCCACAGAAAATGCACCAAAATGTACACAAAGGGACCTTGCATGCCACTACAGGGGAATATAAGAATCAAATAGTGCAGACCAGTGCAGCAATTGCCCAAAAAGTACAGGACACCCACATGTCTATTCTCTCACACACAGGCACTACTACCCATGCCACCCAGACGGAGACGTCAAGGAGTGCCACTACTCTCATCCCCCCTCTGAGGTCGCAGGGCTTGTTGGACAGCACCCTTCTCTTCCAGAAGGGGAATAGCTTTCCTCACAGCCAAGATGTGCAGCATGCAGCAGATCACCACTATCTTACGCACCTTGTCAGGGACATAACACATGGATCCTCCAGAGAGATGGAGGCAATTAAATCTTGCCTTCAGAAGTCCTATAGTGCGCTCTATGATCCTCCTAGTACGACAATGGGCCTCATTATAATTCCTCTCTGCATCTGTCCTGGAATTCACAGGTGTCAGGAGCCATTGCAAGTTGGGGTAACCAGAATCACCTGTAAAAGTGGGCGAAAGAGGACTTGAACAAACTGCTTTTACTTGTATACAGCCTGACTGTCAGCTATGTAACTGATCCAGTGTCATACACACTCACCTATGAGCCAAGCTCTGTCCCCCTGAAACTGTCCCATCATGTGTGGCACACTGCTGTTTCTCAGGACAAATGAATCATTGACTGATCCTGGGAACCTGGCATTGACATGTGAAATGTGCTGACCAGCAGTACACACCAATTGTACATTCATGGAGTGAAAGTTCTTATGATTCCTATAAATCTGTTTATTCACTATTGTGGTTATGAGGGCTATGTGGATTCCATCAATGGCACCTATCACATGGGGGATATTAGTGAAGGCATAGATTCCAGATTTGATGGCAGTGAGTTCAGTCCTTTGGGGAAACTGGACATAAGTATGCAAGTGTTGAACGAATGCATCCAGGAAATTGGATATGATGTGGCTGAACTTTAGCTATAAGACCCCTGCAGCCATGCCCACTGTCACCTGAAATGAGCCCGAGGCCACAAAATGGAGCACAGATAGCACTTGCACAGTTGTAGGGATGGCATGATGATTCTGATTGGCCGGCTTAAGAACAGGATTCAATAATGCACAGAGGTCATGGATTGTAGCTCTATTAAGTCAGTTAGTAAAAATGATGTAACGTTCCTCCATAGTGGCCAGATCTACCAGGGGTCTGTAAACAGATGGGGCCCTCCCTCGCCACATAGGTCTGTACCTATGGGGAGAAAAGAACACATTTTGAGTGTCAACATACATTTACATCACATGATGTCACTGTAATTTCAAAATGCGTCACATAGGTGACGCACACAAACAGAAATAATGAGGTACCCGACAGGCTAATGTGTGCTGAGGTTTCCCTGTCATAATGGCATCTCATTGTATACACACTACCAACCGTGACTACATTTGTGGGTCAAGGAATCATGTCAGTAATCGACGAATGGGAGAGAGAATAGAGACATGGATGAGGTCTATTGAGACGTGGTGGAAGCAAAATGGCAGCCTCCTGCCATCCAGGTATGGTAGTGTGGAAGTGACTTAATTCCGCTGGCGTTAGTACTCATGGTGGAAGGCGGTATTCACCAATGTGCACCTCATCATTGGGTTACAGATTGTCAATGGGGAACCTGGCCCAATCATGATCACCACCGATGGTGACAGTGCACACTGTTGTGGTATCTACCACCATTTTGACAGACCAGTTGCAACTGGAAAAGCTGGTGGATGGGGTCCTACCCCTGTATGCAAAGTTGTCTTGGCGACCAGAGGAGCAGGTGAGTTGCCATCAATCATCCTAAGATGTGTGTGATTGTGGCAGATGCCGGTATGAATGTGTGTTCAATGTGCGACTGCCCAGCCGTAGGTTGTCTGGCACTTTCTGCTTTTTATTTGTTCATATGCATTTCTACATGGGTCATATCAGTATGAGTCAGCATTGCATTTGTGTACAGGGCACCCACAATGACGTCTCTTTCTTTGCTCTGTGTGTACCAGGCAGGTCAGCACCCATCAAAAGAAAGGCCTGTGGCAAGCCATCGCCAAGGAAGTGCCGACACTGGTAATCTACAACCGGCAGAGCACTCACCGCACGAAGCGGTGGGAGGACCTGAGGCGCTGGGCCAGGAATATCGGAGAGGCCCAGCTGGGGAATGCCTCCCAATGAGGAAGGGGTGCCCGTCGGACCTTGACCCCTCCAATGGCTGCATTCTGGTGGTGGCCTATCCAGATTTGGATGGGCGCTTGAAGGCAGCACAGCAGCCACAAGGGGATGAGTACCAACACTATTGTGATACCACTTTGATAGGTGAATTTGGGTAGTGCCAGGCACTTAGACTGGTGTGTCCCTGCAGTCCGGCCCCCTCCTCGTCCTTGGGATAGTGTCATAGCCAGTTTTGGCAGGCTCTGTAGGCCTATGTGGGGTCCCCGTTTTGTCATCTGGTATTCATTGTGGCCTTATGAACTTGTAATTACATTGGCTTGGCATGATCTTTCATGGGTGTACTTCACACAGTGTATTAGAGTTGTGTTTCTTGATGGTTATGTGGTATATGCTGGGGTCATGATTACTACCCTGGGGCATATTCATAACATATGTTGTGTCTGCTGAGGGTTCGTACCTGACCTGGGTAGGAGTGTCTGTGACCCAAAATGTATATATTTTCAGAATTTGCCATGTCCCTGTGTACATTAGCATCATCTGGCGAGGGAGCTGAGGCACCCGCGAGTGGGGATGCAGCAGCCCACCGTTCCAAGGAGGCAGCGTCTAACGACATCAAGGGGACCAGTGGGTTGCAGGTGAGTACTATAGGGGAGGCAACTACCACTGGAGGGAGTGACTCTGATACTGCCTCCGAAGGCAGCTCCCTGGTGGTGGTGGACCATACTGGGCCCACCCATTCTTTGTCATCTTCCGCCACCCCCATTCCATCACTGCCCTCCCAGTTGCTCCCCACCTAGTTGCCCGTGCCCGATCACCCCGGAGGGTGGGTGTCTCCTTGGCCCCAGGTACCTCATCCCCTGCCCCAGTCAGCCCTGCTGCCCTCACAAAGGAGGCTATTGACCTCCTGAGAACCATCACTGTAGGGCAGACAACCATTGTGAATGCCATCTAGAGGCTAGCATCCCAGATGCAGCAATGCAATGCATACCTGAAAGGCATTCACAGTGCCATGTCTGGCCTACAGAGATCTTTTCAGGCTCTGGCCTCCTATTTGATGGGAGCCAGTGTCCCTGGTTTTTCCGTCCCCCCTCCTATCACCTCTACTCCTTTCAGAACCCCACTTCCTTCACACATCCCAAGCACATATACAGACAGCCATGCTCACAGATCCACATACAAGAAGCACACAGAGAAACACAAGCACCACACTTCCCACCACAGGAAGGCACAAACCCAACATACCAAAGCACACAAAACAATATCCACTTCCACCAGTGTGTCAACCTCTCCTGCTACCCTGTCTCTCACCTCACCATGCACACACACTGCACCCTCAGTCACTCTTGTTGCCCCAATCATCCAGTCACCACAACATCTTACATCCAGACATGCACCCCAGATACCACACCTGCACTCACCACGACTACATTCACAGACACTTGCAACACACTCACCCAGACAACATCCATCTACACTGGCAGCCAGTCTTCTTCCACTGTGTCCACCCCCCCTCCCAAAACACTCAAACATTCACACTCATCTACACCACACACATCCACCATGCATAAGCATACTATACAGGCACCCTGCATCCACGTCCAGCACACCTACACCTGCTACAAGCTCTCCCTCAAACTCCACTCCCAGACCTGCATCCAAATCCCCTCCAACTGCACCTAAGAAGCTTTTCCTATCCTGTGTTGACCTGTTTGAACCCACTGGCCCACCCGTCTTGTCTTTAAACTTTCCCATGTCCTTGCCAAGTCCACTCCTTCTTCGTCTAAGTCCGCCCCAGGCTGCCCTTCCCATTCCTGTGCCCCTTCCCCAGGGAGGAAGAAGCCCTGTGTTGCCCCTGTTCCCTGAGGTGCCTGGCTGCCCCATTGATGCCCCTTTCCAGTGGAGTTCCGTTTTCACACGTGGGGGTCAAGTTTGGGCTATATTTGCACTTCAGGGACTTTACAGTGGACTGGCTAATGGCCTTATTTGGACATTACTATTGTCATTTATAATAATCATTGAGTGCCCAGCAGTGCTGTTGGCACAATATTGAGCAGTTGTGCAGCATTTCACTGTGGGGGTGTGGTGTGCACAGGTGTTCACATTGGTGCAGGTATTTGTTGCCTTGTGTCTGGTAAGTACATTTTGTTATGGTATGTCTGGCTTGGGATGGTGGGAGGGGTTGGGAGTGCAATGTGAGTATGGGGTGGGGTATGTGTGTAACTGTGCCCTTTCTTCCCATGTGCAATAGGCTGCGGTACTTACAATCACCGTCTTCGTTGTCGGTCAGGGTCCTGGAGGAATATGGCAAGCAGAAGTACTGGCATTATTTCCAACTCTCGCTCCATGTCTGCATTGGTGTGTTCTGTGTACCTCCGGTGAGTGTTTTCTTTTATATTCTTCATTTCTGCCACACTTTGCCTGGCGGTGGTTCCCACCCCGGAACTGCTGGTGCAGTGGTGTTTCATTATTTGGTGGGCGGGTAGGGCTTTTCTGCCCGCCTGACAGAGCCCTCCTCTGTCGTCGACGGGACTACAAAAATGGCAGTGTGTGGATGGACCACTACTTATTTCTCATGGGCTTCATTATTTGGCGGCCCGGTCCATCAGCCTGTTGGCGGTAGTTACCGCCGGCGGTGTGGTGTTTCTGGCCATGTTCATAATTATCACCTATGTATGGTATGAGCTATATGTTGGAACTAAATGAACATACCCAAGCTGAGTTGTAAACAAGTTACTTTCTCAGTTGTCTTGAAAAATGGCATAATCGTACTCACTATGGAATACCTCTGATTTTCGTGTCATTTTTTAGTATCGTTGTATGTCTCTTTGCCTGATTTACATGCAATACCGGTTGGTCTGACCTAATTGAATATTTGTTTTTTAAGGACAGATGCGCTTACCATTGCATTTGTTATTTTGAGTACACCGATACTAGATACTATTTGCTAGGTGTACATGTACTGTTGGGCATATATGGCACTTAATTTACTGAATTTTAGGATAAGTTTTGCCATTTCTTGTACAGAACACTGAGGATAAATGGCCATCTCGTGACTATACTTTACTTAAATCTATTTTAGTGATCATATTTGATGTATAAATAAAAACGGTTTTGTTTTATTAGCAGGCTAAGTACTTATCATGGTCCTCCTGAATTTCTACTACTAATACAATACAGCCACAAGCTGTTGAAATGTATCTACTTTTCAAACGTCCTAGAGAAGTTATTGGGAGTGATTTTTGAGTACTTAAGACAGGTACTTATATTAAATTACGTGTTCTTGGTCTTATTTCTTTGGCAACCACTTCCCTTTCTCCTCTCTTTGGTTGTGTCATATATCGTTTTGAGTGGTAGAGTGATCGCTGTAATAAAACTAATAGTGGGTACATTGCATTTCAGTTGTTCTTATTATGAACACACAACATTACAGATGGGTGCATTATACTACAATTGTATGGTAGGTTGAATTGGTACTAGCTGGTGAAAAATAATAATAATAATTAAATAACAAATAATATTTACAATCCTTCTTATATACATGGTACAGACATCCCTCTATCTGTATAGGATTATAATAATTAGTTTGCGATTTTTCTAACTCTTCACAAGATATCTGGAATATAAGTATATGTTCATTCTTGTACTTTAAAAACTTAAGAAAGTCACATTAGTGATGAAACACCTGTTGGTTGTCAAGGAATTATATTAAAATGAAGGTCTGTCTCGGGACAAATGATATTACAAATTTACAATAAAAGAAGAATTCAACTTTCAAGAAGAACTGGTTTATAAATTCATGATCTCAACAACTAGTTATAACTATATGTGATGTGACTAAGGATTGAGTGCTGTGGTTGTAGTTTTATATTTGTATGCCATGTGTCCTTGAATATATGTTTTTGCTTTGAATTAGTAAGGCATTCAACCACTCAGCACCACTGGTAGAATTACATAAATAATGTTATCTTACCTTTCTACTGTTGGACACAATTAGGGGGTGAATTTAATTTACAATTACTACCTTTCCTTTGTTTATCTTTCCTAATGTGTGTGTGTGTGTGTGAGAGGTCATGGAATGTTGATGAGTGACTGGTAGGTGTGAATGGTCAGTTTGAGAGTAGGCTGAGTGGGCATTATCTGTAACTTGTAACTAAGCTGCATACACCTATGTCTTACAACCTACAGAGAATCCATTTTAAATTACAACATCATCCCATTGACCTTCCATAGTGCTGCAATGCAAGTGTTGTATGGGGTCCATTACACTGATGTTTCATGGAAGGGGTATTTGTGTTCCATGTCACATCCATGTGTCTTCAATCTGACAATAGTCCAAGGCATGTGAGGAATGTGAGGGTGACAGGTGAATTGGCAGATGTGATGTTGCTGTGGTGTTTCTGTTGGGTGACACATTGTTCTGTAGACTGTGCCTAAGATGGGGGGATGTGCCTTATTGTGGAGTGTGGTGGTGCAGTGTCAATGACCTTCCCAAAGGGAGCGTTTGATAGCAGTGAATGTGCCATTTGTGTCATTTGTTGTGATTTACTCTGACCCCGGACACAATAACATGTGTACTTGGTGCCCATAGGGTGAGCCCTATATCATGTTGATGATGGCTTGATGATCTGTCATTGGGCTTTATGGCACAGATAGGTTTGCGTACTTACTGTCATTTGCGTCTGCGGTGGCATGGATTTTGGGCTCCATCGATGAGCAGCAGCAGGACATTTGTGATGGGCTCCCTGGCACCACAGGATGTGTGATGCTGCCTGCAGGTGAGTTGTTTGCTGTATGATCTCAGTTTCCACCAGCTGGGATGTGGTTTTTGGACAATGGTCACGTTGGCGGTGTGCAATATCATAATGTGTCTGGGAGAAACACTGGCTCCATCGGCCTGTTTGGTCTGCCTTGTCACTGCCATGGTTGGTGCTGCCTGGCTCTGCTGGTGGGACTGCGGCAGTCTTTCCTCTATGCGCCCACCAACATTGGAATACGGTGGTCCCACCGCCAAACCTATGGCAGTCAGACCACTGCCATGGCAGTGCACAGACCGCCGAACTTGTAATGAGGCCCAAAGTATGTAGGTTCCATTAAAAGAAAACAGATTTTTTTTTAAATAACTGCTCCAGGAAACCCACAAAAAAAGGAAATCCAAGCAAAAATAATTGGTTTACAATAAACCAAAATAAACTTCCTCTAAAAAAAACAAAATCATTAACTCTAAATTCCGCATTATTGAAAGGTAAAAACCTGTAAAAAAAACATTAATGACCCACTAGAAAATCCATCACATTACTAAATACATACATGAATAACACTTAATAAACAGAGCATAAGTAACATTACATATTTTAACACACCATCATCACATAATAAAAATGTTGTAGAATATAATAGTACAAATCACTGTATAATACACTTCTAAATACATTTCCAACTACCAAACAACACTTTTCTCAACTTTTAAATACCCATACCATATCCCCTCTACTCTCAAAACAACAGCAATAGTCTGCAAAATAGAAGGTGACGTGAAAAAAATGGCAGCCAAATTAAACTAAATCAAAGATTATCACCCCATATAAAACAAAAGAAATATGTAGAAAACATTTATTGAATATTAAAAAAATATTAAAAATGAAAAAAAAAATGTAACAAATGTAGCAAAATTTGTAAAGTACAAATTAAATATTTGTATACAATGGATGCACATATCTTATGTATACTAATTAAAAATGTGTTAAATATTATTCTAAAAATATATTCAAAATATTCTGCAAAGTGTAAACATTATAATTATTGCAAAAATACATGTGAAAATATGGATTACACTAATATGTATAAAACATAGTTTTTGCTTACTAAAAAAATGATAGGGGTCATTACGAGTTCGGCAGATGGTTTTCACCATCCGCCGAGCATCCTGAGGGGGGTGTTGTCGCCACAGAGGCTACCTCCCCACCTGCCTCATTAAGAGTTTCCCACTAGGCTGGCGGGTGGAAACCTTGGTGTGTGCCCGCTATACTAGTGGGAAACAGACTACAGTATTGCCACAGGCTCGAAATCGACCGGTGGCAATGCTGCAGCCCGCAGGGTGGACCAGCACCCTCGCACGATTCACTGTCTGCAGAGCAGAGCAGACAGTGAACATTGTGATGGTGGAGGGCAGAGGGGCCCCTGCACTACCCATGCCAAGTGTTTGGGCAGTGCAGGGGCCCTCCTGTAGCCCCGTCTACCTGTTCTCTGCCAGCCGTTTCATAGCAGTGTTACCACCATGAAAGGCTGGAAGAGAACAATGTTGTAATCCACACTGCCCTGGCGGATTAGGATCTCTGCCACCTCCAGCCTACAGGGATCCGAGGTCCTGGTGGAGCAGGAGGGCTGATCACCCTCGCCTGTATGGCAGTCTATAGACTTCCATACTTGTGATGACCCCCTATGTATGTTATTTAATTAAAATAATTAAATAATCTGCACCTTGCCTTGTGAGCAGCACAATGTGCTAAGTGGTGACATTTAATATTTGGAATCAGGAATAGAGATTCTGCTGTCAGACTACACAGATTAAGGGATTAAGGGCCTCATTACGAGTCTGACGGTCCAAAAGCCAGACCACCAGACCCGTGGGGAAGAGACTGCCTTGAGGCTGGCGTGCTCCCCCTTACAAGGTTTCCACTGGGCTGACCAGCAGAAACCTTTGAAGTCTGAGGTTTCTGCTTGTCAGCCCAGTTAAAATTGTGCAGCATCATTGGCCTTAGCTCCTCATGGAGTCAATGTTCTTAGGAACGTGTGACAGTAAGCAGAAGAGGGTGTGGATTTGGAGGATGAGGGAGTGGTTGACGGCTGCGTCAGTGTAGATGTTGTGGGTGTGTGAATGTGGGAGGTATGTTTGTATTTGGGTGGTGTCTATTGCGTGGGTGAGTGTGGCACTTGTGTGTTTTAGGGGCTAGGAAGTGGAAGTGCTGGATGATGGCGTGTTGGGTGTGTGTGTGTCTGTTGTGGTGGTGTCTGCAGGTATGCTGGATGTGGTGGATGTCTGTGAGTTTGTTTGGGTAGAGTCTGCGGGTATGGAAGTTGTGGTAGATGTCTGTGTGTCTGTTGGGATGATGTCTGTGGGTATGCCAGGTGTGACGGGTGTGTCACTAACTGTTGTGGTGGTGACTGTGGTTATGGTTGATGTTGTGTGGGCCAAAGGGGGTGTCTGGGGAAATGGTGATTGATGTGTGTATGGGTGTCTGTTGCTTGCTTGTACACTGGTGTATTTTGTGGTGCTTGTGTGTATGTGTGCTACTCTTGTGTGTTGAGGTGAGTGCTTGCAAATTGGTCTGTGTGCTTGGGGTGGGTAGGGGAATGGGGGATTTGGATAGGGAAGAGGGAGGTGATGGGGGGACAAAAGGTAGAGGGTAACCAGCTACCATCAGTGAGGATGCCAGAGCTCTCTTGGGTAAGCAGGCACGGCCAACTGGCTGGGGAGCAACATGGAGGGTGGTGAGAGAAGGGGGGTGGTGGACAAAGACTGTAAAGGAATGTGCACCAATGGGTCCACCACCACTAGGGAGTGTCCACCAGACGAAGATTCTGATGATGAAGATGATGTTGTTCTGGTCTCCCATGGGACTCCCCTCACCCTCCGGGCCACTGGGTCTCTCTGTGTCAGTGGTGTTTTGACCCGAGGTCCAGTGGCCAGAAGCTTCTTCACTCTGCTGTGCCCTGCCTCCTTCACCTCTCTGGGCTGGTGCTGCAAATACAAAGAGAAATAGGGTTAGCACAAGTACATGATCACACTTGAACAACAGCTCTGATTAGCAAACATTACCATGATGTCAAGTAGGCACCAGCAACAAACTTCACCTAAGTGGCCCATTCATGTGCTATACTATATGCATGCATGCTGTTTGAACTGTCAACAGTTGCCTACAGGAAAATCAGGATCTCAGACAACTACAATTGCATGACTAAAGTAGTGCAATCACAGTAATCATTGAACTAGTAGGAGAGCTCATCACCATAAATGCTTTGCCCCATGGGGCATACCTCAGTTACCTGTTACAACAGTAGGCCAATGAAAACTGCATTCCCACAGAACTCACACAAGGTAATACACATATGTATTTGTCACATACATAATGACCAAGCAATAAGAAATGATGCTCCAAAATCCTCCTATTTTGCTGCCAAAAGTACAATAGCCCAGAGACGGTGTCATGGAAATACTCAGTTCAACAATGCACACTTCGCCAAGTGATATTTGTCCATATAGAATCACGGAGGTTGCACTAGTGTTGCTTAGATAGCCACAGATTTGGCAAGGAAATTGATACTGTAGACATCATATGTAATATGTCAGGGAGAAGTCCCTACAATCTACAACAAAATGAATCAGCAAGCCCCAGGGAAATCAAGACTAATGTCTGCCCCCCTTACAATGACATACTCTAAGTGCATCAGTAGATGCCATCAGTCCCTTGGATGTTGGAGAGGCTCAGCGATTTTCAAGTATTTGTTGAAGGCCCTCAAAATGTTGCCCAATTGGAAACTATATCATTGTCTCCATAATGCTAATGCAGACCCACATGTCTGTGGATGAATGGTTGTACCCAAATACATGTGGTTTCAGCATAACTGCAAGTCACTCCATGATGCATGCCAACAGTCAGGTTATAAACCTTACCCATTCACATGTGCTGAGCATCAATGGCATAGAAAGGCACATTGGCCCTCATTACAACCCTGGCGCTCGGTGTTAAAGCAGCGGTAATACCGCAAACAGGCTGGCGGGAAAAAAATGGGATTACGACCGTGGCGGAAACCGCCAACATAGACAGCCACTTTAACACTCCGACCGCCACAGTGGTAGAAACAAACAGCGCAGCGGTCACCGCCAACAGAGAGGCGAGAGCCAAAGTACCACCCACCCTATTACAAGGGGCCTATCCACCACCTTTTCTGGGGCAGAACCAACGCTATCAAAAGCACGGCGGAAACAGTGCACAGAAGGGAAAACACTCACCTCTCGACACCCAACAAGGAACCAGGACGCCATGGAGCCCGAACTCCACGTACTGCCCATGTTGGTTTACCTCCTCTTCTACCAGGAATACGAACAGCAGCTTCAGCGACCATGGTGAGTACTGCACCTACAACACAGGGGAAGGGGGGAGGAAACAGAGTGACACACACACACACGCAACACCCCCACCCTCACCACCACAGAACAACAGACACACAAATACATGCAGCAACATTACATATACACGTCCCCACCCCCTGGAAGAACACAAGGACAAAAGGAAATGATTGTAACCATTGTAATCAAGAAAAATCCATTACTCAAAGGTCAAAATTCAGTATATACAAATATGTACATCAACTACACAAATCCGGAAAGTGTACTAATAATTGTCCGTGGACCACTGGGTCCAAAATGCATGGGCGAGGCCTACACATGATACCTGACTCGAAACGGAGAGAACACTGCTGGGGCATCAGATTGAAAATATAAAGCCACCATGGGGGAGGGGGAGCACCTCGGCCTGATGAACGCACGAAGCAACTACTGCAAGAGGGGGCTACATGCACATTGATGTATTTTGGGGAGTGCAATGCCACAGTCTCTCAAGTCTCTCCAGTGGGTGGTTTGCCCACTGCTTTATCCTGGGAAGTGCAAAGCCACAGTCTCTCAAGTCTCTCCAGTGGGTGGTTTGCCCACTGCTTTATCCTGGGGAGTGCAAAGCCACAGTCTCTCAAGTGGATAACAGTCTCCACTGGTTCTGGAGGGGGCCTGGTGCCCAGAGTGCTTCATCCTGCCAAGGACTGAGGTAGTGGATGTGATTATCCACTGGTTCTGGAGAGGGCCTGGTGCCCAGAGTGCTTCATCCTGCCAAGGACTGAGGTAGTGGATGTATCTCTCCACTGGTTCTGGACGGGGCATGGTGCCCAGAGTGCTCCACGTGCAGTGTGACAGGTACAATTTCCTCACCTGGGTGTGCGTGCCATGAGATTTGTGAGGTTCAGGTAGCATGATACGCCATGGAGGCAGCGACATACCCCACACTGCTGCGGCTGCGCCTTCCACCTGCAGGTGTAAGCAGTGATGGAAGAAATTCCTCATGGAAGCTGCCCAGGGTCCAGGAACTCTCCTCCAGCCTCAGACGACTGACCACTGGGGATGGTAGCCATGTCAGCGGTGGTGCCTGTGTCCGAGGAAGCCGCGGGGCCGGTGGCGGTACTTGCAGTGGTGTCTGTATCGGCGGTGCTTGCGGCGGTGTCTGTTGCGGCGGTGCTGGCGGCAGTGCATGCGGTGGTGCATGGATCAGCACCTGCAGAGGGACACAGCAGGACGTTTCCTGCAGCCTCGGACGGCTGCCCACTGGGGAAGAGGCTGGGGACTGTCGCTGAGGCTGTAGATGTGCCGGGGGCGGTGCAGGTGACAGTGCAGTTGGCGGTTGTGGTGGCGGGCAGCTTGCGCTGTTTGCCTCCATACAGGTTGGCATGGTCGTGGACAGAAAGAGTGACACTGGTCCCTCAGTCGATGCCACCATGCCCTCTCCTGACCTGCTCTTCAGCTTTTGGCCCTTCCCCAGCTTTGATGGTGCCAAAATTGTGCTGCCACTATCCCCTTTGGTTTTTGCTGAGCCCTTGGTGGCTGGTACTTTCGGCTTCTCCTCCGAGATGTGGCCACCTTTTTCACCTTGGCAGGTGGCGGAATGTCCTTGCGCTCGTTACGTGGCACATTGGCAGCCCTGATGGGTGGCGCACTCCATGACCCCACAGTTGCTTTCACCACTGTGCCTTGGGATTTGGTGGCTGAGGTGCAGGGCTGGGACCTGGAAAGCCTGGCCCTAGGGGAAGGACGTGGGGGGGAGGTGTAGGGAAGAGGTCAATGTTAGCCAGGAAGAGTTTCTTAGACACACTGGTACGGGAAGATGGAGGGGGTTTGGGAGTGGAAGTAGAGGTAGTGGTTGTAGGAGGTGTACGTCTGCTGAATTTGGGTGAAGGTGCATGGGCTGGAGGCTGTTGTGACGTGGATGGCTGTTGGGTGTGCTTGCATTTGTGTACTTTGGGAGGAGGGCTCAGAGACACACTGGGAGAGGACACTGGGGATGTGTGCATGGTAGTGGGGGTGGTGAGTGCATGTGAGCGGTGTATGGTGATGGGCGTGCTGGTGATGGAGGTAGTGGCTGAGGCTGTAGTGCATGCAGGTGTGAGTGGAGACGAGACAGGGATAGAGGAGGAAGACGTGGAGGAGGGGGACACAGTGGAGGCAGTGGATGTTGCTGTGTCTGCAAGGGAATGAAGCTTGTGTGAGTGCCTGTGGGATGTGTGGTGTTTCTGTTTGCCTGAGACACTCTTGTGTTTTGATGAGTGTGCATGCTGGTCTGATGGTGTGCTTGGGATAGGCTGAGGTACATGGGATTGGGTCTGGGTGGAGGAAGTTGGAGGGTGGAGGCTAGACAGAGGGACAATGGCTGCCATCAGTGTTGAGGCCAGAGCCTGAAATGCTATCTGTTGGGCTGCCTGGCCAGAATGAATGCCCTCCAGGTATGCATTTGTTTGTTGCAAATGCCTCTCTACACCCCGGATGGCATTCACAATGGTAGATTGCCCAACATTGAGGGATTTCAGGAGGTCAATAGCCTCCTCACTGAGGGCCGCAGGGCTGATTAGGGCAGGGCCTGAGGTGCCTGGGGCGAAGGAGATGCCCACACTCCTGGGTGATCGGGCACAGCACACACGCTGAGGGGCTGCTGGGAGGGCAGCGCTGGCGGCGGGGTGGCGGCTGTACCTGTTGATGCAGTGGGCACAGAGGTGCCTGCCACCGCAAGGGAGCTCCCATCAGAGAAGAAGGCGCTGTCACTGCTGTCTGCTCCTGTCCCCGCAGTGGAGCTCCCCTCGCCCTCCGTCCCACTGCTGGCTTCAGACTCCGTTGATTCGCCCTCCAGGGCCAAGTGGGTTGCAGCTCCCTCCTGCTCTGGTGCCAATGCTCCTCCGCCTGATGATGCTATTGCACACAAGAACAGGGAGACCACAAAAGGGGGGGAAAGACAGAAGAAAGACATGTTCAGTGCATGCAACACCACAACCGTTGGCTGACACGATACACAGGGAGCAGTCCTCTGCACTACACCATGCTCTAAGAGTTTCTAGAAATTTCAACTGACCATGGGGTACGAGGCCTAAGGCCAATTGCTGCACACCTGGAAGTCACAGGAGCCTGACTAAGTGTAGATGGCTCTTACCACTGGTGGGGTTGGGGTGCCACATTGCCTGCCTCACAATGGACCTTCCCTACCAACTTCCCGCTGGCCTAGAGGAACCCACTGCCCACCTCCCCCACCCAGACACCTCGTAATGCATGCAGAGTCAGCGGAATGAGAGTGTACTCACCCCATTGTGGCTGTTGTGATGCCCTCAAGTGCCCATCCAACTCCGGATAGGCCACCGCCAGGATCTGGAACATCAGGGGAGTCATGGTGCGACGGGCACCCCTCCCACGTTGGGAGGACATCCCCAGCTGGGCCTCAGCCGTCTTCTTGCTCCAGTGGCCGGGTCCTCCCATCTTTTCCAGCAGTGGGTGCTCTGTCTGTGGTAGAACCCCAGGGTCTGGATGTGCTTTGCGATGGCACGCCAAATACCCTTCTTCTAGTGGGTGCTAACCTAGAGGAATGGTACGGGGGAAAAGGAAATTACTTACCCGTCCGGACCGTCATACTCATTGCCTCCCAGTTCCCACCCTTGTCCTGACGGACATACACTCCCCATCTGCACATGCAGACCTCAGACCCCCGAATCTTCCATCCACACCACTCAAAACAGGCATTGCCCATGCTCACAGTGCACTCACCTGTTTGTCTGGAGGACCGTACAGTTGCGTGTATTGGGGAAGGACCCCGTCCAATAGTTTCTCCAACTCCTCCGAAGTTAAGAAAGGGGCCCTTTCCCCAGACACATGAGCCATCGTCGCTTCAAGACTGAGGTCACAGCAGCACTTGCAGTTTATGTCCTCTCCTGTTGAAGGTCAGGCATCAAGTGAGTGAACAGACAGAAAATGGCAATCACGTCCGCGGCGGTGCGTACAGTCACCGCCGGCGTACCTCATTATTGGCTCCTATGAACCATAGGGCCCAAGGTTAACCAATGCTGAATTGCGCCGCGGTCATCGACCGCCCACCGCGACGGTGTAGAACGCCAGCGCAGTTACCTCATATCCCCTTGTCCCACCTTAAAGGTCAGGCAGCCGCCATTTCAGGAGGCCACATGGGATGGATGTTAACTGCGTCACACCCATCTAGGCCGGGAATATAGACAGATATCAGCACATTGCGGATTAATGACGACATTGTGATACCTAAGTGTTGGATGACTATCTGATCGCTGTTCTCCTCCATAGGGCACGTCCGCTGGGGCAGGTGATGAGATGGCGGCATCCTCCGGTGTAGAGACCCCTGGTGGAGCTGTCGACAATGGAAGAGAGACACATCCTGGACACATACAGACTTGATCGTGGAACAATCCAGGAACTGTGTGCCCAGTTGGAGCCGGACCTGATGTCAGCTATCCGCCATCCCACAGGAATGCCCCCTCTAGTGCAGGTCCTGTCTGTACTCCATTTCCTGGCCAGTGGGTCTTTTCAAACAACATTGGCCATGGCATCAGGGATGTCCCAGCCAATGTTCTCTAACGTGTTGTCCAGAGTGTTTTCTGCCCTGCTGAAACACATGCGCAGCTTCATAGTTTTCCCTCAGGTGGAGGATTTGCCCACATTGAAAGGTGATTTCTATGCCCTGGGACATATCCCCAACATCATTGGTGCCATGGATGGGACACATGTGGCATTTGTACCCCCTCGCAGAAATGAACAGGTGTACAGAAACCGGAAGAACTATCATTCTATGAATGTGCAAATGGTGTGTTTGGCAGACCAGTACATCTCCCATGTCAATGCCAAGTATCCTGACTCTGTGCATGACGCTTACATTTTGAGGAATAGCAGCATCCCTTATGTGATGGGCCAACTCCAGAGGCACGTGTGTGGCTAATAGGTGAGGGCAAGGTCCCAATACAGTTGACATAAGTTTCTGGGTATGGAGCTGTCCCAAAGGGTTAGTGTGTGTCTAACAGTTGTCCCTCAACATTTGCAGGTGACTCTGGTTACCACAACCTGTCTTGGCTACTGACCCCAGTGAGGAATCCCAGGACAAGGACAGAGGAACGCTACATTGAGGCACATGGGCGAACTAGGAGGGTGATCGAACACACCTTCGGCCTCCTGAAGGCCAGATTCTGGTGCCTCCATCTGACAGGTGGCTCCCTATACTACTCACCGAAGAAGGTGTGCCAGATAATTGTGGCCTGCTGTATGCCAGGTGCCTTTTCTGCAGGAGGATGGACCAGATGGTGGTCTTGTGGTAGCTGTGGAGCCTGTGGACAGTGAAAAAGAGGAGGGAGAACAAGAAGATATCGACAACCGAAACAACATCATCATGCAATACTCTCAGTGAGACACAGGGAAGAAGATGCCACTGCTTCCCACATCTCATTCTATTTTTGGAACTAGTATAAGTGTCTAATTTTCGTTTAGTGTATGGACCCTGGCTTAGCACTTTGACTTTCCATTTCACAGATTTGGGTTCCACTTTGTGCCCTCTGCTATGTTTACTGCTGGCCTACAGCTTTGTTACATTGGTATGTGAACATGTAAATTTACATTGCTATATTCCATAGTTATTACAATTACACATTTGTGAAAGCGCAGACTGACTCCAGATTGTTTTGTGATTGTAGTGTGTTTATTCCTGTGCTAATAAGTGGAGGGGGTTGTAAAATGGGCTGGGGGGATGGTGGAGGAATGCCCATGGCAGAGTCCAGTCTATTTGTTTCACAGGTGCATTGTCCAAAGGGGCACAGGAAGTGGAGCAATGGCAGTTTAAAGATGGACAAGGTGTCAAAGTGGGAAAGAAGGGTGACATTCCGGGGGGTCTCATTTCCTGGTGGGGGTCTTGGCAATGTTCTCTGTCTTGTTCCTGGATCTCAGGGACCATTTGCGGGGTGGTTCTCCATCTGTAGGGGGTGGGGTGCTGGTGTCCTGTTGTTCCTGTGGCGGTGCCTCCTGTCCACTAGCGCCGGTGGAGGTGGAGGGCTGTTTATCGTCCAGGCTAGTGTCAGGGGCCCCTTGTTGTGCCACTGTGTCCCTCCTGGTGTTTGCCAGATATGCCAGCTACCCTGCAATGGTGACCAGGGTGGTGTTAATGGGCTTTAAGTCCTCTCTGATCCCAAGGTAGTGTTCCTCCTGCAGCCGCTGGGTCTCCTGAAAGTTTGCCAGTACCGTTGCCATCGTCTCCTGGGAATGATGGTAAGCTCCCATGATGTTGGAGAGTGCTCGTGGAGAGTGGGTTCCCTGGGCCTGTCCTCCCCCTGTCGCACACCAGTCCTCCCAGTTTCCCTGTTATCCTGTGCCTCTCTCCCCTGAACTGTGTGTCCACTGCCACTGCCCCCAGGTCCCTGATTTTCTTGGGTTGGTGGGTTTGCCTGGGTTACCTGTAGTGGTGGACACACTGCTGAGTGACGTGTCCTGGGGACAGAGGGATGGGCCCGCTGAGTGGGTGCTGTGCTGGTGTTTCCTGAGGGGGGAGGCTCTGTGGTGGCTTGTGACAGTGTCAGGGGAACCGACTGTCCGAGGTACCAGATGGGCCGGGCTGGTCATCTTGATCCAGTTGTGCAGAGCTGCTGTCATCACTGTGGGCCTCTTCTGCGGGGGGACTGGATATGTCTGGCGCCTCCTGTCCGGTGAAATTGGGTAGGGTTCCTGTTGGGGTGTAAATGCATAATTATTGTATCTGTGTGTGCCATTGTGTGCAATGGGTGGTACTCCAGTGCTTGCATTATTGGCTTGGTCCTTGTGTGATTGGTGATTTTGGGGCATGAGTGAGTCTATGTATTGGACATGCTTGGGCAATGGGTGTCCATGCATTGGTGTCACATGCAGGGCTTGGTATTGGGATGTGTGGGTTGTGTTGGTGGGGAATCTGTGGGTTGTCGGGGTGATGGGTGTGAGGGTGAGGGTGGGAGTATGTGATGGCAAGCAGGTTGGGTGGGACGGATAAGGTAGTAAAGATTTGCCTTACCAGAGTCCAGTCCTCCTGCTACTCCTGCGAGGCCCTCAGGATGCAGTATTGCCAAGACTTGCTCCTCCCATGTTGTTAGTTGTGGGGGAGGAGGTGGGGGTCCATCGCCCTTCCTCTGTACAGCAATCTGGTGTCTGGAGACCACGGAACACATCTTCCACCATAGGTCGTTCCACCTCTTTCTGATGTCATCCCTAGTTCTTGGATGCTGTCCCACTGCGTTGACCCTGTCGTCAATTCTGCGCCATAGCTCTATCTTCCTTGCAATGGATGTTTGCTGCACCTGTGATCCGAATAGCTGTGGCTCTACCCAGACGATTTCCTCCACCATGAACCTGAGCTCCTCCTCAGAGAACCTGGGGTGTTGTTGACGTGCCATGATGTGATGTGGGTGATGTGTGAGGTGGTGTCTGTTGTGATGCGTGAGGGGGTGTGTTGGTGTGTGTTGTTTGAGGTGCGTGGATGTTGTGTAAGTGATGGTGTTTTATGTGTCTGTGGATGCTGATGTTGTTTTAGGTAATGTATCTCTCTGCCGTGGTTTCAAAATTCTGGTAGTAAGGGTTTGTGGGTGATGTGGGTGTGTGCTTTATATTGGTTTGGGTGTGTGGGTGTGGTGTGTGTATGTGTATCAGGTGTGCGTATTTCGAATTGTCCAATGTGTTTGTGTTTTGTATATGTGTGTGTATTTTGAGCGCAGCGGTGTGTACTGCCAACGGATTACCGCGGTTGAAAGACTGCCGCCTTGATTCGTGGGTCGTGATAATGTGGGCATATTCCTGTTGGCGTGATGGTGTGGGTTTTGTTATCGCCAGTTTATCACTGAACTTTGGTGTGGCGAACTTGTGTGGGTGTCTGTATTGTGGCGGATTCCGGGCTGTGGGTCATAATACCTGTAGCAGAATTCAGCGGCCGCAGTGGTATGTTGGCGGTCTTCTACACGGCGGTAAGCGGGATTTACCGCCAGGGTTGTAATGAGGGCCATTGTGTATAAAAACTCTAGGTCTACCTGTCATGTCCCTCATTGCTACTGCAGTTGTACATGCCAGATGACATGTTATACTCATGATGGTATGTGTCAGCCAATAAACAATGGTGACACACTCCTGTGTGTGGCACAATGTGAAATGTACTCCCATTGTAAATATATTGTTCCACACACAGGTTGCCATGCACATATATATGAGAGAATACAGGCATCATCTCATCAACACAGGTATACCATGCATGAAACAGAAGCTTACAAATGTTTTTCTAATGAGAAAGTGACACATGCTGACATGTAGGCACAAGGAATGTTGGCAACAGTGATGGTACATAGATCTTGTCAATGGACATTCCCCACGTAACACTTGCTATGTCACATCTATGATGGCATTCTTCACATTACAGACTATAGTGAGGTACTAGCACCCATCATATGCTGAAGACAAGTAGCCTCTGGGTGGCAGATTCCAAAATACTCACTGACCCAGACACATGGCTCAGGATAGTGATCCATCACTTCCTTACATTTGGCCTGCAACATTGAGGAGTAGTGGCCTGTTGTATAGAATTTACACCCACTATAACAAGGAAAAGTACTTGATTGATCACTGTGCACAGCCTTATATCATCACTAGAGAGCAAGTTGTTTGTGGATTGTACACAGTTGTGTCCTAGGTCCCTGTGCCAATAGACAAGGTACATCATTATACAACACATCATATGTCGACACAAGCAAACACTCATATGCTGTGTCACACATGGCTTATCCCTAATCATCAGGGGGAGGTGTCAGAACACATTCACTTGGCAATTGTGTTGTTTGAAAGATCTGTTGCACTAAACACATACTCACATGACTTAAATGGCTCATACAACATGCATACACAGCTCATGCTGTCATGCACATACATGTTGTCTGACATTTACAACAATCATGAGGAAAGAGGTGTGAATTGAAGTAATGTCTCCTTACCTAGTCATGTGCATTCAACACAAGGATGGTTTACGACCCCAAAAACCTTACAAAACACAATGTGACTGAACTTAACATATAGTACTGGCCACCAATACCTGCACATTGTCCATCCCATTGATACCACACAGACTGTGACAACAGGCACACAAGAAGTCTGACTGACACACATGGGAATATTCTAACCTATGAGGTGGGAAAAGATGGTGAAATACAGAGAAAATTGTTCACATGAGGTACTTGCCTGCTCCTTTGGTGAGCCATATAGCTGTTCATACAGGGGTAGGACCTCAGTCACCAGCCTCTCCAGCTCCTCTGATGAGTAGGCAGGGGCCCTAACACCTGCTGGACGTAACATGATTGCTCCCACAGGCGGCACACAGCAGCTCAGGTCATGGAGGTGTTGCTGGCAGCAGTATCAGGGTCAAGTGAGGGAATTTGCAGAACATGGCAGTCACGTCCACCACAGACACAATTGTCAGCACCGGCGGACACAGCTATTGGTCTGTGACTGCCATTGGCAACATCGTTAGCCTATAGCTGTGTTTCCCACAGTTGCAACCGATTACCGCCATAACAACTTCCGCTGGCGGTTGCAGACGTTATTAATGTCCAGTGGAGTAGGTCAGGCAGCTGCCATTTTGGTGGCCTGAAATGCTCTATTGGGCTTTAAGAATTGTGTCTCACCTGCATAAAAGGATTTTTTACCTCACAAACATCCTTGTCCTGTCTTGTCATGAAGGTCCTACTACTCCAACACCATTGTAGCATGTTGCAGGGCACAGATCGCATTTAGCAGTGGGGCACATTTATTTTGGCAGTCAGGATACACAGTTACATTTCATGGGGCAATTGTGTTGCACATCTTTGAGTTTGGTCGATATACGTGCTGGGACGTGTGTGGTAAAATCATGGGGGCATATGTGACCCTTGTGTTATTTGCAGCTGTGATATTTACTAGCTGCCATGCCTGTCCAGTCAGAAATGCATAGTCTTGTGATATCATTGACATGCATCATGTATGTTGATGGGGACCCACTGACTAATGTTGTAAATTATGTCAGGTACCCAGGGACAGGGAGGATGCAACATTCATATATCTATCGCCCACTGCCACACCTACAGACCATGAAGCAAAGGCACACAATAAAACGTGAAACGTAAAAAACGTAAATAATGTATTACTGCCTGTTTAGGCAAACAATAGTGGACTTATATTGTTAGTTTGGGCCAGATTTAGTGCCAGCTATTAGTTATCCAACCAGCATGTTAGCCATTGTACAAGTCATGTCAGTAACGCACTTTCTAGCTGCAGGGTCCTTCCAACATACTTTGGCCCTTTCTGCTGGTATGCCCCAACCTATGCTCAGTCTGGTGTTGAAGGATGTCCTCTCCGCAATGTTGAAACACCTTGACAGCTATATCCGGTTTCCCTGAGATGAAGATTTAGCCCATGTGAAGGCTGACTTTTATGGTTTTAAATACTTCCCACATGTGGTGGGGGCCTTTGATGGCACACGTGTTGGCTTGGTCCCACTGCAAGCCAGTGAATGAGTTTATTGCAACAAAAAGAACTTATATTCCATAAACGTGCAAGTAGTCTTTTTGGCAGATCTTTCCATTTCACATGTTTTGCCCGTTATCCGGTTTCAGCCCATGATTCCTTCATAATGCAGAACAGCACCACGCCCCAACTGATGTCACAACTATACCCAGAGATGACATGGCTGGATGTGTGTGTCATCATCTTCGGCGCCAACAAAGCAGTATGGGACTACTCCTGGTGGCCTGCCACTCTGGGAGCCACCCCAGCGCCCACCACCCATGCACACAACCTCAGCTTCATACTTGACTCATCGTTCACTATGACCCAGCAAGTCAATGCCATCTCATCCTCGTGCTTTAACACCCTTCACATGCTTCACAAGACCTTCAGATGGATCCTCATTGAAACCAGAAGAAAGGTCACCCACGCCCTCGTCAGCAACAGACTGGACTAAGGTAACGCACTCTTTGCAGGAACAATGGCCAAGCTCCTGAGAAAACTTCAGCGTATCCAGAACACGTCAGAATGACTCATCCTCAACATCCCTCACCACAAACACATCTCAGCCCACCTCAGAGATCTCCACTGGCTCCCCGTCAACAAAAGGATCATCTTTAAACTCTTCATCTATGCTCACAAGGTTCTTCACGACGCCAGACCTGCCTACCTCAACAAGAGTCACAACTTCTACATCCCGACACGCCAGCTCTGCTCCGCCAACCTTGCCCTCACCACCGTCCCCCACGTCCACCATGCCATAGCCGGTGGCAGATCCTTCTCCCACCTGGCCGCCAAAACCTGGAACTCCCTCTCCATCAACATACGTCTGACCCAGGACCACCTGACTTTCAGGAAGCACCTCAAGACCTGGCTCTTCGAGCAGAAGCACCCCCAGCACCTTGAGACCCTACCGGGTGAGTAGCGACCTTAACAAATTACTGATTGATTGATTGATTGATTGAATGTCTGCTGCTACAATCATGAGTTGACTGACTCATTATTGCACATATGTCCCATTACTTAACAGGAGACTCCGCATATCTAAACCATCTTTAGTTGTTGACGCCATTAAAGAATCCAACTATGTCAGGGGAATTCTGCTTCAAAGAGTTTCATGGAAGAACACATCAGGTAGTGGAGCGGGGCTTTGGCTCCTGAAAGCAAGATTTAGGTGTCTGGACAGGACTGGTGGAGCCTTCCTCTGCGCACCTGGAAAAGTGTGTCAGATCGCTGTGGCATGCTGTATGCTTCACAGCATGCACCTGCGGAGGAATATCCAATACATTCCAGAAAAGGGGGAGCATTCAGTGACACTGGGTGAAAATCCTGAAATGCCAAGTGAGGATGACAGTTGTGAAGTGGAAGGAGCTGACTTGTGGGAAGATCTCAACAACAGCTACTTTTCATGAGTGTAAGTATGTATTGTGATGTAATGACTGAGACTGTACAATGAACTGCAGTTGTGAGAATATGTGGAGTTGAATGTTTTAGCAACAACTAGGGAGCTGATACTCCGCAATATTCAGCCAAAGGCTTGAAGAGTTACCCTTTGATATATCCCCACCTTGATAATATTGCATTGTTTGTGTCAGTTTCCTTGCAATGTAATTGCATTTCCAGTTGCTTGTCAAGTGATTTGTGTAATAGGTATGTTTTAAGCCATTACTCCTTGTTTTGTCTTTGTACCTTCACCATGACATCCTCATGTGGATATTTCAAAGTTGTGAAATTGGCAGCTATCGGGTGTTGTTCTGACTATTGAAGTGTACATGGATTGTTTCAGGTAATGTAGGTCACAGTTTGGAGGTGTAGGATACCTGTGCCAAGGCAGCTTGTACAGTGTTTGTATGGAAGGTCAGAAGTTCACATTGGACTTGCTTTGTATGCTGTATTGGGTCGACTGACATTTGTTTGTGTCATACCACCAGATACATGGTCATTGGATTATGATGGGCCTGTGATCAGGGACAGTTGTACTGCCATTGGTCTGTATCTTGGATTATGTGATATTGGATTACTTTGGTGTGGTGTGCGATAAGGCTCAAGCTGCTGACATCATCCACTTTTATGTTTGCCTTTTCTGCAAAACAATGTCTGACAAGCCCCTCCTTTCCAGAGTCTGGGGGGCTGCACCCTGGAATATGTAATTTGACTCAGTATGAGTCACACATTCTTGTTTCAAAAAGGTCCAGACATATGGACATCCTATGTGCTGTACACTGGCATAAAATATTTGGTGTGACCAAACACTTGTAGGTATGTGTTTGTATGTAATTGGTGCAATCCCAAGCAGGATACTGTGTACCTGTAACATATCCATCCTTCCACAAGTAAGTTATGTCTTTATCATATGGCTCACATGGCCTCACATATTTACATAGCAAAATGTTGAAATTTGGCAGACAATGACTTTGTGATGGGTGAATGTATTACAGTGCTGATGCGGTTAATAAAATTTTGACAGAAAAGAGGAAAAGTAATAAAATGAAGGTGTTAGTCATGGTGAATGAAATTATTGGAGTAGATGACACACCAAAGGGAGTCTGACGTACAGAGTACTCATCCCATTGGAACTGGTAGCTTGTTCAGGATCAGACAACAGAGTTCATGTGTGGTACACAAAGACTCAAAGGAGTTCCTTTAGGAAGAAGTCATTTGCTGGCAGTGGTGGATGAGTTGCCTTCCGCACCTCCTAGATTCTTCGCTGGACGGCACAAGATGGTAGATACTGTGCTCCACACACAGGTTGGAGGGCAAATGGTTTCCTGTGATGGTGAGGCAACTGTGATGGGGGGTGTTGATGTGTCCACAGTAAGACTCACTGTTAGTGTCTGACCAGGTGCCCAGATGGACCAGAACTGTCTTTCACGTCCAGACATCCAGGTGTTTCTTCTTCATGGAGGGCTTCATCCAGGGGGGTAATGGCAGTCTCTTCTGTGGCCTTTGTGTACTCAGTGGCAGCTTGACCTGTTGATATATAAATTAAGTTTCTGTTTGTATTGTGACCTCTACCTCCAACAATTCAGTGTTACATGAAGCATAGACCTTGTACAAAGCTATTTTGCAGTTAATCCTATTGTGGCAAGTACCCATGATATTGGTTATATTGACCTGATATTTGTGAAGCATGCCAATACCATCTTGGTCAAGCAGCTGATAAAATGTGCAGATATTTAGCACTTGGAAGGATGACCTGATAATGCCATCTTGCCACCAGTGCAGGCAAAACAGTGGCTAGGCAAGTAATGTCTTTGGCCATTTTGAGTCTTAGTTGATTGTGATGCAAGCAGACCCAGCGGTTTGTTGTATATGTGACTTGAGTTAACATGTGGTTAGTACATTGTGAATGTGTTTGCTTCCAATATCATTCTGGTGATGCATCTTGAGGCCTTTGTGATCTTTGTTTTATGGTAAGGTGTCCTTCCTGTCCTCAATAGTTTCAACTTGGGTTAGCTGGTCAAGATGGAGCTACGTGACCAGACACATCTCAGAGTTGAGCATGATCTGTATCTTTCTCACTCCCAGGTGAGTAAACCCTAATTGAGAGTTAGCAGACAAGGTTATTTGGACAAGTGACCACTTGTCTGGTGTTTGGAGTTACTGAAATAGGGCCTCCTGGGAATTGACGTCAGGTCACTCTCTATACTGCATACACTTAAAAATTGTGTCCTCCCAGGTGAGTAAAATTATATGAAGAGTTCACAAATAGATGGATTTGGGCAAATGAACATTGTTTTTTTGTTGCAGTTAGGAACATAGGGGCTATTGGATTTTGCATTCCGGTTGCTCCATCTACTTCCCATCACCATGCAAATGTTATCTTCCCAGATCATTTGAGTTACGACACAGGGATATTTGGGTATGAGAACACTGGGCTTGTGTTTGGAAGTAGAGAGAGAGTTCCTCCTGGCATTAGCGGGCATGCCACTCCCTCTATTTTATACAATTTATAAATGTCATCCCCACAGGTGAGTATACTTCACTTGTGAGTTTCTAAAGAAGGGTATTTGGAACACTGGACTGGTGTTTTGAGTCAGTGAAACAGTGCCTCATGGCCTTTTCAGCCATGTCACTCCATGTACTATCCACATTATACAAATATCATCTTCCCAGGAGAGTACAATTTAATTGAGAGTTAAGACAAGGGGACTTTGGACAAGAGAACACTGGGCTGGTGTTTGTAGTTACAGAAATAGGGCCTGCTGGGTGTTGCAGTCTGGCGATACTAGACGCGAACAGCAGCCAGTCAGAGGAACACGCGCTACAGGGTAGCGCATGAAATACGTTCGACCGGACGGCATTATTAAGTACTGTGTAACCTACATGAGACTTGGTCCTACGGCTGCACTATATAATAAGCCTGAAGCTAGAACTTAAGATTCGAGTAGAGAGCTAAAGATTACCAGCAATTCTATGAAATAGCCTGGTTTTGGCAATTAGAGGAAACTGTACCAGTGCCCCCTGGCAGTCCTGAAGAGGCCATGAGTGACGAGGCCGAAACGCGTAGACATTGTCCTAGTGGGAGCAAGGGCTTGGAAATCAATTAAATTATACCAGAAGTCTGTTTGCATCATTTAAATACCTTTGAAAGATATTGAGGTATGTTACAGCTGGGTGCAGTAGATACCCTTGTTCACCATAATCTAGTGGATCACATCTATAGTTGTGTAAAGAGTGACCACAATGTAAAGAAACGACGGTGGGCATATTTCTCCCTTTTTGTATATTTTTGTATATTTCTGTGAAATATAATTTTGAATTGATTTTATGGTTGTTGATGTAATGTCATTTATGTGTTATGTACTTTGTACTATGTAATGTCTGTCGAAGAGTCTCTGTTGTCCTACAATGAGCTAAATAAATTAGGGAAAGGAATTAACTCAGAAATTAGGAGTGATTACTAGTTTCTTTAAATACATTTTGATTTGTCCCTGACTCTCTATTTAATGCAATGGGTGTTGCAGTCTGGTCACTCTCTCTAGTGCACACAGTTGACCAATGTTGTCGCCCCAGTTGAGTAAAATTAATTTGAGAGTTCACCAAAATATGTACTGGGGCATGTGACCACTGCGCTGTCAGGTCACTCTGTCTATTACACAAACCAGACCACTGTTATCCCCCCAGGTGAGGAAACTTCATTTGGGTGTTGAAAAACAGTGGCCTTTGGACAAGAGAATACTGGGCTGGTGTTTGGAGTTACAGAAAGATGGACTCCTGGCCATAACAGTCATGTCAATCCCTGCACTACACAGAATATACAATTGTTATCCCCCCCAGGTGAGCACACTTCATTTCTGAGTTAACAAACATGAGTCTTTGGAGGATAGGACACTGGGCTGGTGAGTGAAGTAATAGTGACAGACCCTTCTGTCCTTAGCAGCCATTTCACTCTCTCTACTACACACACTATACAAATGGTATCCTTCCAGCTGAGTAAACTTACAGTGACGGTTGCAAAACATGGGTCTTTCAATGAATGAGCACTGTTTTGGTGTTTTGATTTGCTGAGACAGTGGCTCTTGTGAGTTGCAGTCAGGTTGTTCCATCAAGTTAACACACTTTTCCAATGTTCTCCCACCAGGTGAGTATACTTCATTTGTGAGTTGCCAAACAGGTGTATATGGGCAAGTAACCACTGTGTTGGTGTTTGGAGTGACAGAAACAGGGCCTGCTGGGAGTTGGAGTCATGTCAGTATCTGTACTACACACACTTTACAAATATTATCCCCCAGGTGAGTACACTTAATGTGTGAGTTACCATACAGGAGTCTTTGGAGGAGAGGACACTGAGCTGGTGTTTGGAGTGACTGTAACAGAGCCTCCTGAAAGTTGCAGTTATGTAAGTCCCTGTACTACACACACCATACAAATGTCATCCTCCCAGCTGAGCACATTTCAATTGAGAATTATGACACAGGGGTCTTTGGACAAGAGAACACTGGACTGGTGTGTGGAGTTACAGAAACAGGGCTGCTGGGAGTTGCAGTAATGTAATTCCCTCTAGTACACACACTATACAAAGTCTTTTCCCTGCAGGTGAGTATACTACATTTGTGAGTTACCAAACAGGAGTCTATGGAGGAGAGGACACTGGACTGGTTGTTGGAGTGAAAATAACAGTGCCTCCTGTGGGTTGCAGTCATGTACCTCCCTGTACCACACACACTATAAAAATGGTATCCACAGACGTGAGTACACTTCAATTGAGAGTTAAAACACAGGGGTCGTTGGCCAAGAGTACACTGTGTTGATGTTTGGAGTTACAGATAAACGACCTCCTGGGAGTTGCAGCCATGACACTCTCTAGTTCCGAACACTTGAAAAATGGTATACTCACAGGTGAGTGAAGAGCATTGGAGAGATTACAAACAGGTGTATTTGGCCAAGTAGGCACTGTGCTGGTGTTTGGTGTTACAGACACAAAGGCTGCTGGGAGTTGCAATCTTGTAACTCCCTATACTACACACACTATACAAATGTTACCCTCCCAGGTGAGACCACTTGAATTGAGAGTTCACAAACAATGGTATTTGGACAAGAGAACACTGAGCTGATGGTTGGTTTTACAGACACATGGTCTTCCTGGCCTTAGTAGTCATGTCACTCCCTCTACTTCCCACATTTGACAAACGGTTTCCTCCCAGCTAAGTAAACTTAAATTATGAGTTGCCAGGCAGTGGTCTTTGGACAAGTTAACACTGTTCCGGTGTTTGGAGTTTGAAAAACAGTGCCTCTTGTGAGTTGGAATGAGGTTACCCCCTGTACTACACACACTTGACCAATGTTCTCCCCCCAGATGAGTACACTTCAATTGAGAGTTCACTAACAGATGTATTGTGACCACTGTGCTAGTGTAGTGTAGTTACAGGAACAGTGCCTGTTGTGAGTTCTAGTCATGCCAGTGCCTGCACTACACACACTTGACAAATATTATCTCTCCAGGTGTCTACCCTTAAATTGATAGGTATTAAACAGGGGTATTTGGAGACGAGACCACTCATCTGGTGTTTGGAGTTATAGAACAGTGCCTGCTGGGAATTGGAGTCATGCCAGTCCCTGTACTACACACATATACAAATGTCATCTCCCCAAGTGAGGACACTTCAAATGTAAGTTGCCAAATTGAGGTGTTCAGACTGGAGGACAGTGGGCTGGTGAGTGGAGTGACAGTTAAAGTAGGAAAAGGTGAGCTATGGGCATGCATTTGGTGATATTTTTAGTGTTGTGACTTACCTGACTCCACTCCCCCAGATATTCCTCTCAAACACCCAGGATGCAAGATGGCCAAGACCTTCTAGTCACAGGGAAAGAGATATAATGGGGCACAGGGAAGGCCACTGCCAGTCTTTTTGACCTGCAGTTGATGCATGGAGATGAGGGAATGGACCTTGCCCCGGAGGTCATTCCACATTTTCCTAATATCTTCCTTTGTGCATGGTGTGATTCTAACAGCATTCACTCTGTCGACGATCCTGACCCACACTTCCATTTTCCTACTGAGAGGAGTATGCTGGACTTGTGCTCTAAACAATTGTGTCTCTACTCTTATGATATCATCCACCGTGACTCTTAGCTCATCCTCAGAAAAACATGGATTTTTGCAATGTGACATGGTGGAGCAAAAATAAAATAGGTGTCAGTGAATTAAAAAAACGGGAAGTGCAAAAGGGTGTGACTGGATAAAAGTGTGTTCATGGTGTTGTATTGGATGGTGAAAAATGTTGTGGCTAGTATCAGTACAGTGTGGAAAAAACTTGCTCTGGCTTCTGTGTGTTGCAGTGTATTTGCAAGGAGTGTGGTCTGTGAAGGGGTGTGTTCTATAATGTTTTTTGCAGGTGTGCCCAGTGAGGCAATGTGTATCAGCTGTGTAGTTTTCAAATTCATCCAATGTGTAGTTGTGTATTACTTAGGTGACCATGGACCACCGTGGTCCAGACCACAAGGGGACCTGCCACGGAGACAGTGTGCTTGACATACGGACAGTGGTTGGTAATGGTGCTGACGGCGCTGGAGGTCTGACCACCTATTTCCAGGCCTCCGCGCTACTGCCAGTCTGCCTTTTTTGGTTGGCTGTCTTGCCTGTATAACTCGTAATAGGGCAGACTGAAAGACCGCCAACATGGTGGTCTTTGTAGACATGGGGTCTGGCGTTTCGACTGCCAAACTCGTAATGAGGCCCTATGTCTTGAACAATTGTATCAAAACTCGTTTTTAATTAAAAGCTTTATATAGCACATGGGCACCAAAAGGTCTTGATGTGCTTTACATAGTAACAGTAACTACGACTTAAGGTCGTGCAATGAGCTGAAGATGAACAAATGAGAGGGGTTTGAGGAAAAGAGTGTAAGTGCACTGAGTGATTTTTGGCTGAAGGGGCTACAGAGAGACAACATGAAGAAGAGGAGGACGATGGGGTGGGAAGAGAAAGGCCATATTAGAAAGAGGTGAAAAGAGGGACACAAGGAAAGATGCAAAGCAGGGGGAAGGAAATGCGAGAACTGCAGTACAACTGCCTCCCAAAGGGATTTAAAAAGACTGTGAGCTCCATAATTCTTTGGGAATCCTTTAAAAAAAACACACTATTGATTACAGTTGATCGCAATCTGCACCATCAGCTTCTGTTGCTCTGCATTTTGGCAAGCCTTTCTCCCGGGAATGATTTATAGATTGCAGCCACTCTACTGAAGACTTGCTTTGGCTATCTTACTAAGTTCAGGTAGGGATATTAACTTGTGTCTAGGATTTGTTGTGGCATTATAATGTAACCATTTATCACTTCTCAAATAGGTAGAAACAAGGACCTTTCAAACTCATTTGGAACTTGTGTCCTAGAAATATATGAATTCAGTGCAAAGGATCCACATATGATCCTTAAAGGCAATCATTTGAAGTCAGTTATTGTAAGTATTCAGCCAGAGCCAATCTAGAAAGGATGCTAAAAAGCTATGTTCATATTATTTAAGTGAACTGTTGGTTTAGAGAGCAATGTTTTTGCTCTTGGGTTTACCTAACAAATTAGAGTTTAGCGCAAATTAGATAACACTGTAGCACAGGTCTCTTGGGGGCCACAATATCTGATGGAAATATGAATTGAAAACAGTATTTATTGAATTTAATGCCACATGTATGAATATTAGGTTTTGTGACTCACAAATTGCGAGTCACAAAACCTGATTTACAATGACACTCTTTGCGATTCCCAATGGGGTCACAAAAGACCTACCTCATAAACATTTATGAGGTAGGTTGCAATTTGCGACCCCATTGGGAATGGCAGCCCTCACAGGGATGGTGGCCTGCTGGGGAAAGCAGACCACCATGTCTGTTAAAATAAATAAAGTAGGTTTTTTTTTTTTTTTAAATGTAGCCCGTTTTCCTTAAAGGAAAACAAGATGCATTTCAAAAACAAAAATTAAATGTTTTCTTTTCAGACCTCTTACTCTTTGCGAATAGGTTAGCACCAGTAAAAAAAATTCTAGCATTCGCGCTAAGAATTTTTCAATTCTATTAAGGACACGGAGGCGAGGATTATGCTTCTCTTTCCATGCTCTTTATTTAACAGCAGCCAATGAAAACCATGGAAAACAAAAAACTACATATCCAAACACTGAAGATATGTCACGTGATAACCATAGAGGAGGAGACCTATAAAGAGATGCTTCACACCCAACCACTCCTCTTTCTTTGTCCAATATTCGCAACAGATAAAGTCATAGACTTAAACATGAATCCTGTAAACGCAATCCTGGAAAAAGATGACCTGGAGAATGAAATACCTGGATCCAACCCAACTGGAAACTTGAAATAGTGACAAAACGAACCGAAATCCATTTCTCATCTTTTCCTAGGAAAAAAGAAAAATTGAGACCATAAAATCTGGACATCATAAAAAGATACTTATATCCACTAACAAATAGGGTGGGAAAGCACTGAAATACAGTAACAATTTTTTGTACATGAACTACATATTAACCTGATGTACCACAAAATAACATAAACATACAGTGCGGTGGGATAATCCTCGCCTCCGTGTCCTTAATAGAATTGAAAAATTCTTAGCACGAATGCTAGAATTTTTTTAATTCTATGTCAGGACCAGAGGCTCAGATTATGCTTGTTCAAAGCTGATTTACCACCACCGATGCCATATCTACAATAGGTTTACAGCAACACGTTTTAAACATAGAAGGGGAAGACCAGTCTGTCGCCCTTAAAGTGTCCTCCAAACAAGAGCCCAAGCAAAAAAACTTTGAAGCCATAGCACTCTTGGAGGAAAAATGCACCAAATATTGAAAACATCAATGCTTGCTTCATTCAAAAGGCTTAACCAAATAAATGAACAATTGACCCCCCATATCAGAACGAAATTCTTCGGTACTCACCTCATAAGCTCTAAGGTACTGAACTACCCAAAGTTTGGGATTATCTACGAGATAGGGATAAGCAACTGACTTCAGAATACATTAA
The DNA here is from genome assembly GCF_031143425.1 of Pleurodeles waltl. Lineage (NCBI taxonomy): Eukaryota > Metazoa > Chordata > Amphibia > Caudata > Salamandridae > Pleurodeles > Pleurodeles waltl. The sequence continues at coordinate 859,135,256 of NC_090437.1, forward strand.
GTTCAACGTGGAATAGAAGAGGAAAAAACTCTCCCTGCCAAGTCTAGAGCTCTAACATCTGATACTCTCTTACATGAAAATAAACATAACAATATGGGGTATTCTGCTGAAAGATGATTCCTAGATAAAAACCATTGGTAGGCCAGGATACTAAAAACGAAGAACAAAGCTCATATCCCAAAGGGAGGAAAAAACAATGGCGAGAAGGGTAGCCAGTCTTAAACCCCTCATAAAATTACAAACAAACAATGGGAGCTGTCCAAAGGATTGCCCTCAATAGGAAAATGACCTGCCGAAGAAGCAGACCAAGATATATAATAGATCAAAGTTAGACCTGATATTGCTAATGAAAATAGAAAAATGAATGAAGAAGGCCCAGAGGGTCCTGGAGAGGATTCTCCCTGAAAAAAAAAAAGGGGGGGGAATTGGAAGATCGCAACTCAACCTCATCGCCAACGGAACCATGCCTGAGACCTCCAAGAGGAGTCACCAAATCAGATCCGCTTGCTGATGTCCAATCTGTGCCGAAACCCTGAGAATCATTGGGAAGGGTAGCAAAAACATACCCCTGTTCTTGAACCAGTTCAGAAGAAAGGCATCCGAAACAGATGCTTTCGGATCTGACCTCCAACTGACAACATTTCTATCGAGAGGGGACCCCACCGAGCAGAAAAAGACCCGGAAACTCTGGGATGTAGACTCCAACCGCTGAAATCCCTCAGGTGTCGCGAATACCAGTCCGCCACCAGATTGCTGGTCCCCAGAAGGTATCCCATGACTACTGAATTCCTTCCTGAAGCCAAAAGAACAAAATTCCTTTGCTATTTCCGCTAAAAAGCGAGAACGAGATCCCCCAACTGGTTGACATATCTCAATGCCGAGATATAGTTCATGAGTAGCAGAACACCACAGATCTCCTTGAGAAGGAAGAAACTCTTGATGGCCAGAGAGTCGGCTAGGCGCCCCAAACAATGCGTCAGGTCAACACCGTGCTGGACCAACTTCCTCCCGAGGACACTGATCCGCAAATGGTAACCCAGCCCCAACGGCTGGCATCGGACTCTATCACTACATCCGGTTACGAGCTGAATAGCTCTTTCCAAATCTCCAAATGTTCTATCTCCCAACTTATCTCAGGACGAGATTCCTCGGATAGGAGCACTTGGTCCAAATAACTGAGACCCTTATAAAAAAAGGAAGATCTTAAAACGTTGAAGGGCTCTGTACTGAAAAAGGGGGCCGGAGAATCGCTTGGATCGAAGAAGAAGCAGGCTCCCCATCCGGGCAATCGCCCTCAATGATACAATTTGATTGGATAATAGAGACCTCCACTCTCTCTAGATTGAATGAATCTTCTTGGAGGGAAGAACCCAAGGGATCGGAGTACCAAAAAGGGGATCAGACTGAGTCTAACTGGAAAACCAGAAGTCCCACCGCTGAGTGGGGGTCAGCCCGGACTTCTGGGCCTCGAGTATAAAAAACCTAGGCTCTGACGTAAAAACACGGGGCACACCAGGCCATAAGCAGGATATCGACTAGATAAAAAAGAATTACAGACCCCTAGTGAATGAAGGAACTCCACAACTGGGCGCATCACTTCTGTGCGGCACCATGGATCAGAAGAATAAAGGGCCGAGCGGGAGGACCTAGTAATTGTAATATTCTTCCTCCCACTGGAACTGAAGAAAAAAATCTCCAAAACGGAGGAAAGATGGTAATGGCTATGTAAGCGTCCTTCAAATCTAAGCGGACCATCCAGTATCCCTCTTGAAGAAGGTCTCTCAACAAATGGATGTCCTCCATCTAGAAATGTCGATACAGTAAAAGCCTGAAGGGTGCCAGATTACCTTGACAACGGTATCATATGATATCAGCGCAGAGATAACTGCGGAAATGAGGTCGAGCTCTTGAATGGAGATTATACCGGTCGAGGGGGCCACCGCTGAGACTGGGTCTCGTAAAATTCTAGCTTGAACTCCTGCACAGCATCTGAGACCCAACTATCAGAAGTACTCAGACCTCATGTTTGTAGAACCTCTGAGTTCTGCCCCCTGAACTGGGATCAATCTCCCGACCAGACATTGGCCATGATAGAAAGGTGGCAGACGTGGAAGAGTCGTACTCCTGATAACCGCCTCTTCCATGATGGTAGTAAACACTATGAGGGCCCCGTCGGTCGAAATGGGCAAAGGTACGCCCTCTGAAGGGTCTGGTCCTTCTAAAAGGTGGAGGTAGCACCTTTCTGAAAGAAACCTTGGGTCTTGTCCAAACTAGCGTGGGTAGGAACAAATATTGAACGTTCCTTAAGAGGGGGGGGGACCCAACAGCAAATCCATTGCCAAGTTGGGTCTAGCTACGTTAACACTGAGCGGCGACACTCCGAAGATATGTCGCAATTGGCATTGTCCAGGAAAAACCAAAGCGCTCGTTGAGCCCAACCCACAAGGACGTCAGGGTTGAATGGCTCGCCTGACTTCTGGTCTGAAAAGTTAGTTCTAAAAACCTTTGATACCGGACCTGAGACGTCCAACAACTTGACAGTACAATATCTTCCAGCTCAACGGTCAGGATCCTAGGAGTAGTAGCTTCCTGATGCTGAGCCTTCAATTTGTGAGGGGAAGCACTTCCTGCTCGGGGGAATGTTCAGAGGAAGAAGAACTATAACCATGTCCCCATGCCATATGGTATTTATGGAAGGGAAGGATCCACAAGGGGTGATAGCCTTGATTGTTCCACAACCCAAAAGGTGGTGCTGAAAGGGCTTAATAGCTTGAGCTAAGGATTATCAGAATGACGCACTCCTGCGTCAAGAGCATGTACCAAGTCCAGTACAAAAGAATCCGCTGGTTCCTCCAGCTAATACCCATCATCGGCTGGGTTTTCCTAACCAACCATACTGTAAAACAGCAGACGAAAGAACCCCAGAGGATTCGTAGTAATAATAAGAATAATAGTAATAATAAAACAGGGCACGCAAAAAATGTTTTGATTTAGGACGTGGAGGGAGCTGCCCTGTGTGCAGAAGCACCTTTAGTTCAGGCCCAGCCTGATTAATAATTATTTGCAACCCCAGAGTCCAGGCCCTGGGGTGTAGATGGGGAGCTAAGCCGGTGTACATTTATTTAAAAGCACCCAGTGCTTAAATCCATAAACGCTCCAAGACACCAAGTAAATATATATAAAAAAAACAATGAATTTTGGAAATAAATAAATAAACGCTCTAGATAACGAGCATAGAAAGGAAATATTATAGCCAATCAAATGATTGACTTTGTAAGGACGCTCAGGAACGAGCGCTTAATAATGAAGAGGCCCCCCGGGGCAGAGGAATAGAGCGAGTGCCCTAGGAAGACGCTCGTGTATGAGCGCTTAAATAATTAGGTTCCTCGGGGCAGAGGGATAGAGTGTGTGCTCTAAGATGACGCTCGGAGATGAGCGTTTAACTAAATAGGCCCCTCGGGGCACAGAAATAGAGCATGTGCTCTAGGAAGACGCTCGAAGACGAGCGCTTCATTAGTCTCCTCAGGGCAGAGGAATAGAGCGTGTGCTCTAAGAAGACGCTCGGAGACGAGCGCTTAAATAATTAGGACCCTCGGGGCAGGAAAAAGAATTTCAAGCTCCGGGAAGGAGCGGTAAAATAAATACGCCCTCAGGGCTACGCGCTTAAATAATTAGGCCCCCCGGGGCAGGGAAAAGAATTTCAAGCTCCGGGAAGGAGCGGTAAAATAAATACGCCCTTAGGGCTACACGCTTAAATAATTAGGCCCCCCCAGGGCAGGGAACAGAAATTCAAGCTCCGGGAAGGAGCGGTAAAATAAATACGCCCTCAGGGCTATGCGCTTAAATAATTAGGCCCCCCGGGGCAGGGAAAAGAATTTCAAGCTCCGGGAAGGAGCGGCAGAATAAATACGCTCTCAGGGCTAAAATAAACAATCCCTGGAGCCGGTACAGAGACGCGCGACCGCTGGATAAACAGCGCGGACTCTGGTCGGCAAATAAACATGTAAAACACCGGCAATAAAATTAGAGAACTGCGTCGATGCGCGCAAGTCCTCGCTCCCCAGCTCCCACTCCACACAATGAAAGCAAGCCGAGCGGCCGCTTTGGGAAGGGCAAAGCACCGCTCCCAATTAGATTATAAGCAAAAAACAATATTATGCATAAAACATCAATGAAACACTTAACTGGCTGCGAAGCAGCAAAGAAAGAGGAGTGGTTGGGTGTGAAGCATCTCTTTATAGGACTCCTCCTCTATGGTTATCACGTGACATATCTTCAGTGTTGGGATATGTAGTTTTTTGTTTTCCATGGTTTTCATTGGCTGCTGTAAAATAAAGAGCATGGAAAGAGAAGCATAATCTGAGCCTCCGGTCCTGACATAGAATTTCAAACTAGTGCTAACTGCATTGTTTTGTGACCATATTCACGGTCACAAAACAATCCTACATCACACTGTGACTCACAATTAGGAAGGGAACGCCCCTTCCTAATTGCGACTCGCAAATCTATTTTGCGAATTGGTAAATAGATTACCGAATAGCAAAATAGGATCCGTACATACCAAAATGTTTTTTTCTTGTCACAAACGGTTTGCTATCAGAAAAGGGTACATACATCTGGCCCTTAACTGCTCTTGGCAATCCAAGACTACCAAGATTTTCCGAATAAGCATTGGAATATCAGTTACAACATATAATTTATTTTTATCCATTTACTAATGTAGGCTATGTGTTATTTACAACGCACTAACTATTCTTATTACCTCTTTCTAAAGACCAAGCTGGCAGGTTCCAAAGTTTCCTTTATCTATTAATAGACGTTTTCCCATTCAGGCGGCTTTGTGACTGGAAACCGAAAGGGGACTGCTAGGGCTTTTGGGTACTTCAAATTCTAGTTCAAGCTGTGGAGTGCTCTGCTGGAATAAACCATTCTACCCGATGAATTTAGACACTGAAAGTCAAAGGTGGGCTAACCGGCGAGTAAACTAATCTGTAAATATACAGAAAATAAACTCTTTTGCTGCCTGGCCTTTAGATGAATTATAGCAAAACACCCATCTTGATAACCATTAAACTATATATAATTGTTATGGAATATGCTAGGTTTTATTCGAAACACACAAGCGGTATATGACATGTTGGATTCGAAAACGCACTCGACTGTGTACATAAATTACAATATTTTATAATTTTGTTGGAAAACTACTTCACATTATGGTCCATTTGCATTCTTAATTAGACAAGGAAACAGATGTTAAGAGAGTATTTAAAATGACGTGCTCATTAAAATAATCTCCGTTGACAACTAATTGTGCTCTTTTGCAGCAGAGTTAGCTGGAATTTTATCTTTGAAACGTTTTCGATATTTTCTATTTGTGCAAAAACAACTAAAGCAAAACAGTGTATCTCTGTCATATTGAATAAACTAATATTTTGTTACTTCGGTCCCAAGTGGTTTTTCTCTAACAACTGCCTGACTCACTGATTGAGCACAGCATACAATACAAATACTGCGAAAGGTAAATTTAACAGCCAGTTTATCGAATTCCCTAGGCAGAGATACATTTTTTTGCACACCTTCAAAATCTGCGAGATACATGGATATAATTTCAGGATTTTTTGTGAATTTAAAGGGCAGAAAATTAGATCCCTTTCAGCTGCGAGACACATTTTACACAGAAACTGCCATGCGAGAAACTGTCACGGTCAAAGTTCACCTGAGATAGAGGTAGCTAAACTTTACAAACGTTTCCATAATTTCATATATTTTTGTGAACATTCACAATATGTTGCACACCCTTAAAACAAAATACCTGAAGAAATTACACTTGAAACCTTTTAGAAAGTAATACAAGTAGAAAGGTTGTCATATTATTCCATTGACCCATCAGATACCTTAGGCTTTAAGTTATGTGGTATGTTTTAAGTGAATGAGTGATTCGGCGGCCGATGAGATGTTGTTGGGGATGAATATGTGGCATTATTTCCTCTCAGTTTCAAATTGATTAAAGTTTGCCAAGGTAAATAGGTTAGGGTTTGCCAAGGTAAGTGGCCTGATGAATGCCCTGGAAAGACCTGCTATGAAACACTCTGAACGGGTCAGCTGTTCACAATACAATTTGGTGAACCATAGGCCTCATTTATCAGGCCATTTAGTGATTGCAAAGGGTATTTTTCTCTAAATCGTTGGCTGTTCAACTGACACATTTTGCATTAGAATTACTTTCTGTCAATGGAATGTCTCAATTGTTTGTAACACAACTGTAGTTTCAAGCTATTAATAGGATACGAATGTCCTAAATGGATATTGTCCCATTCATAAGATGAAAGCTGTCACTAATAACTTAATATTTAAAATTAATAAACATATATATGGATATAAAACATGTATAAAACGTAAAGAAAAATTATTCATAATAAACACATTTGAATACAAAAGTAAATAACTGTTGGCATAATGTCGACATTAAAAAAGATACTGTTTATAACAATTAAAAAATAACAATCCAAAATAAACAAAACCTTCAAAAGTGCTGGACTTTGCAGGAGTCAGATTTATTATTCTGACTTCAATTTACGCAAAAGTAGGGACAATGGTGGACTCTGTAAGGGTTATATTTATGACCCCCACCCGAAGAAAGCAAAAATCATGGAAAGTGTTAGACATAGGAGAGGTTAGATTTAGTATACTCACTCCAATGTAGGCAACTGTAGGGAATCTGTTGGAATTTGGGGGTTTGTTTATATTTACTATTCTCTCTCCAGTGTAACCAACAGTAGAGAAAGTGTTGAACTTTGATGGGGTGTTTTTACTATTACCCCTTCAACAGTAGGATAAGTGTTGGAGCATTGGACTTTAGAGGTGTTAGATTTGCTTCTACCTCTGCGGACTATGGATAGGATAGATTTACTATTCCGTACATAACAGTTGGAAAAGATATACCATTCGAATTCCAACTTTTTTTTTTTTTTAAACAAAAATTCAAATACCTAAAATAAGAAATATTAGAACATTGGAACGTTGGCAGCTCCATTGAAAACAATGGAGTGCTGCAGGCTTTTACTGGCCGGTAAAAGCCCGCAGCGCCAACATTCCAATGTTCACTTTGTTCACAGCAAGAGCTGTGACCAAAGCATCACGGAGCCCGAGGTGATTTTAATACCCTCGGGCTTCATGAGGAATTTGTTTTATCTAATAGAACATTCTGCCCTGAGTGGCAGAATGTTCTAATAGCCTTAGAACTCGCCTTCGGCTCGGGCATTTAACGCGGGAGTGGGCCTTTAATAGCCGGTAGAGCCCGCTACGGTGGGTTCTAAGGCTATATTAGAACATTGGAATGTTGGGGGCCCCATTGCAGACAATGGAGTGCTCTGGGCTTTTACTCGCTGGTAAAAGCCCGGAGCGTCAACATTCCAATGTTCTTTTTTTTCACAGCATAAGCTGTGAACAAAGCTTCACGGAGCCTGCGGGGATTTTAATCCCCTTGGGCTTCGTGAGGAATTTGTTTTATTTCATAGAACATTCTGCCCTCTAGTGGCAGAATGTTCTAATAGCCTTAGAACCCGCCGTAACATGCTCTACCGGCCATTTAAGGCCATTACCCTTGTTAAAGGCCAGAGCCGAACCGGGGAGCGGGCCTTTAATGGCCGGTAGAGCCCGCTACGGCAGATTCTAAGGCTATATTAAAACATGTGAACTGCATTCAAATGCATTCTACATGAATGTAATTAATTGAAATAGAAAAACTAAAAAATGAAAATTACAAAAAGAACTTAAAAGTATAAAAATAAATACCAAAAAACTAGCAACAAACAAAAAACAATTTTGCAATACATTGTATATTAAGTATTATTAACATTATCTCTGTAATTAAATAAAACAAAATAATTGAAAACAAATTATAAGTATAACTATATATTTGTGAAATCTAATATTAAATACATATATCAATAAATTAACAGTTAATTAAAATACAGCAAAAAATTTGCATAATTTATTAAATGAATGTATACGTACATTTTAATTACTCAAAAATGAATTGCAAATAAAAACAATCATTTTTTTTTGCAGTGTGTTCCCACTTAATCTCCTACAACTCTAACAGCCTACTAATAAATTATAAATTATTCACTAAAGTGTAGAAAACGTATATCACACAGTAAGAAAAATCACAAAATATACTTCAATAATTAAAATCTCAAATAAGTAACCAATTGATTTAAATACCTATTTAAAATAACTACTTATTTAACCTAAAAAATGTGTCGAAAAAAGTCAATAATTTATATTTAAAAATACTACCATCCCTAATCTTCAACAAACCCGCCAAACTCCTGCTAAAAAAAACCTGCTAATTGACTTTTAATTTTTTTTAATTAAATGCTGAAAATTGCAAACTAAACATGATTATACACCAATTAAGTATTTAATTACATAAAGTTGAAATAAAAACACAAATTTAAAATTTAAATAACTTCCTACACTAATCCTTACAAGCCTAACAACCCACTACTAAATTAAACATTACAAACAATATGTGAAAAATGCACATTAATATTTAAAAACCTTAACAAAAACATACAACAATGATTTAAATAGTATGGATACCCCAAAATAATATTAATAATACAGTATATAGTACGAAATGTATTACATGATATTTAATATAAATATTTTAAAGCAAACAATAGTACACCAGGCATAAACTAGTATACGCATCCAGAGAAAATAGTCAAATTCCAATGCAATCAAATATGGTAGGTCCACATCATGGCAGTGTGTGTGAATACCAATAGTTTGTACAATAATATTTGCGGCATTGTCATGAAAAAATTGCTGTGCCAGCAAATATTAGATGCTGCTGTTTATGATGCAGCTAGAGCAAACAAACTTTTCTAGCAAACTCAATGCAGAAGGACTGGATGAACATCCTTGGTTTGTGCAAGGATTACAGGCAGTGAGGCTAAGTGAATAAAAGTGTCCACTTGGGAGAAGCGGAAGATGGGCCCACAGAGAGCACTGTTAGTCTAGATAAGTAGTGTGTAAAATCTGCCCAAGAGAAGGCAGTGGAGCAGCCAAGTTTATAGACTGGTTACTGGCTATCAAGTTACAAACTGTTTACGTTAACCTAGGTCTGAGAGAGGAGCAGATCAAGGGCCCGTAATAGTTTTCTGAGAACCAGAGTTAGTAATTTTCATGGTCTATTCAGGAGTGACAAAGTAACCAGTTGCAGTGTACACTGGTTACTCATCTTCAGGATAAATATTGTATAAGGTTCAACCAGTGTTAAGGAGAGAAAATCTCCTAAACTCCTCGGCAAACAATGTATCTAGGCATCTTGTATAAATATCCTATAAAGTCAGACTGGGAGGTGACATAAGACCAGCTGCTGTCATGCACTGGTTACAGTTAGTCTGGGTCAGTGTTTCATGAGGTAAACCCAGGATCAAATGCCATTGGTTAGACAAATTGCATGCGTTCCTTCCATCACATTTTATGTGTTTGATGTACTGTCCTAAGTGGTACATGTATGCCCAGACATGGGTCCCTTTCTTACCGTGCAATTGGAACCAAGCTACACCCTCCTGAAGATACCAAATCAGGCGAAACCGGTTTCGGGTTGCTGGTTCAGTAAGAGCTGGCCTGGCAGTACAGACTGGACTGTTCCAATTGGAGCTGGGCAAATACTTTTTTGCATATGGCTGGATCCATACTGAGGTGTAGTGGTAGCAAAAGAACAATGGGTTGGAATGTTACACCAAATGATTACAAGAGGTTAGACCAAATTGCAAGCATTTCTCCCATCACCTTTAATGTGTTTGGCATTTGCTGTTGACACCTCACAAATTGTTGTGAGCGGTGCAGTTCATCCCCAGGCTGCAGCAGCTGTCAGAGTTCACCACCTTCTTAGCTCCGTTGCTGCCATCCACTTTTTAGGCAGCTTCCAGCTTACACAGAGTCAACTTTCAGGCAGGCTCCAGGGCAGCTTCCTATGACAGGCAGTCAAACTTTTTTATTAAATTTCTTTCACATTAATATGTGCTTATTATTCACTTTATATACCCTAATTCTTTCACACACTTTATTTGTTTTAAATTAATATGTATTTATCATTTGTTTTATGTACTTATGTGTTTTGAGGAAGACCCTTCATCAGGAGTAATTATTTTACTATTACAAATAGTTCCTGAGTCAAAAGTGTGAGCACCCAATACATTATATAGTGTGCTTTGCATGTTTTACATCTGCTGCATTCACAACATTTATTTTGTAACAAAAGTCCACATTATGGGCTCGATTCACAAAGGTAAACTTTAACCAAAAGTCTAGGTTTACACCAAAAGTCTAAGTTTAGAGCTGAAGTTTACTTTCTATAGTAAAGTTAGACTTTTGGCCTAAACTTACACCAAAAGTCTAACTTCACTATGAGTAAAGGTAAACGTTTTTGGTCTAAACTTAAACCAAAAGTCTGACTTTACTCTGAGTAAACTCAGCCTTTAGTTCTGAACTGAGATTTTTGGTGTAAACTTAGACTTTTGGTCTAAGTTTACCTTCCTGAATCAGGCCCCAAATGTGTGCTGGTGCAAAAGCATCTGTGCAGGCTTAGATCACTGTGGAAATTGCCTGTCAGGTGATGTATGTCTAGATCCACAACGTAACGTGCTACCTATCGATAAAAGTATGTCATCTTGTCACAGCTCAGAAGCACTATCTAAAGTCCATGTGCAATACATTAGTGTTTGAAGAACTTTTTTGTATTTACATGCCATCCTATGAAACTATGAAATTTTCCTGATGAGATACTGCTGTAACACATAATGATATGGATTGTACTCTGCAACATAGGTGGATGCTTCCAGAGGAGGGAAACTATTGAAATACAATGGGACTTGTGTGGAAGATCCTTATGGTGTCATATGAGAAAGATCAACTGGTGTGTCTAGCATAGGTGTCTGAATCTGATCAAAGTGAGTATTTCAGTGAAGAGGAATGAGGGATCATAGGAAGTTGGATGTACTTTAAATGTTGTGTTTGGTTTGAAGAGTGTGTAATGTTTTATTCATAGGCCCTCATTACGACCCTGGCGGTGGGTGATAAAGTGGCGGTAATACCGCCAACAGGCTGGCGGTAATTACTGCCAATTATGATCATGGCGGTGATATCTCCCATAGTCAGCCAATGTGCCACACCGACCGTCAGGGTGGAAACAACAGTCACCACGACAGTAGCTGACTGCAGCTAGGCGAAAGACAAAGTACCACCCACCATATTTTGACACAGGAAACCGCCACCTTTTCCTGGGCGGTACCAACACCATCAAAAGCCTGGCAGAAACAGAGCACAAAAGTCAAAGGACTCACCATGGGAGACACAGGGAAGAACCACACTGCCATGGAACCCGAACTGCAAGTTTTACTGATTATCTTCTACGTTATGCTGCACCTGGAACACCAACGCCAGCGAAAACTACGATGGTGAGTACAGCTGCCTAGCACACAAGGGAGGGTGGGAGGAAAAAGAGTGACACACACACACAACACACACACCGGACACACACAAACCATACACACAACCAGCTGCATTACAAAAACAATGTGACCCCGAAAATCTGCAGAAAAATGCAAGGACAACAGGAACTGATGAAAGTGATTGTAATCAGTTCAACAACAAAAAAAATCAATATTCCGATTTGGCCATGAAACAGATATGAACACTTATATACAAAAAGGGGCACTGCCCAGTCCATAGTTCAAAGGGCCAACATGACCACAGGGCACAGTCCAAGGTCCAACTCGAATCCAGCCCAAATCTGGATAGAACACTGCAGGTGAATCAGTTGTCAAATAGGCAGGCACCTCACGGGGAGGGGGTACCTCAGCCAGATGCGGGAACAAGCACACTGGTTCTGGGGGGGGAAACATGCCCTGTGCTTTGTCCTGTGGAGTGCAAGGCCACAGTCTCTTGAGTGGGTGACTTGCCCACTGGTTCTGGAGGAGGCAGCCTGCACAGTAGCCCATAGAGGGTGGACTACATAGCGTCCGCCGGCGGTGATGGCTGCACTGTGGTAGTGGTTGGGGGAGGCTCCTGGTCAGCCCCTGCACTCTGTGATGGCAGCAAAACCACGGCTGGTGGTGTTGGCTCTGTGACAGCTGGTGGTTGTGGCGGTGTCTGGCTGGCAGCTTCCACTGGTGTAGAGTACCTCTTCCCCTCCTGGTCATGGTTTGGGGATCCCTTACCCTTCCTGGCAGGGGTGGATGGGCTCTTCCACCCTCTGCCTGGTGGTGCAGGCTCCTTTCTCTTGTTCCCAGCTGGAGCAGGCTCCTTCCTCTTCCTCCCAGCTGGTCCAGGCTCCTTCCCCTTCTTCACAGCAGGTGCAGGCTCCTTCCCCTTCTTCACAGCTGGTGCCGCACTCTTCCCATTCATCCCAGGTTGTGCTGCCTCCTTCCCCTTCAGTATTGTTGGTCTGGTATCCCTACCACCACGAGCAGGTGGTGCTACCACTATCCCCGTGGACTGTTTGCCTAAGGTGCTGGGCTGGGTCCTTGCTACCCTGCCCATACGTGCAGGATGGGGGGGTAGGAAAGAGGTAAATCGTGGAAAGGTAAAGCATTTGAGGTACCTTGGGGCAGGAAGAGGGAGGAGTAATGGGAGTGGAGGATGAGAGAGTGGTCGTTGGAGGTGTATGTCAGCTGGATTCGGGTGCAGGTGCATGGGCTGTATGCTGTTGTGCGGTGGATGGCTGTTGGGTGTCTGAGTGCTTGCATTTGTGTCCTTTGGGAGGGGGGACAGACTCAGTGGGAGAGGACACAGGGGATGCCTGCATGGATGTTGTGGAGGTATCTGCCAGTGAGGTGTATGTTCTGCGTGATGTGGTGATGATGCTGGTGGTGGATATTGATGTAGTGCATGCAGGTGTGAGTGTGGACTTAACTAGGTGGGAGGTGGAGAAGGAGGAGGAGGGGGAAACATTGGAGACAGTGGATGTTTTCATGTCTACAACTGAATGGTGTTTGTGTGAGTGCCTGTGGGAAGAAGTGTGGTACTTGTGTTTGCCTGTGACACTCTTGCGTGTTTTCTTGTGTGCATGCTCATCTGTATGTGTGCTTGGGATGGGTTGAGGTTGAGGATAATGGGACTGGGAAACAGAAGTTGGAGGGGGGACAGCTGAAACATGGACAATGGCTGCCATCAGAGAGGAGGCCAGAGCCTGAATCAATCTCTTTTGGGCTGCCAATCCACTGTGAATGCCCTCCAGGAATGGGTTGCATTGCTGCACCTGGGCTGCCAACCCCTGGATGGTATTCACAATGATTGATTGCCATAAACAGATGGATCTCAGGAGGTCAATAGCCTCCTCACTCAGGGCAGCAGGACTCACTGGGACAGGGCCTGAGGTGCCTGGAGGGAAGGAGATGCCCACCCTCCTGGGTGAGTGGGCACGAGCAACTCTCTGAGGGGCTACTGGAAGAGTGGTGCTGGCACGGGAAGTGGCAGCTGTATCTGCAGCTGGGGTTGTCACATGCACTATGCATTGTAGTACCAGTAATATGGCTAGTCACCGCCAACAGCAGCACACCTAGACCCATGCTGCCCTGACCAGAAGTGAATACTAACAAGCTAGGTAAGCAGTATTTTACATTCAAACCCGAACCCACCAGAGGACCTTCGCTGCTATGTCTGGCCTGGCCTCGGGGCACCCAAGGACACACAACCACTAGCCGGATACCACCCCACCAGTTGTACGTTGTAATGATAGCCAAAAAGGACAGGCTGTCGCCATTTCAGGGGGGGTGAACAGACCTATGGATAGTTGCTCTGTCACAGAATAACTAGACACATACTTTATAAATTACACTGTCCCATAACATGTTTGCATGATGTGGACTGCTGTTGTGGCTCCATTGTTAAGTTTGTGACAGCCTACTCACTCTTGTGTACCTAACACTGTGGATTAATAGAAGAAGGAGACATACCCCCATGTACAGACCCCTGGTGGACTTGGCTACACTGGAGGACAGGCACATAATACTCACCTATAGACTGGCCAGGGCCACAATCAATCACAGAGCTGTGTCCCCAATTGGAACCTGACCTGATATCATCTATCCATCAGCCCACTGGGATCTGCCCTATGTGCAGGTTCTATCAGCGCTCCATTTCCTGGCAACTGGTTATTTCCAAGTGACAGAGGGCTTGGCAGCAGAAAAGTCACAGCCAATGTTCTCAATAGTGCTGGCAAGTGTCTTGTCCGCCCTGATAAAACACATGTGCAGCTACATTGTTTTCCCCCATGTGGAATATTTGGCCACAATATTTCTGCAATGGGACATATCCCCAATATAATTGTGGCAATTGATGGAGCACATATTGTGTTTGTCCCCCCCCCGGCAAAATGAAAATGTGTACAGGAATCGTAAGAGTTTCCACTCCATGAATGTGCAGATGGTGTGCCTGGCGGACAAGTAAATCTCCTTTATCAATACTAAGGGGCATATTTATACTCCGTTTGCGCCGAATTTGCGTTGTTTTTTTCGACGCAAATTAGACGCAAAACTAACTCCATATTTATACTTTGCCGTTAGACGCGTCTAGCGCCAAAGTTCATGGAGTTAGCGTCATTTTTTTGCGTGAACACCTTCCTTGCGTTAATGATATGCAAGGTAGGCGTTCCCGTCTTAAAAAATGACTCCGATGCATATGCGTCGTATTTATACTCCCGGGCAAAAATGACGCCCGGGAGTGGGCGGGTCTAAAAAACCCGCATTAGCGCCGGATTTTAGCGCCTGGGTCAGGGCAGGCGTTAAGGGACCTGTGGGCTCAAAATGAGCCCAGAGGTGCCCTCCCCTGCACCCAGGGACACCCCCTGCCACCGTTGCCCACCCCAGGAGGACACCCAAGGATGGAGGGACCCACCCCAGGGACATTAAGGTAAGTCCAGGTAAGTATTTTGTTTTCTTTTTTTTTTGTGGCATAGGGGGGCCTGATTTGTGCCCCCCTACATGCCACTATGCCCAATGACCATGCCCAGGGGACAGAAGTCCCCTGGGCATGGCCATTGGGCAAGGGGGCATGACTCCTGTCTTTGCTAAGACAGGAGTCATTTCAATGGGGGATGGGCGTCGTAAAAAAATGGCGCAAATCGGGTTGTGGCGATTTTTTTGCCTCAGCCTGACTTGCACCATTTGTGGACGCCCATACGCCATTTTCCCCCTACGCCGGCGCTGCCTGGTGTACGTAGTTTTTTTTAACGCACACCAGACAGCGCCGGCGGCTAACATAATTGAATAAATACAGCGCCCGCATGGCGCTTCAGAATGGCGTTAGCCGGCGCTAATTTTTTTGGCGCAAAACTGCATTAGGGCAGTTTTGCGTCAAAAAGTATAAATATGGCCCTAAGTATTCTGGATCGGTGCATGATGCCTTTGTCCTAAGGAATAGCAGCATCCCAAATGTGATGTATCAACTACAAAGGCACAGGATGTGGCTAATAGGTGAGCCCTGGTTCCCACCCAGTATATGTTGTTGTATGCCTATGGTGTGGGGCATATAGGATAGTGTGTGGATAAATGTTGTCCCTCAATATTTGCAGGTGACTCTGGTTACCCAAACCAATCATGGCTGCTGACCCCTGTGAGGAATGCCAGGACAAGGGCTGAAGAACATTATAATGAGGCACATGGGTGAACCAGAAGGATCATTGATAGGACGTTTGGCCTCCTGAAGGCCAGGTTCAGTTGCCTGCATCTGACAGGTGGATCCCTGTGCTACTCACTCAAGAAGGTTTGCCAGATAGTCGTGGCATGCTGCATGTTGCGCAACCTGGCCCTCAGACACCATGTACCTTTTCTGCAGGAGGAGGAGACTGGAGATGCCCCTGTGGCAGCAGTGGACCCTGAGGACAGTGAGGATAAGGAGGCAGAGGATAATTTACTGGTGGTGGTCTTGGCAAGTGTCTCTGTCTTCTGTCTGGTTCACATGGAAAATTTGCAGGGTGGTTCACCTTCTTCAGTGGGAGGGGTGCTGGTGGTCTATTCATCCTGTGGTGGGACCTTCTGGCCTCTAGTGGCAGCGGAAGTGGAGGGCTGTTCAAATGACTGGCTAGTGGCAGGTGCCCGCTGGTGTGCGGTTGCTTCTCTCATAATGTTGCATGTCTGACAGCTCCCCTGCTATGGAGATCAGAGTGTTGTTAATGGCCTGCATGTCCTCCCTGATCCCCTAATACTGTCCCTCCTGCAGCCCCCTGTTCTCCTGCACATTCTCTAGGATCTGGCCCATCATGTCCTAGGAATGTTGGTAGGCTCCCAGGATCTCGGAGAGTGCCTCCTGGAGAGTTGGTTTCCTGCTCCTATCATCCCCCTGGCACACAGCAGTCCTCCCAGTGTCCCTGTTGGCCTGTGCTTCTGTCCCCTGAATGGTGTGCCCACTTCCACTGACCCCAGGTCCCTGATTGTCTTGGGAGTGAGGTGTGGCCTGGGGTCCCTGTACAGGTGGGCACAATGCTGATTGACATGTCTTGGGGACAGAGGTGTGGGTACACTGGGTGGGTGCTGCGGTGTTGGTTCTTGATGGGGGAGGATCTGTGGTGGTCTGGGAGTGGGCTTGGATGACCGGCTGTCCAGTGGTCCCTGATAGGCGAGGTAGATCGTCCATTTCCTGAAGTCCAGAGTTACTGTCATCACTGTGGGCCTCTTCTGTTGGGGGACTGGATAGTGGTGGCACCTCCTCTCCACTGACATTGGCTGGGGTACCTGTGGGAATGTAATTGATGTATTATGCTTCACATGTGTGACATTTGTATTTCTGTAGCTTCCCCTTTATGGTTGTTGTTCCCCTGCCAGCTTTGCTTGTGTATGTTAGTGTTTTATGGGATTGTTAGTTTCCCTATGCTGTGCATGCTTTAGTGATGGGTGTCCATGCAGGGCTGGAAGGGTTGTCCATGCATTGGTACAGCATGCAATGTCTGGCACTGGGATTAGTGGGATGTGTTGGTGGAGTGTGTGGGATGTGGTGGAGTGATGGGAGTTAGGGTGTGTGATCACATACAGGTATGGTGGTGATAGCTGTTAAAATTTGACTTATCAGTGTCCAGTCTTCCGCCAACTCCAGCAAGTCCCTCAGGATGCAGTATTGTCAGTACCTGCCCCTCCCATGCTGTGCATTGTGGGGGAGGAGTTGGGAGTCTACTGCCAGTCCTTTGTATGGCAAGCTGGTGTCTTGCTGCTATGGAACGTACCTTCCCCTGCAGGTCGTTCCACCTCTTCCTGATGTCATCCCTTGTTCTTGGGTGCTATCCCATGGCGTCGACCCTGTCCACAATTTTCCGCCATAGCTTCATCTTCCTTGCTATTGATATCTGCTGCACCTGTGCTCCAAAGAGCTTTGGCTCTACCATGACGATTTCCTCCACCATGACCCTTAACTCCTCCTCAGTGAAACAGGGGTGCCTTTGTGGTGCCATGGTTGTTATATGATGTGTCTTGGTGAGGGTGTGTTCGGTAATGTGGTGGGGTGTGTGATGTGGAGTGCTTGAGGGGTGTATGGGTGTAAGTGGTGTGTGGGTAGTTGTCTCAGTGGTCTTGGTTTCAGTCTGTGGCAATAATTGATGCTCGTAAAGGGTTGTGGGTAATGTCGATGTGTGTTTTATAGTGCTGTGGGTGGGTGGGTTGGTGTGGTGTGGTGTGTCAGTTGTGTGTTTCTGATATTGGCCAATGTAGTGCTGTTTTGTACGTGGGTGTCCTATGTGAGTGTAGTGGTATGTACGCCAATGGTTTACCATAGTTGAATGTCCGCCATGGTGATTCGTGGGTCATAATGTGATGGGAGTTTTTTCTGTTGGCGTAACGGTGTAAGTTTTGGGACCTCCAGTTTATTGCTGACCTTTGGTCTGGCGGATTTGTGTATGTGGCTGTATTCTGTCGGATTGGTGTGTGTGTGTCATAATATGGTGAACAAATATTCGCCAGTGCGACGGTAAGTGGCATTTAATGCCAATGTCATAATAAGGGCCATCGTTTGGTGATAAGTGGGTGATAAGTGCTGACATGCAGCGATCATGGTGCTGTGATCTTTTAGCTGCATTTATGCATGAAGGAGTTAGCCAACTGGTTTAGGCTTTCATTATATATCGTGAAGTGATGGTACATGTTTACATGACGGTTTTGGACACAAAATACTCACGGTTCAGAGTATGAAACCGGTACTAGGTATGCTAATGCTAAAACCAAAAACATTCAGGTTACAAAATTTTACAATTTAAATGCTAAATTTGCATCCTTTATATCCATGCTAACCCTTCACCTGACTGCTTTCAGTGCTCACTTGACTGGAAGGTTCATGTTTCTTTCCTTAGAGCAAGTGGTATCTCTCATTCCCTGACATTCTATGGTGCGGTTATAGAAATGTCATCCGTAATAGAACAATGCTACCCTCTTTCAACATCATCACTTATACCTACATAAACAATTCCAATGTGATGAATGGTAATTTCCAAAGCAAAATGGTTACCCTAAATGTGATGCAAAGGAGTCTTTGACAGGATAGTAAATGAAGAGTGAATGGGTGTACAAAGTTTTCTAGGACTCCACATGTATATTTTACTGCAGTGTGTAAATCAGTGCCTTTTTTTAACTCCAAGAGGGCCATGTGGACCTTGAGTCACAAAGGTAGGCCCTAAAAAGGCCACTGTGGCAGGAGTGCATGAAAGCTGGCAAGAAGTGGGAGGGTGCACCGCTACCACAGGTCAGCTCTGTAGCTCATCAGGAGGAATGAAAACCACATCAGCCACCACAGCCAAAGAAACAGCTTCAAGTACCCTCCTGCCACATCACATCATTAGCAGCCACTGTCATAGTCAGTTAGTGTGGACAGGCTCTTGCCACAGCAAGGAAAACAACTGGACAGAATAGAGGCTAGACTGGACAACTTGAAGAGGAATGCTTCCTATGAACAGAGGCTGAGTAGCTTCCCATTTTGTTTGAAAAGTTCTATTGTTTTGTTTGTTGTGGGAGGAAAATTAATGAGGGGTCAGGTGGTTATTGTAGGTAGTATTGGTGGGATATGACCAAGAAAGTGTATTTTCAGAATATTTTTATTATGTGTTTTCAATTGGATTAGTAGTGGGTGGTGTGAGGGGTAAGATGGGTGGTTATAAGAGCATATTCAAATTGAGAAATTAGTTTACAACATTTTCTCACCTCACATTTTTAGCAATGCATTTGTGCCATGTGTACAGTTACACCTCAGCAATAGCATCCAAAGAATTACAAAAATAATGTCCAGCTAGAGACAGAAGCCCATCCCAATAGAAGTCCCACCATCCACTCCAACTCACTCTATTGGAGCTCCCAGCCCCACATGCCTATGTGCAGCCATTGTTGGAGATTCCACCACTCCATATCCCATTCCCATTGTCATAAGCTGTGACCCTTTCATGCCTCCTAAATGCATAGCAACCAGACATTTAAAGGCACGGGCAAAGGGGCAATTGCCCGGGCCACCACCTTCTATGCTGCCAGGCCCACAGAAACTGAGCTTTCCCTCTGTTTGACTTCTGTCTACTCTATGTCTCTATTTGAACTTCTCCCTCTGTCTAGCTACAGGTAACTCTAATGCTGCCTCTCTAAAGCAGCAGAGTCTTGAGAATATTTGAGAACCTGGGCAAGAACATTTGAAACTGATTTATTTGACCATGTTAAAGTCCAACATCTACTTTATTATTTTTTTACATCATTTGGGCTTGTCTTAACAGGAAATGGGTACTAGAAATAAAAAGTATTTATGTAGGGGCATTCAAAATATGGTTTGCCTGGGACCCCCAAAATCTTTAAGATGATTCTGCTGCCAGTAGAGGTGAGAGGCAAGCACCTGTAAAAGCAGGGCACTACTAACCATTGCCTATCACTCAGATGTTTCACTAAGTCCCCAATTCAGAATATCAAATATTTAACAGACACTTCCCAAGCATTCCACAAATATATATAATGCAAAATTGAAATGAAAATGTAGGCCCATCCACCACTGCAGCTTTCAAGATGTGATGCACCACATAAAATTGTGTAAAAATCTGAGTCCTACAACAGACCTTTACATTAGAATCTAAAAAATCATTACATGATTCAGAACATGTTAACCCAAATACAAGCTACACAAGGAAACGTATCACCTGTTCCCCACAGCCACCTCCATATTATTTCACACATTTAGATTATACCTACATAGCACCCTTGTCTCTATTCTCATAGTCCCTTTAAGGACTCCCGCATCCATATCTGACGTTTTTCATACCAAACGGAAGGAAGATTTGCATAACGTATCAGAAATTTTGAGTTGAGCTTCCTAAAGCATCATCATGTTAAACATAAATATTTTACAGATAAGCAAACTCATTAATTGTCCCACAAAATAGAAGAGACCATGAACTGAAAAGAGCTAAAGGATTAGTGGTGCTTTCCACACGGTATTTCTAATAAAATATGAGTAGAAACAACAACTAAACAGGGAGGAGTCTGGGGGCCATGAAGGAATAATTTGTACCTATGTATCCAGCAACACTCATTACTGATGTATATTCAGCATTGTTCCATCAATTAATGAATTTATAGTGATGTGTTTAGAGAGGCCAATTAGTAATTATGACAACACAGTTGGCCATCAAACAGGAATACAAAACAGATCACAGTTAACTACCTTAAGCTATACCGATTCCCCTACCATAGGCGATCAGAGGTATGTCTTGAAATCATGACTCAGGAAAGTCAGTTGAATAAAAAAACCTATGCTGACGAAACCTAAACCCCGGCACACAGAAGGACTCTTGATATTGACCCCTCCTCCCCTTTTTTTCAAAAGGCAACTACACCACAGTGGCTAACTAGAGTGTGTTTAGGAGACTGCTTAACCTGCTCTGTGATTTAAACTGTGTTTGGAAAGTCTATGTACCACTAGTTTTTGCCTCGAAAAAGCCATATATTTGAGTGTGTGACAAGCAGTCTTTCTGTGGTTTCAAATCTGTCCCTTGTCTGGATAGTAGACTCTGCTAGCTTGGAAGTATGGATTCTGCCTGGCTGTATCCAAGGTGATTCTAAATAGAGGATCACCTCTCTCCTCCCTCCCACAGGGGCTTGGGCTTAAGGTAATTTGTCCCTTATATAAGTTTCTATTGGTTGTTGCATATGTTGTCGTGATTGGTTGCTGGGGCTAGTATTTCTTTTAGATCCAGAGTTAGGGTTTCTGTTCGGATTGGTACTAGGGCTACATTTCATGTTGGTCTAAAGTTTTTAGGGTTACTGTTGTGATTGCCTGTCAAGGCTAGGTTTATGCTTGGTACTAGGGCTAGTGTTCCAATTAGTCTATAGTTTTTAGGGTTACTATTGTGATTGGCTTTCAGGGCTAGGGCTGTGATTGGTATTAGGACTAGGGTTCCTATTGGACTAAGGTATTAGAATCACTGTTATGATTGGCTGTCAGGGCCAAGGTTGCGATTACACAATAGAGCCAGGTCTCCAATTGGCTCCAGGGTTGGAAATCTGATTGGCTAGGGTTAGGGCTAGGGTTCCAATGGCCAATAGGGCTATTTAAGCCTAGGGATCAGATCATCTCAGCCTGGGAGTTGAGTATAAGGGTAGAGAAGACAAGGGCAATTGCCTGTTTGGGCACGGTTGGGCCTAGGCCCAGAAATGCAGCATAATTTTCCGTCTTTCAGAAATAACCTTAATCCCTCAACATATAAACACAAAATCAGCAAAGGAATCCAAATCATGCACCACAAACAAACCTCATACAGAGTTCAGCGGCTCAACAACAACCACAAAACTCCACATACAACACCTATACACTTATCCACCACTACTACAACATTAGGACACTTTCATTCTCACACCAAACACAACTCTGTCCATTACCACTAACACACCCACACATTGCCCACAAAAGACAAAGCCACATTATATACAACTTTCCTCAATCAAGAAACAAACTTCCTGTTCATACAAAACACCAACACAATCCTCTATTTGCTCATACTAGACCCCTTTTTATCATCACTGTTAGAAATGGGGTCTGTGGTTGGCAAGCAAGGACCCTCACTCTAGTCAGGGTAAAAGAGAATCACCCTCAGCTAACCCCTGCTTGCCCTCTTGGTAGCTTGGCATGACCAGTAGGCTTAAATTCAGAGTGCTAGGTATAAAGTATTTGTACCAACATGCACAGTAACTTAATGAAAACACTACAAAGTGACACAACACAGGTTTAGAAAAATAGAGGATATTTATCTAAACAAAACAAAAAGCGTAAAAAATAACCCCGCTTGGGTGAGTGTGCGTCAAAAAGGGCTTGCGGTGCATCGATTTCACTCACAAGCGAGACCCTGCGTCATTTCTCCTTTTGACGGGTCGGGCGTTCTATTTCTTCTCTCCGCAGGAGAGCGATGCGTCGAACCGGTCAGAACTCTTGGGTCCCAGCAGGCCTTGCATCGTTTTTACACGCCCAGCGGTGCTTGCATTGGAAATCCAGCTGCACGATGATCCGAAAAGCACACAGCGCAGGTTGCGATCTCACCAGCCTCCATCAGCGATCCTGCGCGTCATTTCCTCAGCTCCCGGTGTCGATCTTCTGGTCGAGTTGCATGCGAGTGTTGATTTTCAGCTGAGAAGCCGGCAGGCATGTCGATTTTTCAGCCGCAGATCTGAGTTGCATCGATCTTTTCCCGCACGGCATTCATTGAGTGGATTTCTTCCTCTTAGGCTGCCAGCTTCTCCTTTCAGGGTCCCAGGAACTGAATAGACACTACATGGCAGAGTAGGAGTCTCTTCAGAGACTCCAGGTGCTGGTAGAGAGAAGTCTTTGCTGTCCCTGAGAATTCAAACAACAGGAGGCAAGCTCTAAATCAAGCCCTTGGAGATCTTGACAAGAAGGAAGGCAACACAAAGTCCAGTCTTTGTCATCTAGCACAGGCAGAAGCAGCAACTGCAGGATACCTCCACAAAGCAAAGTCACAGGTAGGGGAGCTCTTCTTCCTCAGCTCTTCTCCAGGCAGAGGTTCCTCTTGGTTTCAGAAGTGTTCTAAAGTCTGTGTTTTTAGGTGCCCTTCTTATACTCATTTTAGCATTTGAAGTAGGCTTACTTCAAAGCAAAGTCTCTCTTGATTGTGAAATTCTTCCTTGCTCAGGCCAGGCCCCAGACACTCACCAGGGGGTTGGAGACTGTATTGTGTAAGGGCAGGCACAGCCCTTTCAGGTGTGAGTGACCACTCCTCCCCTACCTCCTAGCACAGTTGGCTCATCAGGAAATGCAGACAAAACCCCAGCTCCCTTTTTGTCACTGTCTAGTGTGAGATGCAACCAGCCCAACTGTCAAACTGACCCAGACAGGGAATCCACAAACAGGCAGAGTCACAGAAATGGTATAAGCACGAAAATGCTCACTTTCTAAAAGTGGCATTTTCACACACACAATCTCAAAATCAAGTTTACTAAAAGAAGTATTTTTAAATTGTGAGCTCAGTGACTCCAAACTCCACATGTCTATCCGCTCCCAAAGGGAATCTACACTTTAATCATATTTAAAGGTTTCCTCCGTGTTAACCTATGAGAGGGACAGGCCCTGCAACAGTGAAAAACAAATTTAGCAATATTTCACTGTCAGGACATAGAAAACACATTAGTGTATGTCCTACCTTAACCATACACTGCACCTTGCCCTTGGGGCTGCCTTGGGCCTACCTTACGCCTGTCTTACATGTAAGAAAATGGAAGGTTTAGGCCTGGCAAGTGGGTACACTTGCCAAGTCAAATTTACAGTTAAAGCCGCACACACAGACACTGCAGTGGCAGGTCTGAGACATGATTATAGAGCTACTAATGTGGGTGGCACAACCAGTGCTGCAGGCCCACTAGTAGAATTTGGTTTACAGGACCTGGGCACCTCTAGTGCACTTTACTAGGGACTTACTAGTAAATCAAATAGGTAAATCTTGGAGAAACCAATTAACCATACAATTTACTCAGGGAGCATATGCACTTTAGCACTGGTTAGCAGTGGTAAAGTGCTCAGAGTTCAAAAGCCAACAGCAACAGGTCAGAAACAATAGGAGGCAAAAAGATTAGGGATGACCCTGCAAAAGGGCAAAAGTCCAATAATGAAACAACCTATACTCAGCCTTCCATAACAGCATCCACCCTCCTCACCCTTTTACCAATTACATACAACCATTGTGAGAGGACAGTTCTGACTATCTGGTCCGCACAGATCTTCCAGTTTTGGAGCACCTGATTTTTTACCTTTTACTGTGATGGAGCCTCATAGATTAGGACTCACCCACAGTAAACTTGTGGTAAAATGGACTGCATATGTTTGCCGCCTGTGCCGCCTTGCTACGATGAGGCTGCGGTGATGCTGCCAGGGTAGGAAGCCGCAGGCTGGTTACACATGATCACGCATGTACACCTGTGTGAGGGCTGTGCAGGGAGAATTCTTGGCATGCACAGCCCAAGAACTGTGCTTAGGCAGCATGGTGCAGAAAGGACTATGCAGATTGGGTGGTGACCTTGAGTAGGCCTAATGAGATGGGTGTACACATGTGAGGGATAGTCAGTCTGCTTACTGTCTTTTCACTTTAGAGACAATGCATTAAATGTCAACATCAGTGTGATTATAGTCTTTTCACTTTAGGGATACTCCATTAAATGTCAAAGGGAAAGGATGGCCTAGGGCACAACTCCAGCCCTATAGGGCCCACAGAGATAAGAGTCACACCAATATACACTATAACCTGTATGAATAGAATAGTGCAGTAGGTTACGAAAGCATAGTGGTACCACTTATGGACAAGGACTCTGCCCCTGAATGACTTCAGACCCAGCGAGGCACATACTAGGGTCAGGTAAGGTGGCTCGCCTTATGCCCTCTGAGGACCAGTTGGGGGAAAGTATGGGTTGCTGGGTTGGCGCAAGGCGAGTGTGCTGCCCAGAAGAAGAGGAAGGCACCCAGATGAAAGACTGGTACAAAAAGTCAGTGGGACTGGCTCCCTACCTATGTACCAATGTGGGGACCTTCTAGGCCTGGAGGCCTACTGAGAGTTCTTCTGGTGGCAAGGGCTCACCAGAAGGAGTGAAAGAACCTTGGGAGCTCGAGATATCAAAAGTAGAACGTCAGTGACCCTTAACCTTTCAAGAAACAAGCGGCAAAGCATGTAGGAATCTTCCACTGCTCTGGTCTGTGTCCCTGGGGTGGTACTGGCCCAGGGCCTGCCCCCAAAAGAAGTAAAGCCAGCGGGTGCCCTGCAAAGATGAGCTGAGGGGCACCAGGCCCCATCCTGGGGCCAGAAAGAAGCGATCTCAGGGAGCACTGTCACATTTCCCACAAAGATATGTGCAGGGTCGTGGGCCTGAAATAAAGCCGGGGGATGACCTCAAGTCCCCCGTGAAGGTGCTGGAAGGGGCCCCAGGACCACAAACCTGGGCCCCACAGAGAAGGCCAAGTCAGAGAGCGCCATTGCACTCCCCATGAAAATTCAGAGGGGTCCCAGGCCCCATCCCAGCGCTCAGTCATGAGGTGAAGCTGGTGAATGCCGTTGCGTCCCAGGCGAAGTTAGCTGCCGCTGTGGAAAGAGCCGCCGGCCAAAGAGCAAGCTGGGGAGTGTGACAGTCAAATGCACCAGAGGGGCCCCAGACCTTGTCCCAGGGTCGCACACTGAAGATGAAGCCACTGGGTACCGTCGCACCCCGTGAAGGCTGCCCAGGGGGGCCCCAGGCCCCATCCCGGACCCCCACACCAAAAAGAAGCTGGGGAGCGCTGTTGCACTCCCTGTGAAGATTGTGGCGAGGCGGGGGCCCAGGACCCATCCCTAGGCACCCAGCAGCAGGAAGGATGGGGGAGTGCTACTGCACTCCCTTGGGTGGCCCACCGTCCCCACTTCCAGTGCTCAGCACTGGTGGGAGCAGGGAGGACAGGGCCACAGTGCAAATCTGCCCACAGGAGCGGGCAGTTCAAAGATAGGCTGGTGGCTGCTGCAGCAGCCTGAGAAGCTGGCGAGTGAAGCTGGGGTGGGCTCCCCAAGCTGCCCTTCAATGAGGAGGAAACACATGGGGGTGTCTGGGTGGGACCAGGCACCCCCGAGGATGAGGGCAGCTGCAGGTTGGCTCCCCATTCTGCTCACCAGTAAGGCAGCAACACAGGGGGTGTTAGGGTCGGACAGATACCCCAGGGAAGAAGCATGGTGTGAGGCCACTGGAGGAAATGAAGACACACCAAAGTAAAGCAGTACTCCCCAGCACAGGCTGACAGCCGCTAATCAGAAATGTACAGTGACCCACAATGCCTTACGAGGCACAACATTTTTCTTGGTCCTTTCACAGCTTGTGGTGGCCCCAGGAAGATGGGGTCACCACCAATAGAACGCCCATGGATAGGGGGTACTGCAGGAGCAGTGCAGCTTCCCCATTACAAAGTTTGGTGTCCCCACCCTAGGTTGTGTGCGATAAAGAATTATAACTCCCCCAAGGGTCCCAAAGCATTTTTACATACATCCCTGCTGAAACTTTTGTTCCTGATGCATAGAGATGTGCCCTCTAGGGACAAAAGGCTGTAATTGTAAGTGCTTTACAGCAATGGTGGAAATGGTACCACATTATGCTCAATGTACTTTGAAAATGGGTGGTCCTAGGATTGTGCCCATGGTATGACTTGTGAAAGGACATATGACAAGGCACCCTCTAGTGGTGCAGGATGGTATTACATAATATTTATCAAGAGTAATCTGAAAGTAATCAGAGAGTAATCATAAGCGCATAAATCATTCCAACATGCCTACACATGTTTTTGTTCATCCGTATTTGAGTAATGAGACTGGCAGCCACCACTAATCAAAGTAGATGTACTTTATTGTAAGAATTAGGTGTTCTCACTCTAAGTCACAATCAAATATTGCATTGGGATACAAGTAAATGTTTTGTCATGTAGGCTATGTCATCCAAAGTTAATTCCATCAATTTGTGTATATTTGTAAATTGTTGCATGGTGTTGAGTAGTGTGTGTATAATAAATGTACTTTTACTTTATCGAAAGAAAAAGCACAAACTGGACAATCATTTATTGAGAGATATTCTTATATGCTCGAGGATAGTGATTACTAGCCTGCACCTCTTCCCTTGAGAAAGCCATGGACTGCTATGCAACATTACCCTATGAGAGTCAAGCTCTACAGTGGGGTGTTTGGTTCCCACTATTGGTCGAGTGCAGACCCATTACCTGTGCAGGCCACATAACTACTGACCCACCTTCCAACAACCATAAAATCCTTACACTCATATTACCTCTTCCAGTCATCAAATCTAACAGAAACACTCTTAACTCTTGTTTATCCCCTCTAGCACACCACATACACTCTTCTCCAAAACACATCACCTCCCCCTGTACTATTCAAATACAACTCCCCAGCAGTAACTGGCATGCAAATCCTTCACAGGAAACCACTACATCAATATCTCCTCTCACTACTCTACAAAAACTAAACAAACCACACATATCAGCACATCAAAATAACAAAAACTTTCATAATACTTTCTGTCACACCCACTCCTACCCTCATGACTACACAAATAATACAAATCCTGTCCAATCTTTATTCCAAAATTCTCACTCTTCACAAACATCTACCACATACACCCCAACAAAGCAACATTAATGTAACCCCTGCTCCTTCCACCCCTAAACAGACGTAAACTAAATAAACAGCAAGCCACTCTTAACAACTTCACTTCACCCTATCTATTACACAAGGCTACTCTACAAAAAGAATTAAACTCATCATGTCACTATCAGTCACCCTCAGCCACCAAGTCTACCACCAACACACACAGACCCAACAAAATGCCTCCTAAGCCTGCTGAACGAGGAACACAATATAGAAAAACAACACTATTGTGACTCTCATGCAGTGATCACAACTAATAACGCACCTGCTACAAGCTCAAAATATACTGCTCACCCTTCTCCAAAACTAAGTAACACCATTATCAAAACACATTTTCTAAACTACATGCTCATAAATCCTCAATCACTGTCACGTACAAGGCCATACACAATGCAGGACCAGCCTACCTCAACCACCGTGTTTCCTTCCACACTCCCTCCAGATCCCTCTGCTCTGCCCAGATGCATCTGCAAAACCACTGCTGGAGGACGATCTTTTACCTACACTGCAGCTGGAACAACCTCCCCCTTGTACCTCAGACAAAGCCCATGGAAGAACCTCAAGATTTGGCTCTTCAGATGAGACCAACCCCCAGTGCCTTTAGACCCTCAGAAGTGAGTAGCCGCACTCTATAAATAATGATTAATTGATTGACTGAAAAAACAAGCACCACATCTACAACCTGCTCACTGACACACTGCCTGACTTACTATTCATAACAGAATCCTGGTTGGGAGACGATATGGCCCCAGTGTTGCATGAAGACGTTCTTCCAGGCTATCAAACTATCACACAGAACTGTATAGGAAAAAGAAGAGGTGGACTAACTATTATATTCAAACAAGCAATAAACACAAACCCTACTTTACAAAAGCAGGGGTCCCTCCAGGATCAGTCATCTCACATATGCTTTTCAACTTCTACATGATGTATTACTGTAATTGATAATTGAATTTCAACCCACATGCTACAACAATGCAAATGACACACAAATACTCCTTAAATTGGAATGGCCCTAAAGACATTGGAAACTCACAAATATTCATTTCCCTCAGAGTTGTTGATCAGTGGATGATTTAGGTCTATCTCAAACTGAATGCTTCCAAAACAGAAATTCTCACATGTGGCAACTGGAAACATTATGGCCCACTGTGCGCCTGACCTGACGAACTGGGACCACTTCCTCTATCTAAGGAAGTTAAAAACCTTGGAATTACCATGGACCCCAAGTTAACAATGAATGGACAAATTAGCATGATCAAGCTTCATCACCTTGAAGACTGCGCGCAGCATCTTCCCCCACCTCGGATTTCCACACCAGGTCCGGCCTACTATCTCTTTTGTACTATATAAATTAGATTACGCCAATGGCCTCTACCATGGATCATCTCTATCTACTATGAAAAAACTACAAAGCATTCAGAACTTGGCTGCCAGGCTACTACTACATGTAAAGCCACAAGCCCACATCTCCTCTGCCTTGAGGGCACTACATTGGTTACCCGTTGCCAGAAGATCCACCTTCAAGCTGCTTTGTTTCCCCCACAAAGTAATACATGGAACAGGACCACTTTTCATCAGTAATAAAATCACCAAATACATTCAACAAGAAAACCTCCATTCAAGATTGGCACCTCCCCCCCTTTAAAACACCACCATTCAAGAAAAATATTATAGGTGATGTCTCCTTCTCTGCTCAAGTGGCCAAACTATGGAATTCATTACCTCCAGATATACGGATAACTATCTTGTCTTCAGAAGAATAGTCAAGAGTTGGCTTTTCCTTCATAACCACCATATCCAAACTGCAATGGACTGCATATGCCTGTGTTGATAAACATTTATAGTCTGATTATGAGTATATGTCTAGATATGCATATTTCTTTTAAAAAAAAAGTGTAATTACTATGATGTTATGACCTTGTTTTGTTTAGCAATGATTTTTCTAGCAAGTCATGGTGCTCTCTGTGTCCTATAATACATCAAGTGATTTCAGACACCTGCAAATAAATCAACATATTATTCTTGAGTTTTTTTTTTACAGAAGCCCTGTCCCTAAGCCGAACATAGTTTCCTTCATGGCCTTAAGGTACACAATCTCCTCCAAGGCCTCTTTAATTACCAGGACTGAGCAATCCATTGAGCTAAGAGTGGTAGTGATGCTTTTTGGGTGTCCACTCACACACGAGATGACCCCAGATTTCTTGGGCTGTTTCAATGTCAGCAAGTTTTACAGCTGAAATACTATGAGGTGATTTTCATATTCTTGTAAAGCATCCTGTGGTTTCAGAGGCATGGTAGGATGTACTTAAATGATTTTTTTTCCACGTTGAGTTTCATATTGACAAGATTACTGGTATACAATTTGCATCACTGGACACCAATCCAATTTAAAGTAAGGCTTTCATGTGCACGTTGAATGTAAACCTTCAATGTTGTTTTGTCACCCGATTCTGAGCCAAACATAGGGTTGCATATTCTAGGCTTGAAAAACATAGAACCAAAATTCAACACTATTTTGAATACCATATATCTTTTCGGAAACAATTTTGTTCATGTAAAATGGAACTGACCACCACTATTCCAACGGTAATTCTTACTGCAACCCTAAACATATAACACCTTTCCTTAACGCATCCCTTGCTACAACACAATACATCCCCTAAAATAAGTATCTGTGACCCAGGAATTATATTCAGCAACAGAAAAATGTAAGCACTAACAACGTGGAAACAAGTCATTGATGTGATAATAAATGAAGGAAGAGATGCCCGTACTTAGAACAGTGCAAATATCTATTATTTTTTTAATTTCCTGAGAAGATAGAGTTATAGGGAACAACAAGGTAAGCTATGTCAAGGGAGTTGCATCACGAAACAGCCATGACCCTCCACCAGCCAACTGAGGATGCCCAAAGGTGTTGTCACAGCGGCAAACCGAGCCTCTATCCAGACACAACACGTACACTGTTGCTCTGGAGAAAGGTACCCACAAAGTCATCACAAATGCTCGAAAGAACTTGAGAAATCTTTGTATTTATTTGCTATTATTTTTATTTTGGACAAACTCATACTAGGGCCTACTGTTGGGGAGAATATCGAAGTGGCATGTCAATGTAGGTGTTGTGAGTAGTACTTGGTTTTCTAGTGCTCCTTTTTTCATAACAAATCTTATTTGTTTTTTGTAACTATATATGGCCTTGCTGGGCAGGAATACTATAGCAAATAATGAAAGCAACATACCAAATATCATAAACAAACATCTGGCACAGTCTGTCCCACCCCACCATTCCAACCCTACACAGTGATTCAATATTTCTGCTATACCATTCCTCTCTTTCTTATGTACCATTGCCCCTCCCATCCGAGCCACATCCCTGAATGTCATCATCTATACAAAAATCATTGAGGCAGACTTGTTCCAATACAATACCTCTATAATCTGCCCACCTGTTAGACCTGACAGCTTTAGGATGGTTTTCTCTTAACTTTTTGCCTGCCCCCTCCATTTTCAGCTGTCCTTTATGCTGGTTTCAGGACTCTGCATACTTTACTACTGCTGACCTGTGCTAAGGTGCTTGGGCTCTCTTACCTAAACATGGTACATTGGCTCGTACCTAAATGGCACATTTACTTTACCTATAAGTCCCTAGTAAAGTGCACTAGATGTGCCCTGGGCCTGTATATGAAATACTACTAGAGATCCTGCAGCACTGATTGTGCCACTCACTTAAGTAACCCCTTAATCAGGTCTGCCATTGCTAGACCTGTGTGTGCAGTTTCACTGCCAGGTCAACTTGGCATTAAAACTACTTGCCAAGCCTTAATTTCCACTTGTCTTCCATATAAGTCACCCCTAAGGTAGGCCCTAGGTAACCCATAGGGCAGGGTGCAATGTAGGTAAAAGGAAGGACAACTACTTATACGTTTTACCTGTCCTGGTAGTGAAAATATTTCCAAAGGTGTTTTCACTACTGTGGAGCATGCTCCTCTTATAGGCCAGCATTAGAGATTTCCTTAAACACTTTTAAGTAATAATTTCTGATCTGAGATGAATAGACGTGTCATATTTAGTAAGGTTGGAATGATAATGAGAAATCCTACTTACTGGTGAAGTTGGATTCTACGTTGCTATTTCGGAAATGCCACCTTTTGAAAATAGGCATTTCTCTGCAGTTACTGCCATCTGTGCCTTACAGCCTGTCTCTAATCCATGCCTGGTCTGTGCTGGCTGTCATCCCCCCTCGTGTATGCTACTCCGACAGCCATTAACAAAGGACATTCAGCTGCATCTGCATTCATCTTCATACAAAGGGGTTACCCTGGGCAGGAAGGGTGAAGGGTCTCTCTCTTACACTTCAAAGGCCAGTGGCCTGCCCTAACAAAAAGGACTGATAACCTCCCACCTGGCTTTTGGCAGACAGGGCTGGGTTGAAAAGGGAACTTGTGCACTTCGAAACTACTCTTTGAAGTTTCCTTCACTTCAATGGCATATTTGGGCATACATACCAGGTATGTGACCCCATCAAATCAAACACTTCTGGACCTACAACTGGACTCTGTCAGAAGGACTGTCTGGCTGCCCAAAGGACTCATTTTGAGTGCTTTGCTAGAAGGACTGGTGGCCTGCTTGCTGCCCTGCTATCTGCTGATCCCTGACTCTGCTGGAAGGACTCCTCCTTCCTCCTCATGAGCTCTCCAAGGGCTTGGATTAAGCTTGACTCTTGTTCTGGGGTCTCAGTACTATTAAAGACTTCATCAAAAAAGAGAAAATCCAGGCCATTGGAAAATCAACAGAACGTCTGCAAAATTTGATGAAACGCCTGCCGGATCAATGCAGTGCCTACACCTCAGCTATAAAATCACTACATTGCCTGTTGAATCAACAAAGTGATGGTTGCCTCTGCTCAACGTATTCTTGGTTTTTCACACATCATCCCTGGGCATCAAAATATCCCTGCATTGCAATGCTAAGGCTGCGCTCCTGGAAACCCATGCATCACCTTTCAGCCTGGAAAGAAAGAAAACATCACCTCTGCTGTGCCAGGAATGGCATTGCATCACATTGCTTTACTTTTTGGTGCATCGCTTCTGTGGCCCCTCTGCATCGTTATTTTTGCACATCCCAGATACTGTGTGTTAAAATTATACAACCATTGATTCTTAAGGATTGAGTCTCATTTAAACATTTAAAAAGTGATGTCTTGACTTGTGCACATTGTATGTCTGTAGTCTTGGTTTTATTTTATTCAGGTAAATATTATTTATTTTCCTAAACTAGTGTGGAGTACCTTTTGTGGTGGTTTTACTGTGACTGTCTGAGTTATTGCACAAATACTTTACACAGTGCCTTCTGAATTAAGCCTACCTGCTCTTTGTCAAGCTACCAGAGGGGGAGCACAGGATAATTTAGACTGTGTTGTGACTTACCTTGAGTAGGATTGTGGTCCCTACTTGGACATGGTGCATACTTCTACCATCTAGAGACCCAATTTTTAACACCACTTTTGCCAGATTTTGAAGTATTTTGAGGGCAGCCTCTTTCTTTATAAAGAGCAATATCCACCACCCTGCAGTGATCCACTTCTCTTTTCCATACCACTTAATGAGTCAGCGTCTCCGCCTTCCATGTCCTGGTGATATCTTGTTTGCTAAGGGTAAGGCCCAGGAATAGAAGTGATTGTTTATATCTGTTGTTCCACCGTGGCATCTGTGCTATGAAGAATAATTAATTTGGGGTCTCTTGGGACTTTCTGTGAGAGGACCTCACCCAGGCAAGAGGTCACACCCGACCAGAACCTATCCAGCGCTGTGCAGCTCCACACGTAGTAAAAGAAGGTACCCTCCTCCACCCCACGACAAAGGTATAGAGGGCAGGCAATTAGACCCATGTGCCATAAGTGGTGCCTTGTACAGTAATACTATTTAAATTGTATCAGAGGAGCTGAAATTGCCACTGTCCAAGGACCCCAGTGCCTCGGTCCAGTCCTTATTATCAAATGATCCCAGATCTGCCTCTCATGCCGTCCAAAGGCCAGGCAATGTGTTTGAGTTGTTGGTGACCAGTGTTTCATATATTTTGGTTATTTTATAGGACTCTATGTCTCCCATGCGAGTTTACCTCCAAGAAGGTTGAATTCTGGGAGAGTCGTGAGATTCTGTATGTATGGAGTGAGGGAATGATGGAGTTGGAGGTAACACTGAAATTGGTTATGATGTAGTTGATATTCCAATTGCATTTCTTGAAATTATTTCAGTATTGGGGCCATCATCACGTCACCCAGGATGGATGTCCCATGTCCGGAAGCTTTCAAGCTTGACCACTTGGTGGAGCATTCTAACCTGCCAAAGAGGGCTCTGTTCTGTCAGTCTTCCCCACCACCCCATTCCTTTTAGGGAGTACTTCCACATCCCCAAAACCACCTCTGTTGCTGGTGGAAGGGACCCTGAACCTGTCCCATCATATAGATAGTCAAGCATATGGGTAGTATTCACCTTTTAGGAGCATAGGCCGGGTCACCGAGAGGATTGTACCACCAGTTATTTATGATGAAGAGGTGAGACGCAGAATAGTAGCATAAAATATCAGCTGCAGCTATATCTCCACAATATGTGGATTGGAAACACATCTTGAGAGTGACACAGGCACCCCCCCAAGAGAAAGCTCCAAGGATGGCATTAATCTGCCTGAACCAGGATTTCGGGAATGTCATGGGGTAATTCTGTAGTTGGTACAGTAGTCTGGGCAGTGACACCATTTTAAAGATTGTGAACTTGCCTATTGTCAAGGACAATGGCAGAAGCAACCACATCCTAACCTCATCCCTCACGTGGGTCAGGGCTGATGATGGATTTCTGTCCCATGACAAAGTCAAGTCTGGGGAGCCGAATACTCCTAGATACTTAAATACACATTCTGCTGGAGTTAGGCCTCGCTTCCATTCTATGGGTCCCCCCTAGACGCTCACCAGAAAGACCTTGGATTTGGTAGCGTTCATACAAGGGCCAGATGTCTCCCCAAAGATGCACATAATTTGTGTCATTCATGGCCCTGTGGTCTCTGGCTCAGTAAGAAAAAATAATACATAATCCGTGTAGATGGCAATTCTGTCAACTAACCCAAGACTCCACTTGAATGCCCATATCTGGGCATCCAACCTGATCCACACTGCCAGTGGCAAGTGGCCAGTGCAAATAGGAGCAGAGCAAGAGGACACCCCTGTCTTGTACCCCTATAAATCAGGAAGGTATTCTATAAGGCACCCGCAACCCTGATAGTTGCCAACAAATATGTACACAAGAGCTGGACATAAGAGAGAAATTTAGGGCTGAAATTCAGTTTCTGAAGAAGGGCAAATAAATAATCACAGTGGACAAAATCAAATGCCCTGTTCATATCGACTAGGAGCATGGCCACCGGCACTGCAAGACAGTCCACCATGGCACTGTGTGGCTCAGGAGGGTATAATGCCTGACTGGTCCGGGTGGACCAAATCCTGAATGTGCTTCACTAGTCTGCAGGCTAATATTTAGTCCAGGAGTTTCAACTCCATGTTCAGGAGGGAAATT
Organism: Pleurodeles waltl; assembly: GCF_031143425.1. NCBI lineage: Eukaryota > Metazoa > Chordata > Amphibia > Caudata > Salamandridae > Pleurodeles > Pleurodeles waltl. The sequence goes on from NC_090437.1 coordinate 859,170,512, forward strand.
GGGCACTAAAACATTCAATATTCTGGAGGGTAGCCTGGCTTGGGGGAGACTATGAAGTTTGCATGCCACCAGTGTCGTGCGAGTGGTTCACCTTCAAGTGCCGAGTGGATTACACTGAGGAGGTTTTTGCCCAGTCTTGACAGAAAGGACTTAAAGAATTTGAGGGGCCCTGGCCGTCGCCGATAAGGCTGATGCAAGTTTTTCTACTGTAATGGCTTCATCTAGTTAAGCTTGAGAAGTGTCAATGACAGTCTGGAGGGGCAGAGCCCCTATAAAGTCTACAGTTTGATCAAGGGGCATGCTCTCCCTACTGGCATAAATTCCCCTATATTATGAGGTGAACCTCAAGGCAACCACCTGTGGATTAACTGACAATTGGATCTGACCATTGCAGACCCTGGGAGTCGTAATGTGTCTGTGAGCTGTTTGACATGTGGAGCATCTTGCTCAAGGTTGGCTTAAAAGCCTCCCGTTGTATAACCACAGAAGCTGTGGTGTCTACATCAAGAGCGAAGTATTCCTCTATGGATCGCAAAATATGCAGCCTATATAAAGGGTTTTGCAAATTCCACGGTGAGAGGTACCAATGAAACGCCGGTCTCTCTGGTCACACCAGGAGCTGAAGGACTATCGGAGAGTGATTGGATTGTCCATGTGCCAGGACGTTTACCCCAGCTAACATATGCATGTAAAATGACCAAACAGTAATCAAATCAAGAGAACAAGTTGTGAGATGAAGATAAGCATGTGTATTTTGTGTTAGGTGAATGTCAAGCTCTCCAGATATCTATAAGACCTAGTGATGCTGCCAAAGATTTGGGCCTGGACACACTTGTCTCTAAAGTGCCTCAACTATTGCATCATCTATCTAAGTGAGGGTCCATTACTGCATTTCAATCACCCCAAGGGCTGAGAGACCGTTGGGAAGGTCTCCCCACAGATGAACAACTATGCCCCATATTGCATTGCACTTAGACATTACCAAGGAAACTAATGTTACCAGATACCACATACAGTGCAATTGAACATGAGCAGGCTACATCCCTAGGACGACAACTGGGTGGTCCTAGGCATCCCCATCTCTACCTGAACTCTACCTGAACTTCTGGGATTTGTTACATCTCTTTGTCAGAGTCTTTGTAGTGCTGTCTCTCCTGTCTCCTTGCAAAGAGTCTGAGTGTATGCGCGGAGGGGTGTCAGGTTTAAGCAGCACCTTTTCATCAGTCCAGCAAAAAACGTTTTCCAGAGAGTCAAAGAAGTGTTTGGGACTTAAACACAACATACAGCTGTGTGGGGTAAAGGAACATGCATTGTAGTTTAAGTTCTCGTAGACATTGCTTGATATCAGTGAAGTACTGGCGTTGCTGCTGCACCAATCGTATGTAGCCAGGAAAGATAATTATTTGCTGCGACTGGTACATGAGTTTGTTGTGAGATCTTGCAAATTTGAGAATTTAATCTATGTACATATAGCTTAGGATTTTGGTGATCACTGGTCTGGGCTGTGTTCTGGGAGGAGGTTTCTTCATGAGTGATGTATGAGCGCGCTCCACCACAAAGCAGGTTGAAACATGTTCTGCAGGCACCAGCAATTGGATCCATTTTGCCAAAAATGCATCATCGACGAGCCCTCACACCCTTCTGAGAATCCGGAGAATCTCAGAATCAGGTTGTTTGGTGAGAATAAACCTCTGCATCGTCGATCTGCGTCACCAGCTTCTTTATCACCGACATCAGCATATTCACCTTCTGTTGCAAGGCTGTGACTGAATCCTCAACATCTGAGACCATGGTTTTGGTCTCTGTTATCCTCTATGCAGCTTTCCAAAGGTCCTAACAGAACAAGATGACATCTGAGCCCACCGCTCCTATTGTGGCAACAAGCATATCTCTGGATTGTTTTATGGTAGCTAGGAGTGCATTTTCCGGCACCTCCCCCAATGGACCACTGGCCCCAATTGCCATCGTCGAGCCCTCAGGCTGGGCAAATTTGTCTAAGGGACTCTGCTTGGTGGCGGAGGGTGTTTTATCCTTTGTGATGTTGGTGAGTGTCTCTGGTTGGGCCTCCAGCCTCTCAGTCATCCCCAGTGGCACGCACAAACACCCTGACCCACAAAGGTGAGCATATGGGGTGGCAAGAGCAGTTGGTTGCAAAATGATCTTTGGCATGTGCTCCACGAGGCAAGACGGCAGTCCCATGGGACACAGGAACAACTGTCCCAATGTACAATTATATGACTAGCCCCAAGTCAGATCAGGATCCAAGGCAATCTCTACATACGCAGGCATCTACTCTGAGCAGTATGCCACAACTGGGTATCATGCTGGCAAGAATCAGGCAGGAGGTTGCATGCCAGTGCCAGTCATAGGAAGCAGGATAAAAGTTTGTGGCCCCAACCAGACACAAGCAGCAATGTACATCGACAGGGACCATGGTATGTGGCAGCACTCTAAGAGCCAGGCATCTTCCAGACATACCCAACTTGTGTACCAGTGACTACCTGTGTGCAGATCCCATTTTCAAGTATGGGGCCCCCACCTCTAAGTAGGCACTGTTCATATATGTCCCTGGGCTTGGAAGCATCCTCAACTCAAGAACCTATAGCCACTCATCCAGTACCACAATGTCAGTGTAAGGGCTGTGCTCCCTACTTCCTACCCAAGATGTAGACCACAGTACCTCACTATTTGTGTCCCTAGTGGTATATTTATCAGGCATTCACTTCACCCAACGCGAACTTCAGCTTTCTCATTGAGTGTGGTCACGGCTTGCGTGTGGTCACGGCCTACCATGAACCGCTAGCGCTCAGAAATCTTGCTTGCGCTCACCAACTCATTGATTTCCCTTGCTCGCCAACTTAACAGCGGTAAGCACGAGCGAGAGAAAACATTCTGCTCTGCGTCACTTCATGGAGTTTTTCAGAACTCCGCACTCCACATGGAGTGGGGAACACTCTGCGAACTTCACCAGCGGAGCGGAATTCTTTACCCACACCTACATGTAACCCTAGTTTAAGAAGTTGTTAGTTACTAAGAAGCTAAGTCACTGATATCACCAGGAATCAAGCAACCTGGTAGAGGTAACTGCCAAAAATGTAGCTGTCATGTGTGTTTCTAGAAAAGGCTGTATACACAGAGCCACTGGCATTTCAGGCAGCTTGCATGTTGATGGATAGTGCCACAGGTGTCATTTGCACAAAAGCTGTGCTGGGAGAGGAGTTGGCTTAATTGCCAGGTGGGTGCAGTCAATGGCAAATGAGAAAGTAGACAAAGATGTATACTTTTCTTGCCACCAGTGCCTGTTGCAAGCAGCTAGACTGGCTTTCCTGTGAGATGTCTATGTTGTCGAAGCTTGTCTGAGCTTGAAAGTTCAAGCTCAAACTTTCAAGCTGAGCTTGAAAGTTTCAGTGGCCATGAAATGGAGTGCAGCCAGTATCCTGACATAGGCCAAGATTGCCTGGGAGCTGGGTACAGGTGAATCAAACTTCTGCACCTGGTCTGATACCATATTGAGGACCACATCAAGTGAGAAGTGGTATCTGGCAATACCTGCTTCTAGAACATCCCAAAGATGTTGATCCTTTGCTGCTAAACCATTTCTTTTCTCAAATATTTGTTCCTCAAAATGAGGGGCAAAGCAGCACACACAGTTATCATGCAGGCAGAAATAGTTGCTTGGTGTGTTTCATCTGTAGACGGAGGGTTGAACTAAAAACAATCACTCCTTGCCCTACCAGGTGAAATGCAAATGTTGTAAGCCTTGTTATGAAATACAACAGGATTAGTTTTATTAGTAAAGAAAATATAAATATTGGATGATAGTTAATAACACAGGATTACCTAAAAACCTAAACCAAAATTTGGATCTTGAAAAACAAAATAAAAACTCTCCCTTTATTTTCCAATACATTTCAATGGCGCCATTATTTTTAGTTGCAGTGTGTTGCGGTACCTGCAGTCGACCTTGTGTGGTACTGGGTTTACTCAAAGGCTGATAGAGTACAATTACAACTGCTTTGGGTATTTTTTGTGAAATAGTATCTTTAGAAGTGCAGCTTGTGAACAGCCATATTAGTATTCTTTTCTGGATGTACGTTTGTTACTTCATAAATCCATCCTTAACCCTCCCTCAACCACCCCTTACTGCTTGCTAACCCCCTCACATTTTGTAGTAATTTCTTTCTAATTTTCTAGCCACACCATCCAGCCATCCCCATTTATCTCAAAATCATAAGCAAAAAAAAAAGTGTTGGGATTCCTGCATGCAGCATGCAGAGAACTCTGCATACAAAAGATTTGAGTGAGGGAGTGGATACCTCCTCACATAGGTTTTGTGAATAGCATTTTGTAGAGTGTGATTAGGAGTATTGTAGGACTACTAAATGAACTGCAAAGTACAGCTTATAAATAGTCCAATAAATGTACCTGAAAGCTGGGAGGAGGTTCATCTTCACACAGCAAACATTTTGTTGATGCCATTCTTAGAGAAAAACTATAACCATTTATTCAGAAAACCCAACATTTTGGTTATTATTCCCATTCATTCCAGGCACATCCATAAACCCTGGGTAAGTTTAGAGTCCACAAAATGTAGGGAAAATTACGCAAACTTGTCCTGGATATATTTAGTGGGAAAATGTGTGAAGGCTTAAGCACAAACTGTCCTGAATTTCAAAAAAGGACCCATCATTTGGAAGCCTCAGCAATTTAAAGGATAATTAATGAGGTGTCACCCTCCCAAAGACAATAGGCCTTACTTTTGACAAATGCACCCCTCATGTTGCGTTGGGCTCATTGCTGGTGTGAAGGTCAATATAGGAGCCATCATTACCCAGAATACAGGGGACATGTAGTGGAAAATCTCTTCTGTAGGGTGATTACTCTAGTGTGCACCCATCGCTGTTGATTGTGATGCCAATTTGAGGATGTGACCCTGGTTAAATCCACCTGTCATTCTGTAAACATTTGTATATTTATACATCTTGTACGACTTAATAATGTGTGCAATAAAGTTTCTTTTTTTTTTACAGGCATAGGCACTAATTACAACGAAATTTGTTAAGAGTTGTTGTGAGAAACTGGGTTGTTGATTGAGGGTAGTGTGAGCCCTTCTCAAGCAACAGAAACAATCCTTAACAGGATTAACCAAAAAAAGTCACTAATGTAAGCTATGCTCAACCCTCTGGTAACTTGGCATAAAAGCAGTTAAGCAACATGTTGAGGCACTTTGTAAAACACTTATGCAGGACCCAAACAGAAATAAAGTGAAAACCCAATACCAGAAAAATCCCTCACTAATTTGGAAACATAGAGTACATTTTATTAGTTATTTGACAGCAAAGCAACAAAAATCCATAATTATAAAAATAGCAAGATGGTACTTTGTGAACAATGAGAATGAAATGAACATTTCTAAGACGTTTAAAATGACATCTACAATCCAACACCTTAAAACCTACTTCTATTCACGACACTAAGAGAGCACGGAGAGTACAGCAACTTGCAGTCTAGATTTTTGTTAGGGAAAAGCAATGTACTGCATACCTTTTTGACAGCAAAAGCTGTCATTCTCAGCTGAAGCATGAAGGCAGTGTTCCCTGTGAAGTGCAAACACCCTCTTCCGTAGCAGCCTTCCTCAGGGTTTTGGCTTGACCATCTTAAAAGTTTGCTGGCAGCAGGTAAGCCCATCTCTGGCAGAATCTCATGTGATAATCTGGGTGAAGGAGCTGTGGTCAAGTAGCAGCCATTATATACTGAATTTAATCAGATTGGAATTTTTGTCATAAGTTTAGCAATGTCTGACATAGATTATTTGCATCAAGATTTGCATCCCAGGTATTTCCTTATTAACATATAAGATGAAAGGACAACATTTCAAGCTCACCTGTATTGGCTATATATCTGTAATTGTTTTTTAGCCCTTGATATTGTGAGACAACATCTGTTTCAATGGGAGACATGACAATTATGCTGCATACATCTGGAAAGATGGTGCTTTACAGTAACTTCGATCAAGTCAGGCCTACTCAAAAATTGAGTCAGCCTTAAAAGTTCTAATTGCACTAATATGGTCATGTGAGACCAGGTGAAAGTCACAATTTGAGCCTGTCCACGATGGAGCAGGGGCAGGACACAGAAACAATGTTAGTCCCATTGAAAAAGTTAGCCTTTGAAATCCAGGACAAAGAGTCTAGTTCATGGTGGAGGAGGCTGTGAGAAACCAGGAGAGCATCAGGAATTATCATTTATGTACAGTAAGAACAGGTCGAGCATTGAGGATGATCGTTTCTGTAACACAAAGATCCTGTCAGACATCATGGAGGTCATTGCTGGAGCTTTACACTGGCAGTCACTGCAGGCTGTTGATGCTGTAGCAAAGAATGAGTCGGGTTCACAAGAGCATTGTGCTGGTGGTTGACACGAATGGCAAACTCTTGGCATGAACAGGCCCATTCTTGGCCACAAAGAACCCAAAACTTCAGGATGTATCCTTTTATTCTAGAAGAGAAATCAATGCCATGCCAAGAATCCAGGACCTGGGAGACACCTTTGGGAGATAAGCGACTCATTCCAACGGAGACCATCAGGGTATAGCAGATCCAATGCTGCAGGTCAGCCGCTCCGAGGCTTATTGTGTCCATGTAGCATAGAACAGGAGGTCAGTCAGCTGACATGTGGAGTCACATCAGCCTCGGATGATGGATGCAGGTTCAGTCTTTCTTGTTAGACAGCAGAGCAGGCCTCAAGCAACAGAGCAGTCCTCCTGCAGAACCCATAGGTCCAGTAATGTACTGAGTCTGAGGATCCCCTTTTATATCTGGGGCCCACTTTGAAGGAGTCTTCTTACAGATTGTCTGCAGGCACAATAGGGTAGTATGAAGGCCTTTGTTTGTCAGCTGAGGCAGTGTCTTTGAAGTGTGACAGGTAATAGCTCCACCCCTTTCATTAAGTCAATATGGCCACCGTGCAGACACCTAGACATTCTATATTGTGGCTATTTGGGATTAATATATCATAACGCCAACCGACAAATAAACCTAGTCATGTGACCCAGGAAACAGACTTGAGGCACCAAATGGTTAGGACAAGAAAATGCCACCTTTATAAAAGTGCCATTTTCAGAATTGTGACTAAAGATCTGACTTTACCACTAAAGGGGGTTTTAATTTACAATCTCTAAGAAACCAAACATGTGATTACTACCTGCCCCTAATCAAAAGGTACTACTTATTAAATATAATAAGACACTCCAATGTAAGCCTAGGGATGGGGAGGCCTTGCAATAGTAAAAATAAATTTGAAAGTTTTTCACTACCAGGACATGTAAACTTAAAAGTACATGACTCACATTTTAAATACAATGCACCATGCCCTTTGAGCTTCTCAGTGCTGATTCTATAGTGTGACTTATAAGTATTACCAAGGAAGGTTTAGGCCTAGCAAAATGTTTAATATACCAGGTCAGTTGAAAACTGCATATATGCCGCAATGGCAGGCCTGACACTTTAAAAAAAAGGCTACTTAGGACGATGGCACAATGAGCGCTACACACCCACTAGTAGCATTTCATTTACAGGTCCTAAGTTCATGTAGTACCACTTTACTAGGGATTTGCAAGTAAATTAAATGTGCCAGTCACTCATAAACCATTTTTGCTATCTTTTAGGAAGAGAACACAACTATTTTAGCAATGGTAAAGTACACAGAGTCCTAAAGTCAGCAAAAACAAATTCAGAAAAAAAGGAGGGATGGAGGTAAAATGTTTTTGGGGTGATCCTGCAGAGAGGGCCAGGTCCAACAGGTTTCCTACTGCTAAGTAGTAGACTACAGCAGCTCCCTGTAGGAAGCATTGGACAGTTATGTCTTTACTTCACAGTTTAGGGTTCTTAAGACCGCCAGGGTCGTAATGAAGCCCTTTGTGACTAAGAAGCTAAAACCCACTGACAGAGTCACACGTGAAAAAAACAAGGTAGCAGCTATGTGTCCCTGTGGGACCCCTTCCTGTTTACAAATGGGTTACCACCTACTCATAGTAGGTGGTAAAATGTGAATGTTTTGCAACCTCATTTCTTTCACAAAACATTCCTACATAGTGCTGCGTTTCTGTATTGGGAAAGGGACGCCCTGTACACACCCCTATCTAATACTGAATCGGTATGTATGTTTAATTTCAAATTGTAATTCGGTAATATGTTACTAAATCGCAAATTGGTAAACATTTATTTTCGCTGTCACAAATGGCTCGATTGGGCTGTTTCCGACCTCAAAAATGCATGATACATATGGCCCTTAATATGCAGATGTATGTGCTAATACAGTGATTAGCTAAATACCGATATAGAGTGGGTTGCAATCGGACTTACCTCATGAATATAATAGGATAGGTCCCAAATTGCAACTCACTCCAATTGGTGGCCATTGTTAGGATGGTGACCTGCTTCATTCTGTAATCACCTTTAAGTACAGTAGGTGATTTCATTCAGCAGGCTGTTTTCCTTAAAGGGAACAGGGCTGTGTTTAAGAGGAAATGTTCTTGTTGAACAGTTGGCAATGGTTTACTTTTTTACATTCACAAAGGAGAAGAAGTTACAAAGAAAGCCATTTCCTTTGAGAACACTTTACCACCCAAACTCAGGAATCTGTAATTTGTCAGTGTTTTGTGATTGGATTTCAATTGCAAAATATTTAAACATTGCCTGTTGATTTGGCATTTCTTACTTCCAAATACTAAATAACTATGGGGCTGCAATAGATTTTAAGACTCAGAAAAATAAAAAAAACATAAAGTGGGATTAGTACAGAAAAAGAAAACATTTTGGAGAATGTAAACATGCTTTGAATGTCAGGACATTAGTTCCTTTTTTTCTGGAATCAATACAAATGTTATTCAGAGGACAACTCCTGATGAACTTATCACTGTTATGTTTACGACACAATAACTTATTGAAACACTCATTTTAATGAGCTATTCATGGCACACAGACACAGAGAGGTCTGTTCACAAACTTCATTTTGTAGAACTGCCTTAGTACTTCTAAAGTTCTACAAAAAGCCATTCACAAAGCCATGAATGCCAATGTCCACCTCCACCTTTTTATAATTTTCTGTGGGGAGATTATTACATATGTAAGTTTACTACTTAGTGGTAAATGTGGGAGGGGTTGGAAAAAGATCCATGCCTACTACAAAATTAGAGGACTAAGGAAGGGATTAGTGAGAGCTAGAGAGCTGTTTAGGGAAGGAGATATACCTGGCCACAAAATAGTAAACATATAGCTGTCCACTAACTGCATTGCTAAAGTTACTACACTCAAAAGAGGACCAACATCTGTAATAACATACTCTAGCTAAGAGATGGAGTAAGCCCAACATCACATATGGCCAACCACTGGTACTGCAACACCATTCATAGGAAAATAAATTAGGTAGGGACTTAAAATAAAACCACATACATAATTACACATTAAATTAAGTAATTTAAAATAGTTAAAATATAAGTAAAATGTAAAGTTAAATACATTCTAAAAGTACATCATAAGGATTATTTAATTATCAAGTGGTTTAAGAATGTTATTCAGATTAATAAAATAATGTAACATTGTTCTATTAAAATATAATTATAATTATTTATAATTAATCATGATTAATTATTGAAAGTGATGTATAGAATTATTTAAAAGAGATTTAATTATATTTTATTAAAATATAATGTCATTTCTATTGTCAAATAAAAGAAATGTGATAATTAAATAATATATATTGTATATATTCATATTTTTCAACATTAACTTACATTTATATTTGTAACTAGTTAAATAATGTAATTCAATTTAACATTATTTCCTAAGTGATTTTATTTTAAGTTCTTTCTCGATTATTTTCTGTGCGAATGTGTAGCTGCTACTGTTTCTTTTTGGCAGAAGTAACTTACCCTTGTGAAGTTGAGAAGGTGTGAGTCTACAACTTTGAGTAACGTTAGACTTAGATTTTGTGATTAGTCAAAAGTAATTGTTACTCAAAAGTGTAGCAGTAAATTAAATGTGTAAATTACTCACAAATGTAAGTTCACCTTGTAAATAGACTTGAATGTTTATTCAGGCCCACATTCCTGAGCTTGTCTGTGACATCTCCACCAGCATACCTGAGCCTGATTGTGACAGCTCGGCCTGCATTCCTGAGTCTGATTGTGTCCGCTGATGCCCCTGCCGATGCCTCCTTCATGTCACTACCGCTTCTGTCCTCCCGCCAGCCCACCTCCCACCCAGGTCCCTCCCACCTCCCAGGAAATATAAAGAAGGCTGCAGTGTGGCTGCACTGCTGGCACCTATAAGGCAAGCCTATCTGCACCCATCTGTGCCTGGACAGCGTCTAGTGCCAGGACACCTGGTCCTCCCATTGCTACACCACCAAGGAGCTCCAAGCCCTGAAAGTCCGACACCCCATCAACAACTGCTTCACTTCCTCCCCACACTAAACCAAAGGACCATTCACCTGCCAACACTGCTGTTTCTCCTGCAACACAGGCCCACCTGTGTACACTAGTGCCGACACTGCACCCAGACAGAAGACTCCAAACAACCAAGCACCACTCCAGGGCATCCTGCTAAACACCTGCTCCTTATGCAAACATGCCACAGAAATCTGGGACACCATCACCACCCATGACGCAGACGTCACCTTCGGCACTGAAACATGGCTGTCACCCTTCTCAAATGCCGACATTACCATGGCCACCCCTGACGGCTACAAGATGATACACCAAAACTGCACCAACTACACCTTGAAGTACCTCAACACCCCGCACCGAAGCTGGGGCAAGGTAACGGATAACCTATGGGCACAAGCTGTAGGCACTGCACAACCTGAGCTCACTGCAGACCTTGACCTCAACCAGGCCATCCAAAACTTCACCACCTGGATTACCAGATCCGTCATCAGAGTTGCCCCACTGAAACCAGCAAAATGGACAACACCTCCAAGCCAACAAGATGGTACATTCTGGAGCTCAGAAACTCCAAATGTGACTGCCACCAATTTGAGAAACATGGCGCGTGACCAAGAACCCTTCCAACAGAGCCACCTTCAAGGCAGCCCTCAACAACTACCACCAGCACATCAAGGCCACAAAAAGAGCAGCAATCACTCCCCACATCAACACCGCAGCCATCCACAGAGAAGAACTCTTCAGAATCATCAAGGAATTATCTAACCCGATAGCCACAGAGACCACCATCCACTCACCCCAGGAACTGTGCAACACGCTCTCAGACTACTTCCTCAGCAAGATCACCACCATATACAACAATTTTGTCCCTTCACCTCCTGCCTAAACAACATCTCTCAAGCAGTGAACAACAGCCACACAATAACCTCCTGGTCCCCAATGAACACACAGACCACCGCAGCCATCATGTCATCCATCCACTCTGGGGGACCCACCAACCCCTGCCCCCACTGGCTTTTCAACCTCTAGCCAACACTATTAGCACAGAACCAACCCTCATCCTCAACACCTCCATCTTCATGGCAACTTTCCAGGATCAATGGAAGCACAGAGAGGTCAGACCCCTCCTAAAGAAACCCTCTGTCAACCCCAGCAACCTCAAAAACTGTGGACTGATCTCCCTGCTTCCCTTCCTGTCCAAAGTGCTTGAGAAAGCCATCAACCAACAGCTCACCAACTACCTCAAATGAAACCACCTTCTTGATACCTCACAATCAGGATTTTGGGCCAACCACAGCATTGGGGACTGCACTGATCGGTGCCATTAATGACACCAGGACCCTCCTCGACTGAGGAGAGTTTGCAGCTATGATGTTTTGGGACCTTTTCTCAGCGTTCAATACAGTCTCCCAACACAACCTCCTCAACATACTCCACAACATAGGCATTCAACATAATGCCATTAAGTGGGTTGCATCATTCCTCTCAGGACGCATGCAGAGCACCTCTTTTCCTCCCTTCACCCTTTTACCCCAAAACATCACCTGCAGCATACCCCAAGGATCCTCCCTCAGCCCACCCCTGTTCTAGATCTACATGACCCCCTCGCAAACATTGTCAGATTATACTGACTCAATATAGTCTCTTACACCAATGACACTCAAATAATCCTTTCACTCACCAAAGAACCCCACAATGCCAAAGCCAGCTTCAGCAATGTCATGACCAACATAGCAACATGGATGAAAAACAGCTGCCTCAAACTAAACACCAACAAAATAGAAGTCTTGATCTTCAGGAAGAACACCTCTGTATGGGACCACAGCTGGTGTCCAGCAAAACTCAGATCAATGCCCTCTCTATCAGACCATGCATGAAACCTCTGCATCATCTTCCACTGCCAGCTATCCATTGATTGAAAAGTAAACTCAGTCATCTCATCCTGCTTCTACATCCTCTGTATGCTCTGCCAAATCTTCAAATGGATCTCTACCAATACCAGAAAGACAGTCATGCACACCGGAGTCACCAGCTACCTCAACTATGACAGTGATCTCTATGCCCCAGTGTCCTCCCAGCTACTTAAACGACTCCAGACTCTGCAAATCTCCATAGCCAGACTCATCCTCAACCTTCCCTAGCACTCAAGCATCAATCACCCCACACCTCAGGAACCTCCACTGGCTCCCCGTCCAGAAAAGATGGCAGTTCAAAAACCTTACACTCACATACAAGTCTCTCCAGAACCTAGGGCTGTCCTAAATTAACCATTGACTGGACTTCTATGTCCCAGCAAGAAGAGTGCACTCCACCTTGCTAAACCTCACAAACTCACCCTGCAGCCATGTCAGCCGCAGAGGAGACTGCTCCTTTTTCTACACAGCTGCCAAGTCCTGGATCAACCTGCCCCTCCACCTCAGAACAGCTCCCTCCCTGTCGGACTTCAGAAGGAGACTCAAGACATGGCTTTTCAACAGAGACTCTACATCCTCAGTGGCCACATACCCTTCTGCATGATAGTGCTGAGCTTCACAAATGCTAAGATTGATTGAATGATTGATTGATTAACTTAACTGTTATTTATTATTGACTATGGGCCCAGGTCCTTCTATTCTTTTATATGTTCCAACTCTATGATTCCTGCACAGAGCTCTTTTTATACAACCATTAATTAAACACTAATTAATTATGTGCCAAATTGCATAGGTCTATGTAAATTGTCTAATAAGACTTAGGGCCTGGTTTAGGGTTTGGTGGATGTGGTTGCTCCAATGTGATGGATATCCCATTCACCATATCACAATCCCATTACATACTATGGGAATCGTGATACATCAGAAGGAACACCAGTTACATTTGTGATGGAATAATCCGTCCCCCAAATGCTAAATCAGGCCCTTAGGCTTTGAATATTGTTGCATACTTCATCAACCTTCTTTCTCACTGCTTCTTCATTATTTCTATATTTTACCTTATACTCAGATATGATCAATGCCTCCAAACTCTTTTCTTATCATTACTATGTAGGTAGATATCAACACCTCTTCTATGTGTCTCTTTGATTTCTTTGTACCATTTTTTCAGCCTCCCCAACGCCGGAATGTTCCCCTTGCATACATAATGCCTGGTTCAGGCATAATTTGGTGCAAGGGGTTACAAAGTGGCACAATGCAAGCATTGGCCCACTTTGTAAATATGGCACAGTGTTTTTGGCCTTCCAATACCACATTAGCGTAGAAACAATTACGCTAATGTGGTGTTGGAATGGCGCTAGGCCCTCTTAAATCTGGGACTTAATTTGGGACTTGTAGTGCTTCCCCTATAATTTGTAGTCTCAGGCTCAGTGCTATTTTTCTTCCTGCGTGTCACCATTTGACTGACTTGTGCTATTGTTGTATGCACTCTCATTGTCATTATATCAGAGCCACTAGTTAAGGTAAATTAGTGTCACAATTATGTGTATGTATGTTGTAAATTCCCTTGACCAGATAATTCTCGCCTCGGTGCCTAATCTAATTCATGGGTCCCACTCTGCAACTCTGGGCAATAGCTTGCTTAATCTCCACAACGGCCCCAACAGCGCTTGGATGCCTGGCTTCACGCTGGGGGTGCTCAGGAGTGGGCGCCTCACAGGGAAAAGCCAGGAGGGGTTCCATAGCGGTATGAGTACAGCGCCTTGAGACCCTAACGGGTGAGTAGTATGCTATACAAGTGCTAATTTACTTTTACAAATAAGGTACAGTTAAGGTCTCAATAAATTAACATTTACCCAACCCTTGGTAGCTTGGCTCGCGAGCAGTCAGGCTTAACTTAGGAGACAGGTGTGGAAAGCATGCATTTAATACCAACAAAACAGTACATAAGATTAACACAACATACAATAGAAATCCACCACAAATTTATAAAAATAGGAAATATTTTTATCGTTAAAATGACAAGAGAAATTACAAAAATCATTGTAGGAAACCAGAAATATGAATTTTTAAACAATAAATCTAGTGCCTAAAGATGAAAAGCACCAGCCGTGGCTATCTGGTCGTGCTTGACCAGGTCAAAGTAAACGTTTGAGGCTGACCGCGATGGGGCCCAAGTCAGATACATTGAGCGGTAGGCCTTATTTAACATTTTACCTTCTCAGTCAGTTTTCTGGTTCTTTTTTCCTGAACGTCGAACAAGGCTCTTCAACAGGACGGGTTGCAAGTTATCGCCATTTGCTTGATTTATTGCGAGGCCTCGGTGAAATCCTGGAGGTCTTGGTTCTCATCCTTGATGGGCAGAGCTCCTGAACTTTCAGCGGGGCAAACCTGAATTTCAGTCCGAGTCACAGTTTAACATCACCGGCTTGCCTCTTGCTGACAGATTCATTCACTTATGGAGCTTTTTCCTAAAATTTCTCCAAATATCTCCAAACTTCTGGATTTTCTTCCACAAAGTCTTTTTGTGGTCTTGCTGTGCCCTCAACACCAGCCATGGCCCCAGAAGCTATGTGTTTCTCCTTGCAGATTTGGGACTACAATTGCCACAATGCACCTAGTCAAATCCTAAAAAGTGCACTAGACGCTGGTCAGCTGGGCTCTTCTTGAAGGAGAGGATGCAGGTGAATTTTGGTAGCTCCATTGTATCTGTTGCTTACAGGGAGTCCACTCCTTAATTTATAAAGCATGGCAAAGCCCCCTGTGTGGTGAAGCCCAGAGTGTGCATCAGGTGCAGTTCTTCTGAATGCACTGCTTCTTGGTGCAGACCAATGATTCAGCAGGGTAGTTTTTCTTATTCTGATTTGCTGGGCAGCTCTCTGAACTTGTATCCAGATTTCTGGGCTGGCAAGCAGGGAGCATCCCTGACCAATGGGGTACAAGGTTCCACCTTCTCTGACGACTACTTCCTTAAACGTGTGACACATTTCTGTCCCAGAAAGCACGGTTTCTCAATAATCAACAATGCAGCAAATCTCTCCTAGAGGTTCAGCTCTGTGCAAGCCCACCCACAAGTATGGCTAACTTTCTCCTATCCTCCCCTTCCAGGTCCCTCTCTTAATTCAATTACAAGGGCTCCCATCTGGCTGGGGTTGCAAGAAGTGGGGGTGGGCCTGAGTTCTACACTATCTGTCCTTTTACCTTAGAAGACCAGTTTGGCTACCCAGCCCCCTTTCTGTCCTGGCATCTGCTGCTGTTGATCTCCTTTCACCAGATGGTTCCTTTGTCTCAGTCCGTGCCACTTCACACCTTCACAACACATCAGAGCAGCCTAGTCAGCCTGTCGAACACTGACCAATCAGCAGAGACTAATACATGGCTGATTTTAGGTAACTATAGTTACGTTATCCCCTGCCAATTAAAATCCACAACAATCAATTTGTTCAGGTTAGTCCACAAATGTCAATGTATCAGGTTAATCTACAAATGTCAGTATCAAATCAATGTCAGATTGATATAAGATAACATCCCCTCACCTTGGACCTTGATACCACCACCAACACCCACAAATGCCTGAAGTTTAGGTTAATTATGTAAAGATGTAGAAGTGCGTTCAAAGTAACCAGAGTTTTAGAAAGGTGTTTGTTAGAAATGGGGTCTTTGGTTGGCAGTCAGGCTACCCTCTGTCCAAGCAAGGACCCTCACTCTAGTCAGGGTAAGTCACACACAATCCAAATTATCCTGCGCCCACCCTCTGGTAGCTTGGCACCTAGCAGTCAGGCTTAAACTAGAAGGCAATATCTAAAGTATTTGTGCAATAAATCATACAATAACACCATATAGCACCACACAAATACACCACCTAGTGTTTAGAAAAATGTATAATATTTATCTAGATAAATGCAGGTCAAAACGATCAAAGATGCAATAAGTAAATATAGAAATATCACTGAAAAATGATATAAAGTGGCTTAAGTCTTTTAAAAGCAAACAAAGTCTCTTTCAACCAAAAGGTACCTAGTTCGCGTGAAAAATCTCCACAAAGAGCCGCAGAGGAGGAGATGCATGGAAACAAAGGGGTGTGCGTCAATTTCTCGGGCCACACATAGCGATGCGTTATTTATTTTTCACGAAGGGTCGGCTGTGCGTAGATTTCTGCCACTTCGTCGTGGATCCTCTTCGGGTTGCGGTCTTTTTAGGCGCCCCAGGGACAGTGTGTGGATTTCCTACGCTGGCAGGGCGAAGTCACAGGAGCTGCGTCGATCGGGTGGACATTGTGTTGAATTTTCTACTGCACTGCAGGCGTTGCGCCGATTCCTCTCTAGAAGTTGGGCTGCGTCGTTCCGGCTTGGCAATGCATCATTCCAGTGGGCCATGCATTGAATTTCCAGTCCTACGCTGGGGCTGCATCGATCTTCTATTTGCGAAGTCGGGCTGCGTCATTCCGGTTTGGCGTGCAGTGAAATTTTCTCTGCGGTGCAGGCTGTGCGTCGTTTCTGGCAGGCTGTGCGTTGAAGTTCACAACACAAGGAGTCCTTCTTGAAGAGATGAAGGGGCATATTTATACTCCGTCTGCGCCGATTGTGCGTCTAAAATTTGGACGCACAATCAGCGCAAACGTTGCCCCGTATTTAAACTTTGACGCCCGAGCCCGCGGACGACAAAATTCCGCCGCGTGCGCCATTTTTTGGATGTGGCAACCCGCCTAGCGTTAATTATATGCAAGGTAGGCGTTCCCGTCCAAAAAATGGCTTAAACGTCCGTGCATCGTATTCATGCTTTCAGGCAAAAATGACGCATGGCCCGGGAGCCGGACCAGGAAAATGACGCACAGCCCGATTTGCGTCAAAAATTAACGCCTGGGTCAGGCAGGCGTTAAAATGGGGCGCAAACACCTGTATTTAATCAGAACACACAGAACAAACAGCAGAGCAGCAACAGGGAGCCATGGAGGTCATTCTAAACCAGCATGTACGCAGAGCCCAGCAACAGCAACAACAACAGCAGCTACAAAAACACCAGCAGGGACCCCAAAGGCAGCGCAGAAGGCAGGAGAGGATATTCCGCCCAAGAACAACCCTTCAAGGCCTCAGGGAACACAACATCATACAGAGGTACCGGTTGAACTGGCAGGCCATTCAGCAGCTGCTGCGAAACATTGAACAGCAGTTTGCCCCCACTTTGGTGACACCCCGCACCATCCCAACAGAAACTAAGCTGCTTGCCGTACTTCATATGCTGGCAAGTGGCTCTTTTCAAACAACTGGTGCCCTGGTAGGCAGAATATCACAACCATCATTCTCTGCCTTTTTGCCCAAAGTACTGGATGCCATCATTCGACTGACACCCGCCACATCTGCTTCCCTAACACACTGCAGAAGCAGCAGGAAACTAAACAGGGGATCTACGCAATCAGTGGCTTCCCACACGTCCTTGGTGCAATCGACTGCACACATGTACGCCTTGTGCCACCTGCTGCAACTGAACACCTCTACCGCAACAGGAAGTACACACATTCCATCAACGTGCAGGCCATTGTCGATCACCAGGGATTGATCACCAACATCGTGGCTAAATATCCTGGGAGTGTATATGACTCATACATCTTCCGTCACTGCACCATCAATCAACACTTCTAGGATGGACGGTATGGCAATGGACTACTTGTTGGTAAGTACAAAAACCTACTTATATACACACTGCACAGCAACCCTCTAGGACACACAACACATACACCACAACAGCAACATGTGAACAGGAACACACTGAGGTCGTGACATCGCTAGCTATGTTTCTTAACTCACCATTGAACCTGTCACACATCGGAAATTACTGTACATCCTAATGTTAAGACGTCAAAGATCACAACGTGTGGAGTGGGTTGCCCAAATGTCACATTGCAAAATGTAAGTGTCCGAATGACCTTTACATTAATCTATTGCATAAGTCTAAAGGTATGGGATGTCCAGGGTACATTGATATGAATGTGTTAACAACACTGTCAAATTTAACCTGTGTATGGAACTATCATCTCACCCCCAGTGAAGACACAGGGACACCTGTATCACAAGTCACAATGCTACGGAGGGCACACTGTACTGAAAATCCCAAAACATACTGCTAACAAACGGTTAGCAGACAAACACTCATTCAGTCAGGGGAAACAACACAATGCAGATGGTATAGCCTACAAGCATAGGATGTCACATTAGTACACAAAAGAGACACAGACAACACAAGACAACTACTGCCATTAAAGGTCTTTTCAATAGTGCCAGCTACATCATCATGATCCCATTCATTTTCTATTGGAGCTGATCAGGGGAATGGCATCCAGCCATGGATTATGACACCATTTGGCAACCCGAGTACAGCTGCAGAGCGTGCATACAACGAGGCCCATAGGAGGACACGCAGCATTGTCAAGCGGACCTTCGGCATCCTCAAGTCAAGGTTCCGCTGCCTCATCATCACTGGTGGTAGCCTCCTATATTCCCCCGAGATGGTCTGTAGGATCGTCCTCACATGTGCAATATTGCACAACATTTGTGTCAGAAGAAACATTCCCCTCCTGGAACCAGAGCCACACATGCCTGAAGAGGAGGAAGAGGAGGATGATGGCCTGCAACAGGAGGGGGAACTACAGAACACAGCTGCTGGTATACGCAGGCGGCAACAGATTGTAAATAATTTCTTCTGAATATGATCACCTTCACCACTTTAGTGACCTATTTTAAATAAAAACCTATTATAATCACCATCTCATGGTCTGGCTATTCCTTTTTACACAGCTTCATCTCTACTTATCAGAATAAGAGTGTTGCCTCATGTAGCATTGCTGAGATACTGAATAGGACACGGAACATCCCAGAGCTTATGTGATGCCTAACATACAATGGTCACATACACACACACTCTTAATGACATATATCATGTACATATCTCCTTTGAAGGCCAATAGGAGAGGACCACAACTATTTCACACATACATGTTGAAAGCAAGGTCCAACACAGCATATGGCACACAACTATGACACCATCACTCAATAAGGGGAATACAATCCTCATACATGAGGCAGTCAATGTGCTTTGGCATCACTAACAGGAATGTCTGACAAGACCCTTGACAGCATTTAGTCCAACTGCATCCAATATTTGCAAGGAATATCTGTGACTAGAGTTCCATAGAAGCAGAACATAGACAGCACAAGTGCCACACATATGACATGCATTGCGCATATGACATTCCATGTACATGTCAGCCCATTTCCTAACTCATCACACACCCATGCACCTGGTCACAACCCACCTGTGGGAAGAGGTCCCTGGAATACTAAGATGTGTACCCTGATAATACCTCCTCTACAAACACAGACCAAGATTAGCAAACCAGTGTGCTACACCCTTTCCTAAGGTATGCCATTGTCAAAGAACATCTGACTGCATGGAAGTCAGGTCAATTTATACACTGTCTCCTAGTTTCAAAGCCCTGTTAGCACATGTAGATTGCTTCCCTTGTGAAAATGTCTGTTGGCCCTTAGAATGCAAGTCTCACCTACAGGACTGGTGAAAAATAGATGCAGCCCACACCTGTGAATACCTCCATGCACACCACCCGTTACAAAAAGCACTGCCCCTGATGATGCCTGGAACCGCATTGTAGTAGCCATGATGTTGAATACATCGTCAACCATTTATAGTAATTAAGCCGTGTAACACAGCCACTGGGTTCATTTGTCACCTTCAAAAACACAGGACGTACACAGATGGACATGTCAACTGTCTAGTTTGTCCTCCAAACAGTCTCAGGCAGACCACTGATTATGTAACTTGTCAAATTGCTGGATCCTGAATCATCTTGCATTCTGTCAGCCTGACTGGCAACTGTCAGTGCGTCACACTAAAGTATCCCTGTGTCTACATATTTACCACACTTGCGTTGGCAAACCTGCCATTCATCAGGGGGCATTGGGCATGGGCTTCTACCATGCATACACAAATACATTGTATAGCATCATCTGCCTTTTAACTGTACCATTTGAGTTGAATCCTCTTGGAAATGCAAAATTCATGGCCCATCCCTTTTCTGGGTTGCATTTATGCATGAATGACAAAGTGTGACAGTGTCCCAGGGTCATAGGCAGGGCTTGGGTACGGGGCTTTTAGCACAACCAGCAACCTCTGATAATGTACATGACTAATACACAAATGTCAGGACCATGACAGTTCACACACAACATCACAGTGCGCACAACATAGTGATGGGCCGTGTGTGCTGAATAGCTGCGAGAATAAACAGCACAGAGGCTATGATGTTCCCAGATGCAGTGGGAAGTGCAGAGGCCAACCTGTGTACACATTTTGTATTGACACCTGCCGGAACATGACAATTGAGACATTATCTCACTCAGCACACCAAGGTTGCCCTGTTAACTGTCTCATTACACGTCCTTAGTGACAGGGTGGGACCATCCACATGTTGGTTCACATGTCCACATCTACTCTACTCACATTGATCAACAAAGGATACTCAGTAGTTACAGGAATAGCTGCTACAGACACATGATGAGTCCTGGTCCGAACTGTGACAAATTATATCCCAAAAATTCTACAGGATCATCATTGGACCACACACATGAACAAGACACTTATTTGCAATAGATCACTGGAAATATGTGGACACGTGCTGTCTTGTATGCTGGTCCACCACAGCCACTTGATAGTTGGGGCTTACTTCTATGGCCTCAACTGTGGTGTCATCATACATATGACATTGACCCTTGTCTGTCTGTGCAAACAACATGGTACCCACTTCATCAATGCATGTGTATGACTCACTGTGGGATTCATCAACTAGTGCCTAGGAAGCTCTTACCAATACTCTAGGACATTGGATGTAGAAATTGTGGACCATTGACATGAACATGTGTCTGCCATCCATCTGGTGCATGCTATGTCACATGTGGTGTCTACGTGACCCTAAAACTTGGAAGTATACTTTGCGGGTGTTGTTACATGTATGACTAACACATGCCCTTGCTCATTTCCAATATGACTTGCATCTAAGGATTGGACACATGGACATCACATTCATACAACCAAATGTACAATAATGCTTCATGTGATGTACACACACACCTGGTCAACCAACAAATTAGTTGTCAAAGCACACACTTTGAGCCAAAGGAATTTAGGTATTGTACATATGTGCGTCACATTACTATCCTATCCTTATGGCAAACATGCACAATTTGTGCCATACATATATGTGGGCCACACATATGACCATCTATGACGTCAGCCAACTGTAAACATACTGTGAAGGGTGTAGTGGATGATGTTCCACTGCAGTATGATGTCACATATGTGAACATACACCATCAACATCATACTGTCTTCAATTAGCCAATCTCTCATGTGTTTCAAATGTAAAATAACCAAAAAAAAGTTAAAAATTCCCCAAACCAGTTAATGCACTGATTTTGACGTCCCTAGCGGTGTGCGTCATTTTTTGTTGCACGAAACTGTTTTCGAGTTGTTGTTTTTGACGCACAGGAGTGAAATATAGCCCGCATCCAGATATTTGTACAGTCCATGTATCATTATATGGATGCGGGTTAAAGTTCACGTCTGTACGTCAAAAAAAATGACGCTAATACAGTTTTGTGCAACAAAAAATTACGCATAACGTGAAAAAGGCGGGACTTTTCATTCAGGAAGTGATGTAATAGGATATCCTGTTTACAGATCATGTACAGTAGGTGTACTTTCACTTTCACTTTGCAGTCTATGATCCTTCTAGACTGTGTGGCTGTGTAGAGAGTGTTGTCCAGAGATTTTGTGCTGTATTTGTCCTGTGTGCTATCTGTAAAGTCCTTTTGTGAAATAAATTTTGTTTGTGTATACTGTAGTGCTGTTTTTTGTCTACATTTGTCCATTTATCTTGTGTATTTCTTGTTTGTGGGAGTCTGTTGTGGGTAGTGTTAATTTGTGGATAGTTGGGCTCTTTTAGTGTTTAGGTTTACTTTTTTTCTGTCTTTTTACCCCTACTTTCACCCATTTCCCCTTTCTTTTTCTTTTACCCCTATTCTTTTTCTTATTCTATAAGTATGTCTGGTAGGCCACGTCTTGGCAGGATGGGGGAGGAGGAGTTGGGGGGGGTTCATCTGGCTGGTTACACATTTCTTGCCGCTCATGATCCAGGCAGGGGGCAGGGTCATACAGGGCTACCCGACAGAGGCGCGCAGAATCCGGTGGGGAAAGGTGCTGCATCACCTGCAGCGTGTGTATGCCAGACAGAGGGGTGACCACCAGCTGAAGCACCGGTGGGCTGACCTCAACACCAGGGTGCACGATCTCTTGGACCACCTGGGAATCATGATTGGTGGCACTGTTGGTGAGTACGACTATTGTTATTGTGCAAAAATGAATGCTCTGTTGTGACATCAGTGGATTAGTGCAATGTCTGCCACCTATCTTGATGACTGTGTGTAATTTTGGGGACATATGAGGGGATCATTGATGCACTATGGCAAGGATCACAATTGCTAGGTGTCAGGTAGCACGTGCTCAACAAACTTACAGGTAACTTTACCATGAATGAAATTGGTGCGGCCTTTCTGTCAGCACAGCTAACAAAATATGAGCCAATCATGTCTATATAGGGTACCATTGACAGAGAAGTACAGATGTACCAACATTTAGGCCAACTATGTTGACGCAATTGCTAGACTGACTTTAAAATCACTACATGATGCTGAAAATGAGTGCTGCCTTCACAACAATTTATAATAGCAAAGTGGGTCAAACATTGGTCTCATGTGAGTCTGGTGAGTGTGGAAGGAAAGCGTTCACAGAAGTACTATGAATGTGTGGGATTATTGTGTTTCTTAATCTTTTAGGATAAATGTCAGTTCATGATTTGAATACATCGTGTAAAGGTGTAAGGTGCCCTCAGCTAACATCGTAAGATGTTTGTTGGAATTGGTTGAGCCACAATCCAAATATGGATGGCAGACCAAGTGTATGCACATGGCTTTACATCTCCATGGTTGGTGCAAATCACCATAGCTGGGCCACATCAATTGACTATACTGTAACAACAGGATGGCTTACATGAGTTCCTGTCCCTCCCTCTGTACATTGGGCCTATGTGCACTAAGGGGGTCATTCCAACCTGGATGACAACGGAAGCACCGCCAACAGGCTGGCGGTGCTTCCCTGCCCATTCTGACCGCGGCGGTAAAGCCGCGGTCAGAAAAGGGGATCCGAATGACCGCCTAAATGTGTCATGGCCACAAGGCATGTTTGACTGGTAATGCAGTCCTCAAGTAACCAGGCGTTGGATGTTTCTCTTGGATGCACATGATGAGACGATTACACTCCATATTTTTTCGTGCTCACCAATTATGGGGCAAGTTTGCAACCACATGATAGTTAGGACCAATGTAGGTGTGCAGATATGTGTGTAACTCTCACAGGAGACCCATGCTATGTACAAGTTGGCCATGAAATATCAGATGCAGTACCATCATGTCTGAATGGCTGCCATTTACTTATTCAGCCTACACATTGTAAATGATACTGAAAATGTTGCACTGTGCACAGATTTTGAGCACATTTCTTCCTTCCATACCTTACAGGTGGACCGGCGCCCTACACTGTGGGAGAGGTGGCGACATTTGAGGACCCCGACCACTACAGTAAGTGTTGATATGTCTGTTATGTGTTGTGTTTGCTGGTTATGGACTCGTGTGAGTTGGACGCATACCAAGGTGTGATGCTGGGGTCAAGTTTTTCACTTGTTCCATGAGTGGAAATGCAGTTTTCACATGTTTGGAATTAGACAATGTGTATCCAATGGTATCATGTAGGGATTGTAGGACATCCCTGTAGGCCCCACTGTGAGTACAGGGGATAGTCAAGTGTCTGACACTTGTATCACCAAGAGTCGCAATGGAAGTCAGCCCCTATTTAGTCAGCCTGTCAGACCCAAATTCTCTAAGATTGGTGGAGCTAATAGCTTCCCAATAGACATCTGCTTCACTATTTACCTACGTAATTTTGAAACAGTAGGTAGTACCTCCTAGCATTATGTACTTCCACATGTAGTGCATCAAGTCTGTGGAACCTGAGTGTAATGGCCTAGGTGTGCATGCAATTCATGTTCATGGGTGTTATAGCAACTCTGTGTCTGATGTAAGTCAGGCCTCACTGGAAGTATATGTTGTGTACTAACTTCCGCATTTCCTGACATGTCTGACCCTATGAGTGCTCTAGGGTTTGCTGACTCCAAAATGTAGATAGACCTTACCTGTGGTGTGTCTGTAAAGACAAACATGTGTGGATTAACCTATACACTCCTCGGTGTACATGTTGTTGGCAAATTATAGTTGTGTATCCACTGCCCCCCCTCAAACACAGCCATGGGTTTGTGAATGGGGTACCTAGTATTTATGCTACCAGTATGTTACACATACCTGTGAAGAAGTGACGTTTTGGTTGCATACTAGTATACACACTCAGGTTTGGCACTTGGTACCATACTGGAAATTCCAGTTACAACTTGCAGACCATGTGGCTTTAGTTTTGCTATCCGTACACTGACATTTGTAGCCCAGCTCTTGGTGGAGGATATGCAGCATGATTCTTATCTGATAACTGTCAGAACTCAGATTGCAAGTCAAGGCCAGTTATTACCCATCTTGTTGGTTATGAATGTGCTTTGTGTGATGTGACCTTTGTTGTCTGGCCTGCCATGTACTTCCTCAGGGACATTCGATGCTCTGTATCGTGATATGAGATGTTAGAAGTACAGTAGATGTATTATCTGATTAACTTGATGTGCTGTTTCAGACAATGCAGTTACTGATGTGGCATATCTGCATTTGTCTTCACAGCAGCTAACATGACTCCAGACCAGGTCCGTGAATTTCAGCGCCGGGCCATGCGATACCAGCACATCCTGCTGGTGGAGTCGGGGTTCCGGAGGATGGCCCGGCGATATCGCCATGATCGCGCCTTCGGGGCATGGCGAGCCTTCCCACAGGGTAGGCCTACTGTGCTCACCACAGCCAACACAGAAACAACCACCAATGAGAGCCAGGTGGCCCCACTCACAGCTGCCTCTGTTGCATCTACATCTGCTGGACTTCCTGGCCCCAGCATTGCCACCGGTGCAGGACAGCCCACACATACCTCCTCCACCGGTACCCAGACTGCCACTGCTCCAGCTTTTGACCCTGCCGCCTTCAATAGACTTGAAAACAAGATGGACAAAGTGCTGCGCAAGGTGAGCCACCTGAGCCGGGACGTGCAGCACATTAAACGGCGGGTGAAGGATATCAAGAGGACCCTCCGGAGGGCCAACCTCTAGACAGTTTATTAGATGGATATGATACCCTCCCATCCCTCCTCTTTCCTTGTTCTTATACTTAGTGGGCTTAGGGGGCTTAGTGTTAGGTTAGTATAGTCTGTTAGTTTAGTTAGTGTTAGTGGATGGGGGGCAGGGGGTCCTGCTTGTTTCTTTTTTGACTTATTACACGTGTGGGTGGGTGGATGGGGGGCTATGTTGGGGTTCTTGTGTGAAAAAAATAAAAATAAAAAAACCAAAAAAATAAAAAAACATAAAAAAACAATTAACCAAAAAAATATATATTTGTATAGGATAGTATAGTATGTGTTTAGGTTAGTATGTGTTGTCCTCAATGTGTCCCGTCTCATAAGGGGGTTGGGGGTAGATGTTTAGAACATTTCGTTACATGTGATAAGTAAGTGTAGCTTATGTTAGTTAGGGACAGTTGTAGGTAATGAGTAGTCAGGGTAGATTAGGGTAGGTAAGATTTTTCTCTCAGTTTCCTCATCTATGGTTAGCTTTTAATAAATATTTGGTTACCCCCTTAATAGTATGTGTTGAATGGTACTTGATCGTGGGTTTGGATTCCGTGTACATCTCTTTTGTACTATAACATCTGTGTCCTATGCTACAAACAAATCCCAACTGAGCTGTACGATTGGCAGCTAACCCAGAGCTACCTTGCAAAGTGTCTACCCTTTGTTGAAACCACCAATCACAGTTAATATGGATGACAATGTGTTTCTGTTGATAAGTGTGTTTTCAAAGTCACTAACAGTGCTTCCAGACTTGATATTGGGGAAACAGTTTTAGGTTTGACTGCAGTGTGATGATCATGCACACCCTTATGAGATGAGTTCTCATTGGCAATTTTGTAATCTTGTCTTCATGACCCTCATACATCATTTGTGACACAGTTCAGCATGATTACCTATTTGTACGTTAACTCAGACACCTTCATTTGTGCAGTTTTTTTAGTGTTTACTGAGATTAGTGTGGCATGTTTATTGTGTTATTTTTGCATGTTGACAACATTTAGCGGGCACTATTTGATGACTTAGTTATCCCCTGAGGAAGCATTCTTCTGTCCAACACAGCATGGTGGTCTATGGTTACTCACTTCATCAGATTATTCCCTCAGGATGGGCAGAGTATGATGCAATTATGGTCACTATGCAGATTTCTCTAACTACATAATATCTGGACAGTTGTATTGAGAAGCTACGTTATTTGACAGTAGGGACATTCCAATTATCTACTGCGCAGTTGATATGTCACATTACCCAGAGACATATTTGTGGTGTAAGTGCTATTTATTGAAAAGTGCTGTAGTGCTATATGTACATTTTCCATGACTGTGAGTTCATTATAGTGACATCTTAAATTGGGATCCAACACAAGGGTTTACCAAAAAGCTTTTGTCATGCTGGTGTTGCTGTTTCAGACAGTGCAGAAGGACAGGATTTGGCAATGAGTAGGAGAGAAACAATCACTGGGCTGGGTGACAAGATATACAGTGGTTTGCAGAACAGTGCTTGAGTACAGTTGTTGCAAGACTGGCAAGTTACAAAGCACAGGACCTTGGTAAATGTTGGCCATGTGGCAGGGACTAGTGCTTCCGGGTACTTTTCCTTATGAATGTGATCTGTTCCATGTCTTCTTCTTCTGATGTGTGTGTTGCCTGCTTTGTCCTTGTTGTTGTTGGTTGTGAAGGGGCAACACACACCTCAGTGTTAGAAGACGTGGAGTCAGACATCCCGGTCGCTGCTCCCTGTGAAGGTCTTAAGGGCAGTACTGCAGCAAGGAGGATCTGCTGGTTCTTGAGAATAGCAGCCACATCACGATGGTAGGCAGCCAGGTCAGCCCTGAGGGGTTCAATGTTGCATTCGTGCACGCGTTGACAGGATTGCTGTTGTAGGTGTTGGGTCAACTGTATTACATCTGTGCTGATTTCCTTCTGGGTTTTCTGCAGTTCCTGCAAGATAGATGTTAGGGCTTGCATAGCTGCTGCCTGATCTGCAGATGACATCATGCACGAACGCACCCCCTCAAGGCTGGCTACCATATTTTGCATCCCCACCCGCACCTCCTTGGCCAGCTCCCGCTGTACTCCAACTACAGTTCTCTCAAAGCTGGTGCCAGTGTCGTCTGAGTCCTCAGCTGTATTGGAGCTGGCAGGTCTTACAATTGGGGTGGTGGGTGGATCCTCTGCGATGGCTGCTTGTTCTGTGCTCCTCCTTGTGACTGAAGGTGGGGTCTGGAGGGTTTCAAGGACCTTTTGGATAGTCTCCTGGGGAATGTTTATCGGCTCGTCATCCATGTCGTCAGGGAAATCTGGGACATTGTTAATGTGTCCTGCTGATGTTGGGTAATGTGTGTTATATTGGATTGCCCTGATAGTCGTATCAGTGTCCTATTTCCTCCTCTGACTGTGCAGGTGTATTTCAGTGACCAGTTACATGTGTCCCCTCCTCAATGCTGTTGTCAGAGCAGTATGACATTTGTGATGTTGCCTTGTTACCCAGGCACAGGATGGACCCTGACATGTGTAGCATGGGTGTGTCCTTAGTGCTGTGTCGCTCCTATTGTTGTTTACATTGTCTGATGTTTGTGACAACTATGGGCATTGACATTTGAGAGTACTGGGGCCTTTGTCTTGTTTCAGGAGATTGTTGCAGATGTCATCCTCACCCCCTAATTTAGGTATGTATGTTCCATGGGGAGGTTACTGCCACTGTCTACTTGAGCTGCACACAGATCAGAGGTGGTAATGGCAACTGTTGTTGCAGTTACATTGCAGTTGTCGGTTTGGCTAGAGGATTGCTAATAGGGCCCTAGTTAATGTAGGAGGTATGTTGGCTGACGAGTGCCAGGATGTCAGCTTGACGTAGTGGCCTTCCCTCCTGTCGTGGCTTTCCCTTTGCTCCATCGTTGGCATGACAGCATGCCCCCATGGGACTGTTGTTGGTGTAGTGTAATGGTGTGCCCCAGCTTATGTTTGTGCAGGCCATGCCCCCATGCCGTGCCCCTTTACCCATGCCACTCCATGTATATGATGACTTACATGCAATGTGTAGTAGGTATTTCCCCCCCCCAGGTTGCAGCTGACATTAGTGCATTTCAATTCCCCATGCGACTTACCCCGCATGTGCGTTGTCTCGTGGTAGTCTGCGCTGTCCTGTCCTTGAATCCCTGTGACGATCTCCTCAGGGATGACGGCTGCGACCATCTCCTCCATGTGCTCCAGGGCCTCCTGGTGTGCTGGACTCCCCCCTCCAGTCTGCAGTGCTGCCTTCCTGTTCCTGCCCATCTTTTCCTTGGTCCTGCGTTTGCAGTCATGCCAGCGTTTCTTGCACTCGATGACTGTTCTGCGTACTTCAGCCACACTGTTAATCTTGTCGACAATTTGTTGCCATATAGCCTCTCTCCTACTGATTGGCAACTTTGATGTGACAAACAGTTGGTGCTGGTGTTCCGTCACCTCTTTAACCAGGATTTCCTGCTCCTCTGCACTGAAGCAACACTTTCTTTTCTTCTTAAAAGTGTCCTGGTTCTTGTGTGGATCCTCCTGGCTGGTTCCTGGTCTGCTGTCATCTTCCTGGGGTCTGTAGTGGCATCTGGGATCCATATTGGCTCTCCTCTGGTGAACTGGCAGTGTTCGCGTTTTTTTTTTACGCTATTGCGTCAAAAAAAACAGCGCATATCCGGTTTGCGGTGTCGTAAATCGCCCCACAGTTGTTTGCGCCGCCGTGCATCAAATTATAAATATGACGCCCGCACCAAAATGACGTTAGCCGGCGGTAATATTTTTGACGCAAAACTGCGCCGGCGCAGTTTTGCGTCAAAAAGTATAAATATGGGCTGAAGTCTTTTTGGTCCTGAGACTTCAGGGAACAGGAGGCAAGCTCTATCCAAGCCCCTGGAGAGCACTTCTTCACCTCAGACAGAGAGCAGCAAGGCAGCAGGGCAACAGCAAGGCAGCAGTCCTTCACAGAAAGCAGTCAGGTGAGTCCTTTGGGCAGCCAGTCAGTTCTTCTTGGCAGGATGCAGGTTCTGGTCACAAGTTTCTTTTCCAGGAATTGTCCAAAAAGTGGAGGTAGGCATGCAAAAAGGTAGGGGTGACCACCCTAAGGCTGTCAGGTCTAACATGTGCCCCCCCAGCTGAAAGTGGGGAGAGCTGCCCAACCTCCTGGGAGCTCTCATCGCTAAGGCGGAAGTATCTGAAGAGACCATCAGCGCTGACGTGGTCAATCCCTGGGCTATGCTCCACTGTAAAGTCTATCCCCTGTAGGAAAATGGACCACCTCAAGAGTTTAGGATTCTCACCCCCCATCTGCATAAGCCATCTGAGGGGCCTGTGGTCTGTCTGAACCCGGAAGTGAGTCCCAAACAGGTTTGGTCTCAGCTTCAGTGCTCAAACCACAGCAAATGCTTCTCTCTCAATAACACTCCACCTCTGTTCCTGTGGAAATAGCCTTCTGCTAATAAAGGCTACTGGTTAGTCTTGGCCCTCCTCATTTAGCTGTGCTAGAACAGCCCCTAGGACATGCTCTGGAGCGTCTGTCTGCACAATAAATCCCTGGGAGTAGTCAGGGGCCTTGAGCACGGGGCTGTGCACATGGCTTCCTTCAGAGAATCAAAGGCTTTCACACAAGCCTCTGTCCAATTCACGAATCTAGGTTGCTTTTTGGAAGTGAGTTCTGTCAAGGGTGACACAATGGTACCATACTCATTGACAAATCTATGGCTCTTACTTTGGTCTGTGTTTTAGGTGTTTGCCAGGCCTTGATGGTTTCAATCTTGGCCTGGAGTGGCTGCACCTTGCCATCACCTACTAGGTGTCCCAAGTACACCACAGAACCCTGCCCAATCTGGCACCTACTACCCTTTATGGTCGGGCCTGCCTGTTGCAGAGCCTGATGCACCTCCTTGAGGTGGAGCAGGTGTTCCTCCCAGCTGGAACTATAGACAGCTATGTCATCTGGTAGGCTGCGCAGTAGGCATCCTTGCCAGCTAGGACCCTGTTAACCAACTGTTGGAAGAAAGCGGGGCATTTTTCAACCCAAAGGGCATCACCGGAACTGGTAATGGCAATCAGGTGTGGCAAATGAGGATCTCTCTTTGGCCCCCTCAGTCAGGGCAATCTGCCAGTACTCTGATGCAAGATCAAACGTACTCAGGAACTTGGCAGCGCCTAGCCTGTCAACGAGCTCATTAGCTCGGGGGATGGGGTGAGTGTCAGTCCGTGTGAATGAGTTGAGACCCCAGTAGTCCACACAGAAGTTCTGGCACTGCCTATACTTTGAAGTATTTTCAGGAAAGTAGGCTTTAGACACCATCTCTCTTTCTTCCAGGGACACTAGGGAAACCTCTGCCTGCCCCCCAAAGCTAACTCGAACTGTTACCCCCATGAGCGCTACACTAGCCAACCCAGGTGTCTGTCCAGTAGTGGACTGTGCTCTCTTGTAACACTGGGGAGTCACCCTTGTCCATGCTGGTAGCACTCTAAGTATTTGGGGATTAATTTCCCTAATGTTCTTTCAAAGTACCCTGGATTCTTCCCAAATCTAGAAGAGGAATGGTTAACACCCCCCCCCCCTTGGGAATTCTTTTGGTGGGGCCTTTTGAGAGCTGCTTATCTTTAAGTTTTTCTCTCCCCTCTTTCTTCTGGTGGGAACCCTGACCACCTTTGTGGGTGTCCCCCCAAGATGCCTTCTTGGACACTGGTGCTAACCCAGAGGTCGGCCTCCTCAGCAAGCTTCCTGGGATCAATCAGCTTACTATCTACTAAGTGCTGGTGAAACTATGTAAAAGAAATACTGAGCATATGCTCTCTCAGAATCAAGTCATATAACCCTTTGTAATCATCTACTTTTCTGCCCTGCACCCATTCATTCAGTGCCTCATTGGAGAAATCATAACAAGCTACCCACGTTTGTGTGGAAAGTTTGGTGCTGTCCCTAAACCTCTAACGGTATTTCTCAGGGGTCAGTCCAGCGGGAGCTGCGAAGAAAGGGTGGTTCCTTGGGGTCCCCTTGAAGTGTCAAGTTTGCAAGGGTTGAGGTACCCTTAGGGTACAGCAGGTTCATCCTTCCAGGGCAAAGGGCAACTGGGTGCAGAGCGAATCGGTGAGCCAGGAGCTGTGCACATAGATGTCCTTTGGAGTGGGAGGAAAGTTAGTTCAAGGGTCATTTGCAGTACAACGGGGGCACTCTGGGGGATGTCTGAGGTGTTCCTGAAGTCCTTCCACTGGGGCTTCCACCTGATTCTTTTTATGCCCCAGGTTGGGCTGGTTCTCCTTGTCCAATGTCAGCTGACCAATGCCTAGGGTAATCATACGGTCTGACCACAGGGGGGCGCAGTGCTACCAAACTTGCAGAGTTTGTCCTCGTGGTCATCAGTGTGTTGGTGGGTACAGCTGTGACTTCTGGTTTGGGAGTTAGCAGCTGCTCAGTGAAGAGACCCTCCCTGGTTTGCTTGTTTCTTGCAGAGTGGTACCTCTACTCTGGGGGGAGTTATTGGGTGATTTGCAAAGCCTAGAGGTCCTATGGGGTTCTTTAGATGTTTTCCAGTTGTCCAGGAGCTCCTCAGTGCTTATTGTCAGGTCCTGGTGCAGCAAGCAAGGTTTGGCGCTTTTCTTTGTGCAGCAGGTCCACAGTTCTTGTGTTTTGGATCTTTTTGGTGCTGCTCTTCTATTTGTCTGTCGAATCTGATTACCTGGTGTACGGATAGCCACTAAATACTGAATTTAGGGTCTGTTTTAGGGGGAACCTGGTAGTGTCCAATGGGACACCTATCGTTGGGTGGCTACACCCACTACAGTGACCACTTCCTGTGTGAAGGGTCACGTCTCTATCCCTGATTGGCTATTTTCCTTCTACCTCACAGACAACACCTTAGGGGTGGTGCATGCCAGGGGGGCTACTCCTCCTACCCTTTGTGGAGTTTCCTGCCTTTGCTCCAGCCAAAATTGGGAATTTGCAAATGAGAGGCCATCTGCTGCTAGCAGCAGGCCTGCGGGTCGAGTTTCAAGGACAGTAAGCCCTTTGAAGCTCAGCAGCAGGGCAGTGCTTATTCCTAAGGGAAGGGGTGTTAGCACTTCCACCTAGAAAGGGCATTATTCTGGTTCCCAGAAAGCAGGGGCTCTCACCCCAGGGGTTCAGACTTGTGTCGGGAGGTGGCAGGCTGATTGGGACTGACCAGTGACCGTGCCACCATAGTTAGGTTTTGCAGGGGACACCTCTAAGGTTCGCCTGGGTACATTTTACAGTAGATCCAGTACTGATACCAATTTGGATTTATCATTCTGAGTTGTTTGATACCAAGCAACGCAGGGTTCAGTGTATCCATCATGTAGCTGTGAAACTCGTACTGACCAGTGTCCAGCACATGCATTTAAAAAGGCTGCTCTGTTTACTCACTATGTCCCATGTTCAGCAATGACACAGTGGGGCATATTGCTCATGCAGCTATGCCCTCACATACAAGATAGTGCACCCTTCCTTGGGCTGAAAGGCCTGCCAGAGGAGTGACTTACCTATATGGTATGCACTGCATGGTGGACTGGGCACACAGGCAGTGCGTCATGTGAAGTTTGCGTTTTAGGATTGCACCAAGACACTTAGCAATGACATTGCTGGGTGCATCTGGATGCATGGCCCTAGGGAGTGGCACAATCAGTGCTGCTGCCCTCAGGGGTCTACCCTTAGTACCATATGCCCTGGGTACCTAAGCACCATGTAGTAGGGACTTATAGTGGCAACTTGACCCAAGGGTAGGTCGCTCCCCCTGCCGCTGCAGCCCCTCCAGGTTCCTGAGTTCCTGAGACCCACCTCACAGTAAGTACCCCCCCTCCCAGCCCCTCTCTCTGCCCCGCGCTACTCACCCTCTCTCCTGCTCCTGCTTCTTTTCTTCTTTTCTTCTTCTCTGTTCTTCTGTTCTTCCTCCTCGCTCCTCGTCTGTAATCTTCTTCTGTACTCTTCTTTCCCCCGTCTTCACTCTACTTCTCTTCTTCCTCATCTTCTCCTGTGGTCTTCTGCCCTCTGTTCTTCGTTTTCTGTATCTTCTTCTGTGTTCTTCTGTGTTCTTCTGTGTTCTTCCGGTCTTCCTTTCTTCTCTCCTTCCGGTCTTCTGATCTTCCTTTCTTCTCTCCTTCCGTTCTTCTGTTCTTCTGTTCTTCTTGTCTTCTTGTCTTCTTGTCTTCTGTTCTTCTTGTCTTCTTGTCTTCTTGTCTTCTGTTCTTCTTGTCTTCTGACTTCGGCTCTTCTGCCTCCTCCGTCCTCTTCTCCCCGCGCCTGCCCTCCTGCTCCTGCCTCATCCCCCTACCCCACTCTCATCCCCCTCTCCATCTCCCCTATCTAACCCGTTCACTATCTACCTCCCTCACTCCTCCTATCTACCTATCTCTCTATCCCACTATCTAACTCCCTCACTCTCCACCTCCTCCTATCTTCCTATCTCTCTATCTATTTCCCTATCTATCTATTTCCCTATCTATCTATTTTCTCTATCTATTTCTCTATCTCTCCCCCCTCCCTCACCCCCTCTATTACCTATCTTCCTATCCTCTCACTCTACCTCTCACCCTCACCCACCTCTACAACCCCCCCCTCCCCTATCTTCTCAACCCTACTCCTATCTTTCTCCCTTATCTCCTAAACCTCCTAACACTCACCCCCTCCACCCTTAAACCCCCCTCTCCCAGCTCTTCTCACTCTACCTGCCCCCCCCTCCCTCGCGCTTTCCCGCCGCGACCTCCTGCACGCCCCCGCCCCCCAGCTCCCATTCGCCCCCACCTGAACCCTCCCCCCCTCCTACCTCATATGGCGGCCGCTGCGCGACAGTGGTAGCGACCCTTGACCCAAGGGTAGGTCGCTCCCCCTGCCGCTGCAGCCCCTCCAGGTTCCTGAGTTCCTGAGACCCACCTCACAGTAAGTACCCCCCCCTCCCAGCCCCTCGCTCTGCCCCGCGCTACTCACCCTCTCTCCTGCTTCTTTTCTTCTTTTCTTCTTCTCTGTTCTTCTGTTCTTCCTCCTCGCTCCTCGTCTGTAATCTTCTTCTGTACTCTTCTTTCCCCCGTCTTCACTCTTCTTCTCTTCTTCCTCATCTTCTCCTGTGGTCTTCTGCCCTCTGTTCTTCGTTTTCTGTATCTTCTTCTGTGTTCTTCTGTGTTCTTCTGTGTTCTTCTGTGTTCTTCCGGTCTTCCTTTCTTCTCTCCTTCCGGTCTTCTGATCTTCCTTTCTTCTCTCCTTCCGTTCTTCTGTTCTTCTGTTCTTCTGTTCTTCTTGTCTTCTTGTCTTCTTGTCTTCTGTTCTTCTTGTCTTCTTGTCTTCTTGTCTTCTGTTCTTCTTGTCTTCTGACTTCGGCTCTTCTGCCTCCTCCGTCCTCTTCTCCCCGCGCCTGCCCTCCTGCTCATGCCTCATCCCCCACCCCCACTCGCATCCCCCTCTCTATCTCCCCTATCTAACCCGTTCACTATCTACCTACCTCACTCCTCCTATCTACCTATCTCTCTATCCCACTATCTAACTCCCTCACTCTCCACCTCCTCCTATCTTCCTATCTCTCTATCTATTTCCCTATCTATCTATTTCCCTATCTATCTATTTTCTCTATCTATTTCTCTATCTCTCCCCCCTCCCTCACCCCCTCTATTACCTATCTTCCTATCCTCTCACTCTACCTCTCACCCTCACCCACCTCTACAACCCCCCTCCCCTATCTTCTCAACCCTACTCCTATCTTTCTCCCTTATCTCCTAAACCTCCTAACACTCACCCCCCTCCACCCTTAAACCCCCCTCCCCCAGCTCTTCTCACTCTACCAGTCCCCCCCTCCCTCGCGCTTTCCCGCCGCGACCTCCTGCACGCCCCCGCCTCCCAGCTCCCATTCGCCCCCACCTGACCCCTCCCCCCCTCCTACCTCATATGGCGGCCGCTGCGCGTCCGCGCAACTGGCGCGCCGGAGGCGTGCCAGAGGCAAGCCCGTCTGCGCCCGTCCACGCATGTCCCGCGCCCAGCGCCACGACCCCTGGTCCCCAGCTCTCCCAAGCCCCGCTGACCCGCTACGACCCCACCACCCTCCATGCCTTCAACCCAGGACGCTCCAACACTTGCTTCCAAGCTCACCCCAAACGCACCCATGGACCCTTCGCCTGCAACTCCTGCAAACGCACCTCCCACCACGCAACAACCACGACCACAAGCCCACGCGCCATCAACCACCTCAAGTGCATCCTAGGCAACGCTCGCTCCGTCCACAAACAAGCCGTTGAACTCTGGGACCTCCTGGACTCCATAGCACCGGACGTCGCCTTCATCACGGAGACCTGGATGAACGCCTCCTCGGCCCCTGACATCGCCACTGCCATCCCCGAAGGCTACAAGATCTCCAGAAAAGACCGCACCAACCAGGTAGGAGGAGGTATCGCCATTGTCTTCAAAGACTCCATCAGCGTCACCACCTCCACCGAAGACACCCCTCTCGCCGCGGAACACCTGCATTTTCAGATTCGCACCGATCCAAGGACCACCCTCAGAGGATCCCTCATCTACCGTCCTCCCGGGCCACGCGCCCCTTTCAGCGACGCCATCGCCGACTTCATCTCCCCGCACGCCCTCGCCTCGCCGGACTACATCCTCCTAGGTGACCTCAACTTCCATCTGGAACAAAACAACGACCCCAACACCACCACCCTGCTCGACAACCTCGCCAACCTCGGCCTCAAACAACTGGTGAACACCGCCACCCACATCGCCGGACACACGCTTGACCCCATCTTCTCCGCCAGCAAACACGTCTTCTTCAGCCACGCCTCCGCCCTACACTGGACCGACCACAGCTGCGTCCACTTCACATTCCGACGCGAGACCCGCCACCTCCGCACCCAACCCATGCCTCGTCGACAGTGGAACAAGATCCCCGAAGAGCAACTCTTCTCCGCACTTGCCGCCAACCAACCCACCCTCACCACCGACCCCAACGACGCAGCCCTCAACCTCACAAACTGGATCTCCAACTGCGCAGACATCCTTGCTCCCCTCAAACGCACGCATCGACAGACCAACACCAAAAAACCTCTCTGGTTCTCTGACACCCTCAAAGAATCAAAGAAAACTTGTTGCGCCCTTGAGAAAGCCTGGCGCAAGGACCGCACCGCTGACAACATGACCGCCCTCAAGAACGCTACCCGCGAACACCACCACCTGATCCGCGCCGCCAAAAGGAACTTTTTCACCGACAGACTGGACAAAAACAGACACAACAGCAGAGAACTCTTCAGCATCGTCAAGGAGTTCTCCAACCCCAGCGCCAACGCCAACGCCATCACGCCCTCACAGGATCTGTGCGAATCCCTCGCCACTTTCTTCCATCGCAAGATTAGCGACCTCCACGACAGCTTTGGACACCAGACCCAACCAAACACCACCGAACCGGCATCCACGGCCATCACCCTCAACAACTGGTCCCACATCAACACGGAAGAAACCAAATCCATCATGAACTCTATCCACTCCGGCGCCCCTTCGGACCCCTGCCCGCACTTCATCTTTAACAAAGCCGACGACATCATCGCCCCGCACCTCCAGACCGTCATCAACTCTTCTTTTTCTTCTGCTACCTTCCCCGAATGCTGGAAACACACCGAAGTCAACGCCCTACTAAAGAAACCTACGGCTGACCCGAGCGACCTGAAAAACTTCCGCCCCATCTCTCTTCTGCCTTTCCCAGCCAAAGTAATAGAGAAGACCGTCAACAAACAGCTGACCACCTTCCTGGAAGACAACAACCTGCTCGACCCCTCACAAACCGGATTCCGAACCAACCACAGCACTGAAACCGCCCTCATCTCAGTCACTGACGACATCAGAACCCTGATGGACAACGGTGAAACAGTCGCCCTCATTCTGCTCGACCTCTCGGCTGCCTTTGACACAGTCTGTCACTGCACCCTAATCACCCGCCTCCGCTCCACCGGAATCCAAGGCCAGGCCCTGGACTGGATCGCCTCCTTCCTCTCAAACCGTTCCCAAAGAGTTTACCTCGCTCCGTTTCGCTCAGAACCCACCGAGATCATCTGCGGCGTACCCCAAGGCTCATCACTCAGCCCGACACTCTTCAATGTCTACATGAGCCCCCTCGCCAACATCGTACGCAAGCACGACATCATCATCACCTCCTACGCCGACGACACCCAACTTATACTCTCCCTCACCAAGGACCCCGCCAGCGCCAAGACCAACCTACAAGAGGGTATGAAGGACGTCGCAGATTGGATGAGGCTCAGCCGCCTAAAGCTGAACTCTGAAAAAACGGAAGTCCTCATCCTCGGCAACACCCCGTCCGCCTGGGACGACTCCTGGTGGCCCACGGCCCTCGGCACCGCACCGACCCCCACAGACCACGCCCGCAACCTCGGCTTCATCTTGGACCCTCTTCTCACCATGACCAAGCAAGTCAACGCTGTGTCCTCCGCCTGCTTCCTCACCCTCTGCATGTTCCGCAAGATCTTCCGCTGGATCCCCGCCGACACCAGAAAAACCGTGACCCACGCCCTAGTCACGAGCCGCCTGGACTACGGCAACACCCTCTACGCCGGGACCACAGCCAAACTCCAAAATCGCCTGCAACGCATTCAAAACGCCTCGGCCCGCCTCATCCTCGACATACCCCGCAGCAGCCACATCTCCGCACACCTGAGACACCTGCACTGGCTCCCAGTCAGCAAAAGGATCACCTTCCGACTTTTCACCCACGCACACAAAGCCCTCCACGACAAGGGACCGGAATACCTCAACAGACGCCTCAGCTTCTACGTCCCCACCCGCCTCCTCTGCTCCTCTGGCCTCGCACTCGCTGCTGTCCCTCGCATCCGCCGCTCCACGGCGGGTGGGAGATCTTTCTCCTTCCTGGCGGCCAAGACCTGGAACTCCCTCCCCACCAGCCTCAGGACCACCCAGGACCACTCCGCTTTCCGGAGACTCCTAAAGACCTGGCTGTTCGAGCAGCGATAACCCTTCCTTTTTCCCCTAGCGCCTTGAGACCCGCACGGGTGAGTAGCGCGCTTTATAAATGTTAATGATAATGATAATGATAATTGACAATTACCTTTGCAATTTATGGAAAGAGCATTGGCAATGGGAACCTGGTGGTTAGCAGGATCCAAGTGTACTCCAGTCTAAGTTGCATCCTGAAACCAGGCAAAAAGTGAGGGGGTACTGAAACAAAGTGCCAGTTTCCCACAGCCCCCTTTCCCACTGCACCATTCCACAGCTCTCTGGGATGCAGGCATGATGGTGCAGTCGGGATGGAAGCCAGACAGGAGGTGGGAAGCAGGAAACAAAAGGTAAGGCCAGCAAACAGAGGGCCTCCAAAGGCTCTAAGAGCTCTGTAAAGTGTTCCCTAGGAGATTGGAAAGTGACATAGCAATAATGAAAGAGCAACTAAATATCCTTTTAGCTGTTCAGGATATTCGCAAAGGTCGGTATGTCAGACGGCTCTTTGCTCAATACTTCAGCATGAAAAAGGAAAAATCCATGGAGTGGCGGACACGTCAGAATAATACTGCTTGCTACTTAAGGATCGCTAACTTGAAGTGTTTGTGGGCAGGAGCAGGGTGGACACTAACATCCAACAGCCTGGCACGGGGAGAAGTTGCGTTGTTGGGTATTGTATGCTTTGTGCAGTAACAGGTTGCGCAATGGCAAAACAGGTCTTGCCAGACAGCAAAAGCCGTCAGCCGTTAGAGCTAAGTTAAAATAAGGGGCTTTTATGAGACTTGGGGAATGTGAAATGACACATAATGATTGGGGAATACAAAAAAACTTTGTGAACAATAGTGTTAACGCGTCCCTTTATGATAATTTATTGCACATCAGGACTCGTTTTAGGCCAATGAATCTTTTGAGCCAGTTGAGAGACACCTTAGGACCAGATAGCTAATCAATATGTCAATCAATACGTCAATAATGTCATCAATATTTATTATCACAATGCATTTCACTTTAGTCAAAGTCATTAATCAACTCAGGACACTACCATGACCTTACAGTCATGAATAACCATACCAGTTTAGTAGAATTTGATGCCGTTTATTCCCTATTTGATTACAATTCGAAAAGCATGTGTGTTAATCTCAAAACCAAAACACTCAATAACATTGTCATAATTTGGCAACTCGAATAAGACTTAAACAATGCGAGGAACGCAATTATTAGAACATAACACAGCGTCAACATAAGTCAATTTTTTGCAGTGTGTCATCAACGCGTCAGTTCAACAAAACATAGATTCAGTCATTTGTCTATTTGTGTCGGTGTAGTGAACCCCTGTCTTAACCTCTGATTAGATTTAGCATGTTGGGCTTCATGCAAAACTATTTAGAACACCAATTTGGAAAACATCTAACTATGGTCCCTGTCAAAAGTGAGCAGATGGTACCTAGAAAGGAAAAGCAAACAGACAAATCACAATTTTATTGTCATAGTTACCCTCCAAGGTTTAGGTTCAGTCTTTGTCTTCTTGACATCAGTCAAATCGCCATCAGTCAGAATTCAGCTCCGGGGCAAAAAGGGGGCACTTCCCTCATAAGGAGGTAAATTATAAATTGGCAATCTAAGAAAAGGATGGTTTAAGTAAAACCAAAGTAAGTCACCAAACAGAGTGACAACTTTTCTGGATAAAATCAATAGCGTTCCCTAACCCACCTAAATGGCTCCCTGTGTCATGGGTTTTTATCCCTTTTTCATTGTACATTCCCCTAAAATTTCATTGGTCCATGGTTATACACCCACTATCTTTACCCAGTTAGAATACAGATTATGTCATTAATTTTTCACCCCATATTAGTTTACGGACATTTTATTGGTCCATATGATTGTACATTTTACTAATCTACACTGTTGCATTTTAGCTAACACTTTCCTACAAGCAATATGAATTTAAGGAGAACGGATCTACTATGTTTACATTCAGCTTCTAGTTGAAGAAAACAAGAGGTCATGTCCTTTTGCGAGTCAGCACACTGCAAGTTAGGAAGAATACATTTAATATGAGAACCAGACAGCTAAGCTTCGGCTCATGCTAACTTAAGGCCTACAAAGTTCATTAGTACAAGTTCAACAACGTAATCATTAATAATTAGTATGAAACTTATTCTCTTACAATAATTCATTAACATTAGTCATTTTTATTAATCCACTTATACAGTGGCGGCCACTCCCCGTGGTCACATTTCAGGTGCACGTTTAAACAAAACCTAGTAATACAGTTTCTATGCAGCATTATTGCACACTATTTAATAATATTTCATGTTAATATAGATTATGTAAGCTACGCTCTCTCAGTCCCTCCTCTGATGACGTTCGTCATCACAAAAAAGAACCTTTCCTTTTCAACCTTTCACTTTCAATTTTTCACCTTGTGCATAATGCACATTTCAATATCTTGGCCTTTGTGTGAACTCTCCCAGATCTCGTTAAACATTTTCTCCCTTTCATTTTCTTCATTCCTTTTGTTATGGTTGGTCCAATTTCTTCTAATTCTTTCATTAATTTTGCATGCTCCCCATAAACCCAATAAACAAACTAAGACAATTAATAGACCCCCTAATATTTTTGCAAGCACCCCATTCCAAATATTACTAAACCATCTCCTGACTCTGGCAATTCCTTTTCCAGCTTTCTCCCAAACTCCAGGTTCTTTCAAATTCTTCAGATCTGCACTATCTCTGGTAGGTTAGTAAGCATACCTCTAATCTTTTTGCTGTTATCTGGAATAAATGAGCAACAATGACGCTCGTTAAGCATCTTACAGACTCCGCCACTCTTTGCTAAAAGAATGTCTAAAGCAAGCCGATTTTGAAGAGTCATAGCTCTTTCTGCAGCAAGTTCAGTATCCATCTGGAGTACAGCCCCTGTAAAATTTGTCAGCATGTTATCCACAATAGTAGATAACTTTTGAATCTTTATGGAGTTTAAAAAAAACCCTAGTGAAGGAATTATGGCTCCAAATATGTCACCAACGACAGCAGCCGCTGTCTCTCGTTTTTGTCTAGCATGTTGTAATTCAGACATTTTAGGTATCTGCTTTAAGTCATCAATCTGGTAAATCTTTGGGAAAACTATCCCCAAATAACATGTCCCATACCATCCCTTAGGGAGACGGTAATAAGCATTAAGTCCACAGATATAATAGGTCCTAGGGATCGCTGGATCCTGTCCATTTAACATGAATGTACATTTACTCTGAAACAAAAACACATGCCTGCATTCACTCGTTCCCACAACTAAAGTGTCATGATCAGATTTTGGCCTATATATATAAAGCCTTCCTACATGTAATGCATCTATAGATAATTTGCCTTGCGTCTTTATTGCAGTGTAAGCATAATCATTTGCATACGTGCGTTTCTCTAGCCCCTTTTCTAGTCTTTCTTTAAATGCTTTGCGTCTATCATCAGTGTGATCTAAAAAGCTTTTCTCTACAGGCGTTAATAGGCAAGTCAGATTGTTGTGGTGTGCATAAGCTGTCCCAAATGTAAAAGGAAAACACCACATCCAAATTAGAATAAAAGTATTGCACATGCTCTTGGTCATAGAATCTTGTTAGTAGCAAACTACAGCTTATCCCATATGTTAACGGCAAGCTATGATAGGTGACCCCTTCTTGTACTGATGAAGGAATCTTTGTGCACACATAACAATTTCTTGCATCCATTGTATAAACATACTCATTCAGCAAGCGATAGAAGACATTAGTGGATAGTTCCCCTTTTGAATTACTTCCCTCATGCAAGTGTTTTGTATCTTGCTCAAACTTTTCCCACGGTGTTAGTGTTGTAGTCTCAGGTTTTGAAGCATCGTTAGTCGCCTTTTTATCTAACCTCAATCACACCTACAATTATTATTGCACACACAATACCTAATATGACGCTTAACCAACCACACACTTTACCCTTCTTGCTACTACATCTATTATAAGCCATGGTCTGTAAAGAATCAGATAGCAGAATAACTCAAACAAACAATCAACTTGAGGACGATTTAAAAGCTCTCTCTTTTTTTTTTTTTTCTTCTTGATACCAAGTCTCTCTTTCTCTCTCTCAGTGTATTTACAGCATTTCACTCACTCCAGGGCCCTTTTGTCAAATTAGGTTAGCAGCTTGTCATAATCGGGTTTCAAAGTCAATTCAGGTTATCAGTGTCACATCTGGTAATTCATTAGTCTCTTTTCTCAGCTTCCAGCTTGCACTTTTCAATTTCAATTTTAACACAGTCTTTTTTCTCAAAG
The DNA here is from genome assembly GCF_031143425.1 of Pleurodeles waltl. Taxonomy (NCBI): domain Eukaryota; kingdom Metazoa; phylum Chordata; class Amphibia; order Caudata; family Salamandridae; genus Pleurodeles; species Pleurodeles waltl. Next base: position 859,213,512 of record NC_090437.1, read on the forward strand.
TGATTTCAGGTACCGTAGTATTGACCTGGTACTTCTCGATCAAAACAGAATGCTAAGAATTCTTGTTGCCATTCAGATGTGGTTGCATATGCCCATTCAGGACCTGAGTACCTTCTGTTTGCGACTCTCTTTCTTTTCAGTCTGCATTCTCCTTCACTCAGATCCTCTATTCCGGTTGTATCGATTTCTTCCGCTATTGTTTCACCTGGCACGACCTTTTCTTTGGCAGCCTGTTTCTTTGGCCAGTTTTCACCTTTGTGCGTCTTCTTCCTGTTTGTCTTTTCAGGACACTGAACAGCAGCCTCCTCTTGTGCTATGGTGTTTTCTCTTGACGGACCTGCAACTGGCTCAGGGGATGCCGGTGTGCTTTGACCTCCCTCTACTATTTCCCCTTCTTCTTCTTCTGGGTCTGTAATGGGTTCAAGCGCTAACCCGTATCCATCTACTTCTGGGAGAACCTCTCCTTGACTTAGTTCTCCTGCTGCCTCTACTGAGATAGGCTCACTGTCTCGTCTCTCGAACTCATTTACTGTTTGAGGGACAAGGCTGTCCTCAGTGGGCTCTCCTGTAGTCTCAGTTCCACATTGGCTGTTTTCCAGCCCTGCGACTCCCTTCTCTGGAATTGTGAGTCGGAAACTTCAAGTTCCTCATCAGTCATACATGTTACCTTCTTTGTGTGACTGGCATGTATCCAGTTTGGAACGCCTGCACATTTCACAGCAGTGGTTGTTGTCAGTATTACTTGATATGGCCCCTTCCAGCGCGGCTTCAAACACAACTTCCTCACGTGCTTCTTGACAACTACCCAGTCGCCGGTTTGTAGGGTGTGACCTGGATCACTGATCAGTGGCAATGTGTTGGCTTCCACCTGGTGGGAAAAAGAGCGAACCAATCAGCCAAACCTTTGCAGGAGTCCAACACCATATCATCCGTGATATTTACAAGAGTGGGTTCTGCGATAGTCTCATAGCTCTGCCCATGAGGATCTCGTGGGGCGATAGTCCTGTCTTCTTATCAGGTGTGTTTCTCATTGACATCAACACTATGGGCATTGCATCCGGGCATTTCATATTGGTAGCTGCAAACATTTTTGCCATTCTCGACTTCAAGGTACCATTCATTTGCTCTACTAGTCCTGATGCTTCGGGGCGGTAGCTACAATGCAGCATCTGTTCAATGTCTAATGCAGCACACAAGAGCTTAATCACCTCATTGTCGAAGTGTCTGCCCCTATCTGATTCTAATAAGACCGGAAAACCGAACCTGGGTATTAGCTCTCTAAGCAACAGCTTTGCAACTGTGAGACTGTCATTCCTACATGTGGGGTAAGCTTCAATCCAGTGGGTGAAAACACACACAATCACCAACATGTACTTCAATCCTCCACACATTGGCATTTCAATGAAATCCATTTGCATCTTGCTAAACAGACCTCCAGCTCTCCCTCTGTGGCTCAAAGTCTGCTTGGCAGACAGTGAAAAACAGGCTAGGGCCCTGTTAGGGGGCCCCTGCACTGCCCATGCCAGTGCCAGTGGCATGGGCAGTGCAGGGGCCCCCAGGGGCCCCTAGACACCCATTACCGCCAGCCTCTTCCTGGCAGTGTAAACCGCCAGAAACAGGCTGGCGGTAAGGGGGTCAGAATCCCCAGCGGCGCCATGGCGGATTCGCCCAGCCGGGGGAAATTCGGCGGGAAACCGCCGGACCCGGTTTTCTGACCGCGGCGGTAGAATGGGCAGGGAAGCACCGCCAGCCTGTTGGCGGTGCTTCCGTCATTTTAGCCCTGGCGGTCTCGGACCGCCAGGGTTAGAATGACCCCCAAAATCTTGTGACTTAACATGGGCACTGCATTTCACCACGGCAATTTCAAGAGGTAACTGAATTGCTAGCAATAAATCCTTAATCTATTTGCCATTTTTCACTGGTGAACCAGAAGAGGTCATGAAACCTCTCTGTGACCACAATTGGCCAAAATCATGTACAATTCCAAATCCATATCTGCTGTCAGTATAGATAGTAACTTTCAGATTTTCAGCTGTGTGGCATGCCTTAGTAAGGGCAATTAATTCAGCCACTTGTACGTAATACACTCTTTCGAGCCAGGAAGCCTCTATAATATCAGTTATTGTACACACAGCATAACCGGCTCTCAGTAGTCCAACTGAGTTGCTCAAACAGGATCCATCAACAAAAATAATGCTGTCATTTTCTTTTAACTGCGTATCTTGAATGTTAGGTCGGGGTTTGGTACATAGTTCTGTTACCTCAAGACAGTCATGCTCCACTTCCTTTTCATTATTAATCTCAGTATTTTCAACAGGAAGTAGAGTTGCCGGGTTCAATACAGTAAATCTCTTTAAAGAGACATTAGGTGACCCTAGAATAATTGTCTCATATCAGGTAAGTCGGGCATTTGTCATGTGCTGGGTTTTAGTTTGAGTCAACAAAATTTCAACTGAATGTGGAACCATTACTGTTAAGGGATGTCCCATCACTATGCCTTCACACTGTGTGAGGCTTTGACCAACTGCTGCAACTGCACACAAACAACCCGGTAAGGCTGCTGCGACTGGGTCCAAGGTAGCTGAAAAATATGCTACAGGATGGTTTGCACCTCCATGGACCTGTGTCAAGACAGACAAAGAACAAGCATCTCGTTCATGACAAAACAATAGAAAAGGCTTTGTGTAATCAGGCATACATAAGGCTGGCGCCCTGCACATGCACTCTCTCAATTCCATGAATGACTCAAGCTCTTCCTCAGACAGAGTTATAGTATACGGGTCATCCTTAGTTTACTTGCCTGTCAATTTTATCAATGGTTTAGAGATAATCGAAAAGTTAGGAATCCACTGACGACAGTAGCCCACAGTTCCCCAAAACATTGTGACATCTCTCTTTGTTGTCGGGGGGGTTCATCTGCAGCATGGCTGTCACCCTTTCTTTTGATATTCTCCTGGACCGTTTCTCAATCAAGTGTCCTAAGTATTTCACCTCTTTCTGACAGTACTGCAGCTCCTTTGGAGACACTTTATGTCCGTTCTTTCCCAAGTGATTCAATAAGGCAATTGTGTCATACCTGCAGTCATCTTTTGTCCTGGACGCAATCAGCAAGTCGTCAATGTACTGCACAAGAGTCGAGCTAAAAGGCAGTTCTAAGGACTCTAAGTCCTTCTTCAATATCTGATTGAAGATGGAAGGTGATTCAGAAAACCCTTGAGCAATTCTGCACCAACTGTACACCTTGTCCAGGAATTTGAAACTGAATAAAAATTGGCTATCCTCATGTAGAGGCACCGAAAAGAATGCTTGTGACAAGTCAACAACGGTGAACCATTCTGCATCACACGGAACCTGAAACATAATTACTGCTGGGTTTGGCACTATAGGGCAAAATTTTACCACAATCTTGTTTATTTTCCTCAAGTCCTGCACAATTCGAACCTTCCCACAAGGCTTTTTCAAACCCATTAATGGTGAATTACACGGGCTGCTCAATACCTCCTTCAGAACTCCTTGCTTTACAAAGCCTGCAATTATCTGTGACACCTTGATAAGGACATCTTGTGCCATGTGGTACTGCGGCACCTGGGGAAACACTGCATTCGGCTTAACTTGTACTTAACCCGGTTCTACTCCCTTTATCAATCCTACTTCCTTTCCTGTCAGGTCCCACACTTTCTCTGTCACTGTTCCCTGTAACTCAGCTGGTAAGTCAGTCACTGTAAGCATCGGGAATAAGGTTATCAATGGGTAATCCTCATTCGCGGCTTCCGTCTCTAACTCTGAGAATTGACCATCATCCCCTTCATCATCACTATTTGTCTGCACCTCAATTCCGTCATTAGAACAGTTAATCAAACATTGGGGGTCATTCTGACCTCAGCGGTAAAAGGCCCTTACCGCCGGTCAGAAGTCCGCCATTCTACCGCCGCGGCCGCGGTAAACCGCCACGGTCATTCTGACCCACAACGGCGGAACCGGCAAAATCCCGACATCCAAGGAAGGCCGCCACATCAGCGGGCCGCGGAAAACTGGAGATGACCAAACCTCCACCGCCACGCCAACACAAACACGCCCATGCCATTCTGACCCACGAATCCACGCGGCGGTCTTTCAACCGCGGTATTCCATTGGCGGGACCACCGCCGCGGTCAAAATACACACACAGCTCCAAAACACTGCCGCATTGGACAATTTGAAATACACACACCTGACACACATACAAACAACACTCCCACACATCCAACCAACTATAAAACACACACCCACATCACCCACAAACCCCTACGACCGAAGATCATAGACGAAGGAGAGACACATCACAGAATAGAGAGCTACATCACACAGAGGCACACTACACCATCACACACATCACATAGAAGCACAAAGCACCACACACCAACACACTCTTCACCATATACACCACCCCACACCTCATCCACACCACCCCATGGCACCCCAAAAGCACCCACGCTTTTCGGACCAAGAACTCCGGGTCATGGTGGAGGAGATCATAAGAGTCGAACCCCAGCTCTTCGGCTCACAGGTGCAGCACACCACTATAGCCAGGAAGGCGGAGCTATGGCAGCGGATCGTGGACAGGGTCAACGCGGTGGGACAGCATCCCAGAAATCGAGAGGACATCCGCAAACGTTGGAACGACTTACGGGGAAAGGTGCGCTCGATGGTCTCGCGACACAACATCGCAGTGCAGAAGACTGGCGGGGGACCCCCACCCACACCACCCGAATTCACAGCATGGGAGCAAGAGGTACTAAACATCCTGCATCCTGATGGCCTCGCTGGAGTACACGGAGGAATGGACTCTGGTAAGTGCAATCTCAACTACTTCACCCCCCCCCAGCATGCCAAACCCCACCACCACCCTCACCCCCAACCCCCCATCACACATCCTCCCTGAGAATGTCTCCCCAGCACAACCCACCCAACACCAACCCCTGCATGCCACCACAAACTATGGACACCCATCACCTAAGCATGACCACTGCACATACCCCCCCCCAACACCCCCACAACACCTCCCCCAAGGGAATGACAGCACTGGGGGACAAGGGCACCCATAAATCGCACACAATAGCACACACAGAAACAATAACCATACTCTCTTACCCCATGCAAGACCCGAACGCCAACACACCGGCCAGGAGGGTCCAGAAATGTCCATCCCCCCCCGGAAGAGGCACCCAGTGATGACAGCAGCTCTGTCGACCTGGAACCTGACGACCAGCCCGGACCATCGGGGACCTCTGGACAGTCGGTTCCCCACACACAGGCCACAGCAGACCCAACCCCCTCTGGGAACAACAGCACAGCTCCCACCCAGCGGGCCCATGGCTCTGTCTCTAGGACAGGTCAATCAGCGGTGTGTCTGCCACTACAGGGCCCCCAGGCTAACCCACCACCCCAACAACAACAGGGACCTGGGGGCAGTGGTAGTGGGCACACCGTCCAGGGGACAGAGTCCGGGGGAAACAGGGCAACTCGGAGGGCTGCTATGCAACAGGGGGGGGAGGAGAGGCCCAGGGAACCGACTCTCCAAGAGGCCCTCACCACCATCATGGCAGCCTACCACCGCTCACAAGAGACGATGGCGACGGTACTGGCCAGGTTCCAGGAGATCCAGGCACAGCAGGAGGAACGCTACATGGGGTTCAACAATCATCTCACCACCATCTCTACCGCCATGGGGAGCCTAGTCCAGGCCCTCCACCGGATAGAAGACACGTTGCGGGACCATGTGGCACCACACAGGGCCCCTGTCACTAGCCCGGACCAGGAACAGCCTACCACCTCCGCCGGCGCTAGTGGACAGGAGGCCCCACCACAACAACAGGCCACCAAAACCCCACCTCCTGCTGAAGAACAACCACCCCGCAAGAGGAGCCTGAGATCAAAGAAATCGACAGAGTAGGATGTCAAGACCCCCGCCAGCATGAGATACCCCCTGAAGTCATCCCACTGTCCCACATTGCCACCCTGTCCAACCTTGAACTGCCCCTGCTCCATCCTTCCACAGGCATATGGACAATGCACCTGTGAGACTGCGAACTGGACTCTGCCATGGCCATTACTCCACCCCCACCCATCACCGTGTTTATATCATGTACCATAATCTAGCACCAAAAATAAATCACTTAATGCACTGAAATCATGCTGGAGTCAGGCTGTATTATTTACAAATGTAAAACACATTTCCGATCAATTATGTTCTGTAAACTTTGTGCTGAACACATACCGAGATCAATAAGCATTAGTCCATGGGCTAACCAAGCAGAAGTCACGCAGTGGGTCATACAGCACTGAAAAGGGAAGGGAGAATCAAACATCAGTTTCAAATAACTGGGGGGTCATAGATATAGTTGAGAAAACAGAGGCAGTCAGGAAAATTAAAATGGCGTGTGTGATTCTTACCTGTGTGCTACTGAAAATACTGTTGGATAACTCTGTCCCTGTTGTCTGGGTCGTCCTCTGAGTCTTCCTCCTCTTCACTCTCCACAGGCTCTACAGCTGCTTCAACACCACCATCTGGACCATCCTCCTGCAGGAAAGGCACCTGACGTCGCAATGCCAGATTGTGAAGCATACAGCAGGCCACAATGATCTGGCACACCTTCTTTGGTGAGTACATCAGGGATCCCCCTGTCATATGCAGACACCTAAACCTGGCCTTCAGGAGGCCAAAGGTTCTTTCAATGACCCTCCTAGTTCGCCCATGGGCCTCATTGTACCGTTCCTCAGCCCTGGTCCGGGGATTCCTCACTGGGGTCAATAGCCAAGGCAGGTTGGGGTAACCAGAGTCACCTATTAGCCACACACGTTGTCTCTGTAGCTGTTCCATCACAAAAGGGATGCTGCTATTACGCATCACATACGCGTCATGCACTGACCCAGGGAACATGGCATTCACATGGGAGATGTACTGGTCAGCCAAGCAGACCACCTGGACGTTCATCGAATGGTAACTCTTCCTGTTTCTGTACACCTGCTCATCGTCTTTTGGGGGGACTAAGGCTACATGGGTCCCATCAATTGCACCAATTATGTTGGGAATATGTCCAAGGGCATAAAAATCACCCTTCACAGTGGGCAAATCAACCTCCTCTGGGAATATAATGTAACTCCGCATGTGTTTCGTCAGGGCAGACAACACTCTAGACAACACCTTAGAAAACATTGGCTGAGACATTCCAGATGACATGGCCACTATTGTCTGGAATGAGCCACTTGCAAGAAAATGGAGGACTGACAGCACCTGCACCAGAGGGGAAATTCCTGTGGGTTGGCGGATGGGGGACATCAGGGCTGGCTCCAGCTGGGCACACAGTTCATGGATGGTGGCACGGTCAAGTCGGTATCGTAGTATGATGTGGCGTTCTTCCATTGTCGACAGGTCCACCAGAGGTCGGTACACGCGAGGATTCATCCTTCTCCTCGCAAATCCCAGCGGACGGTGCCTAGGAAGGACAACATGGAGCACAGAGTCAAGATAATCACTGGTACGTTCACCACTGCTTGCATGGCACACGGTTATCTAGGTATTGAAAGGCGTGTATGTGTGGCAATGCCAGGCCTAGGCCTGTGTGTCGCAGTAGAAATTATGCCATGTGGGCCCTTGAAATGGCGGCTGCCTGACCTGTGAAGTGGGACAATTGGATGTGAGGTCACTGCGCTGGCGGAGCACACCGTGGCGGTAGGCGGTCGAAGACCGCTATATGGAGCCGCATTGGATAACATTGAAGCCTATGGGTTTCAGGAGCCAATGACGATGTGCGCCGGCGGTCGTGGTACGCACCGCCGCGGTACGCACCGCCGCAGGCGTGACCGCCATTTTCTATCTGCTTAATCACTCGAGACCTGATCATCCACAGGAGAGGACCTATACTGCAAGTGCTGCTGTGAACTCGGTCTGGAAGTGACAATGGCTGCTGCGACTGGGGAAAGGGCCCCTGCCTTCACGTCTGAAGAGTTGGAGAAGCTCGTGGATGGGGTCCTCCCCCAGTATGCGTTACTCTACGGTCCTCCAGACCAACAGGTGAGTACACCGGGTGCACATGGAATGGGCGATGCCTGTGTGGAGTGGGGTGGATGTAAGTTGGTGGGGTGGGGGGCGAATGAGGAGTGCAACGCACGACAGATGAGAGCATGTGCTATATTGCAAGGTTGGGGAGGGGGGGCCAATCACATCTAACATGCAGTAAGTTGATGATTGTTTCCTTCCCACCCTGTACATGTCACATAGGTCAGCGCCCATCAGAAAGTCGGGATTTGGCGTGCCATCGCCAAGGAAGTCCGGGCCCTGGGGGTCCACGTCAGACGGGGCACCCACTGCCGCAAGAGGTGGGAGGACATCCGCCGCGGAACCAGGAAGACCGCCGAGTCACTGCTGGGGATGGCCTCCCAACCTAGGAGGGGTGCCAGTCGTACCCTGACCCCCCTGATGTCCCGGATCCTGGCGGTGGCCTACCCGGAGTTGGATGGGCGCTTGAGAGCATCACAGCAGACACAAGGGGGTGAGTATCAGCACATTCAGCTATCTTTCTGTGCAGTGGAGGCGTATGGGTGGGGGAGGAGGGTTGGGGGTGACATTAGGCCAGGGCGCTTTCTGTAGTGTAGTCCTCTCCCTTAGGCATGGCCCTGTGCTCCCGGCCCCCACCTCCGTAGGGTGACAAGTCCAGCTATTGATGGTCCAGCCTCACACATGTGCGCGCTTGTCGTCTCCTGACCTGTTGTCTGAGTCAGAAGTACTGAGTAGTGTGCCCCGAATGCGCGGCTTAGTGCATGCGGCTCCTGTGTCTGTCCTCTCCGCCAACGGTGTTGACATTGCATGCACTCAACCAGGTCTTCTCTTTCTCCCCCCACCCTTCTTCTTCATCTTCTTGTGCATGTGTGCATTAGCATCATCAGGCGGAGGAGATTTATCATTGGAGCGCGAGGGAGCTGCAAGCCACAAGGCCCCGGTGGGCACAGGAACAGACACCGAGGGCCCAAGTGAGCCGGAGGGCGAGGGGAGCACCACGACGGGGACCGCTGGGGAGAGCAGCGACAGCGACACGTCCTCGGATGGGAGCTCCCTAGCGGTGGCGGCAACATCCGGGCCCCCCGCCTCTACAGGTACAGCCGCCACACAGCGCACCAGCCCTGCCCTCCCAGCAGCCCCTCAGCCTAAGCTCCGTGCCCGCTCACCCAGGAAGGCGGGCGTCTCCTTCGCCCCAGGCACCTCAGCCCCTGCCCCTGTTACCCCTGCTGCCCTCAGTGAGGAGGTCATTGATCTCCTCAGGACACTCATTGTTGGGCAGACTACCCTTTTGAATGCCATCCAGGGGGTAGAAAGGGAGGTGCATCGGAGCAATGCCTACCTGGAGGGCATTCATTCGGGTCAGGCTGCCCATCAACGATCGTTCAATGCTCTGGCCTCAGCACTGACGGGAGCCATTGTCCCTGTTTCCAGCCTCCCTCTTCTGACTGCCTCCACCCTGTCTTTGTCTTCTGTTCCTCAGCCTATCCCATCCACACCATCTGAACAGCCTGCACACACCTCAACACCCAAGGGCAGCTCATCCAGACACAAGCACCACAGATCCCACAAACACTCACCCAAGCAACACACAGATGCAGATATGGGCCCGCCGTGCAGAAGAGCACCGCTGAACAGGGCCCGCCGTGAAGATAGGCACCGCTGAACAGGGGCCCGCCGTGCAGAAGAGCACCGCTGAACAGGGGCCCGCCGTGCAGAAGAGCACCGCTGAACAGGGCCCGCCGTGAAGATAGGCACCGCTGAACAGGGCCCGCCGTGGAGAAGAGCACCGCTGAACAGGGCCCGCCGTGGAGAAGAGCACCGCTGAACAGGGCCCGCCGTGAAGATAGGCACCGCTGAACAGGGGCCCGCCGTGCAGAAGAGCACCGCTGAACAGGGGCCCGCCGTGCAGAAGAGCACCGCTGAACAGGGCCCGCCGTGAAGATAGGCACCGCTGAACAGGGGCCCGCCGTGCAGAAGAGCACCGCTGAACAGGGCCCGCCGTGAAGATAGGCACCGCTGAACAGGGGCCCGCCGTGCAGAAGAGCACCGCTGAACAGGGGCCCGCCGTGCAGAAGAGCACCGCTGAACAGGGCCCGCCGTGAAGATAGGCACCGCTGAACAGGGCCCGCTGTGGAGAAGAGGCACCGCTGAACAGGGGCCCGCCGTGCAGAAGAGCACCGCTGAACAGGGGCCCGCCGTGCAGAAGAGCACCGCTGAACAGGGCCCGCCGTGAAGATAGGCACCGCTGAACAGGGCCCACCGTGGAGAAGAGCACCGCTGAACAGGGCCCGCCGTGGAGAAGAGCACCGCTGAACAGGGGCCCACCGTGCAGAAGAGCACCGCTGAACAGGGCCCGCCGTGGAGAAGAGCACCGCTGAACAGGGCCCGCAGTGGAGAAGAGCACCGCTGAACAGGGCCCGCCGTGAAGATAGGCACCGCTGAACATGTGCCCGCCGTGCAGAAGAGCACCGCTGAACAGGGCCCGCCGTGCAGAAGAGCACCGCTCCGCTGGGCCCCTTCATCTCAAGCACCGCTCCGCTGGGCCCCGCCGTCTCAATCACCGCTCCGCTGGGCCCCTTCATCTCAAGCACCGCTCCGCTGGGCCCCTTCATCTCAAGCACCGCTCCACTGGGCCCCGCCGTCTCAAGCACCGCTCCGCTGGGCCCCGCCGTCTCAAGCACCGTTCCGCTGGGCCCCTTCATCTCAAGCACCGCTCCGCTGGGCCCCTTCTTCTCAAGCACCGCTCCGCTGGGCCCCGCCGTCTCAAGCACCACTCCGCTGGGCCCCTTCATCTCAAGCACCGCTCCGCTGGGCCCCGCCGTCTTAAGCACCGCTCCGCTGGGCCCCGCCGGGCCCCGCCGTCTCAAGCACCGCTCCGCTGGGCCCCTTCATCTCAAGCACCGCTCCGCTGGGCCCCTTCTTCTCAAGCACCGCTCCGCTGGGCCCCGCCGTCTCAAGCACCGCTCCGCTGGGCCCCTTCTTCTCAAGCACCGCTCCGCTGGGCCCCGCTGTCTCAAGCATCGCTCCCCTGGGCCCCGCCGTCTCAAGCACCGCTCCGCTGGGCCCCGCCGTCTCAAGCACCGCTCCGCTGGGCCCCTTCATCTCAAGCACCGCTCTGCTGGGCCCCTTCTTCCCAAGCACCGCTCCGCTGGGCCCCGACGTCTCAAGCACCGCTCCGCTGGGCCCCGCCGTCTCAAGCACCGCTCCGCTGGGCCCCGCCGTCTCAAGCACCGCTCCGCTGGGCCCCTTCATCTCAAGCACCGCTCCGCTGGGCCCCTTCTTCTCAAGCACCGCTCCGCTGGGCCCCGCCATCTCAAGCACCGCTCCGCTGGGACCCGCCGTCTCAACCACCGCTCCGCTGGGCCCCGCCGTCTCAAGCACCGCTCCGCTGGGCCCCTTCTTCTCAAGCACCGCTCCGCTGGGCCCCGCCGTCTCAAGCACCGCTCCGCTGGGCCCCGCCGTCTCAAGCACCGCTCCGCTGGGCCCCTTCATCTCAAGCACCGCTCCGCTGGGCCCCTTCATCTCAAGCACCGCTCCGCTGGGCCCCACCGTCTCAAGCACCGCTCCGCTGGGCCCCGCCGTCTCAAGCACCGCTCCGCTGGGCCCCGCCGTCTCAAGCACCGCTCCGCTGGGCCCCTTCATCTCAAGCACTGTTTATGGTGCACTGTGCCCACCATGCCTCCTCCTTGACCAGTGGAGACTGTTATCCACTGGAGAGACTGTGGCTTTGCACTCCCCAGGATGGCAGAGTGGGCAAGCCACCCACTGTAGAGACTTGAGAGACTGTGGCTTTGCACTCCCCAGGATGGTACAGTGGGCAAGCCACCCACTGTAGAGACTAGAGAGACTGTGGCTTTGCACTCCCCAGGATGGTACAGTGGGCAAGCCACCCACTGTATAGCCTTGAGAGACTGTGGCTTTGCACTCCCCAGGATGTTACAGTGGGCAAGCCACCCACTGTAGAGACTTGAGAGACTGTGGCTTTGCACTCCCCAGGATGGTACAGTGGGCAAGCCACCCACTGTAGAGACTTGAGAGACTGTGGCTTTGCACTCCCCAGGATGGTACAGTGGGCAAGCCACCCACTGTAGAGACTTGAGAGACTGTGGCTTTGCACTCCCCAGGATGGCACACTGGGCATGGTGGCCCCTTCGTGGATCTTGCGTCGTTGACTCATGTGGCTGTGGTGCCCCCCCCTTCCCTTCCCCCTGAGGTGCCTGTAGTATTTTCATCAGATGCCCCTGCAGTGTTCTCTCCAAAGGACTCAGGTCTCCTGTGTGGGCTTTGCCCTTGTGTCGCTACACTGTAGCCCACGGACTGTTCCATTTGACTTGGATGTAGCGGACTAATTGCCTCGGTTCGCCATGGCAGTGTGTATAGTATTATTTTGTTATGGATATTTTGCATAGTTGCCGATACGTCTCAGAGTCTATTTTTTATATAAAAATTTGGTTCACAATTTAATTATGTCTTTGCATTTTTCAGGGGGGTTTGGGTGGTGTCACTGTGCATTGTTGCTCTGCATTGGTGTGTACATAGTTTGGAGGGGTGGGGGTCGCATATGTGTGTGCCCGTAACCTTTCCTCCTCCCCCCTCCCGTGTGTCGTAGGTGCAGTACTCACCGTTTTCATCTGCGCCGGAGTTCGTACTCGTGGTAGATGAGCAGGTAGACGAGTGCAGGTAGGATGTTTAATTCGGGTTCCATGCTGTCCTCCGTACTCGTGGAGTGTGTTTTGGTGAGCGTTTTCCCGTCCGCAGTCTGTTTCCGCCGTGTTTTTATCGGCGGGGCTCCCGCCCCGGAAAAGGTGGCGGATTGGTGAGTTGTGATACTGTGGGCGGTACATTGTCTGCCGCCTGCCTGTTGGCGGTGACCGCCGCGCTGTTTGTCTGTACCGCGGTGGCGGTCAGAGTGTTAATGTGGCGGGCTGTGTTGGCGGTTCCCGCCAGGGTCAGAATTCAATTTTTTGGACCGCCGGCCTGTTGGCGGGTTGGCCGCCGCTTTATCACCGACCGCCAGGGTTAGAATCACCCCCATTGTGTCTTGCACAGTAAGTCTCTTCCCAGTAGGGACATGGGACTCGAATCGCAGACTACAAACTTATGCAGTCCCTGGAAATTTCCAATCTCAACTTGAACCGGATCGGTAATCGGGTTTGTCAAATACTGATTCGCTACTCCTACCACTCTTATTGTACGCCCTGAAAGTGGCAGTTTCAGAACCTCTGCACTTCTGACTGTAGAGCGTGTAGCTCCTGTATCCACCAAGAATGAAACCTTGTGACCCATCACCTTTCCCTCTACATAGGGTCCCCTCTGATCTACTTCTAGGGACGCTGCAAGCCTGCACTCCTCACTATCTGAACTATCATCCGACCATTCATCATTTATTCCATCCTCACCACGCAATGGGAATTGCTGTACTGTATTATTTTGACTCATTACTTGACCTGTGACCTGCTGAGTAAGCATCACCTGTTGCTGTCCAATTGGAGCTAATGGTAAATGCATTTGGTGTCTAGGTACCATGGGAACCTGCTGTTGCACCTGCTGCATTTGTGCTAGTTGAACATGCAGCATTTGCATTTACTGCATGGGCTGTAGGCCCTGCATCTGAACCATGTTATTTTGGAAGTTCTGATTTTGACCTCTCATTTTTGTGCCTCTCACAAATTGGAATGTACCGACATCAGTGCTTTGTTGAACGACACCATCATGCACCGCATTCGGGCATTCCTTCTTCCAATGCCCCACGCCCCCGCCCATGTGACATGGTGACATCTTTTTCACCCCTTGTACATCATTTTGAACCACAACCGTATTCAAGTCTGTACCGCGATTCACAAAACCTCGCCCTCGCCCTCTTGGTTGTGCCTGAAACTCGCCATTCCCTTGCGGTTGCTGTTGTATCATCTGCTGAATCCCATTCCCTTGCATACCTGCCTGCGCTGCTTTAATCTGCATCACCATCACTTTCTCCTTCAACTTTCTCTGCTTCAGCTCAATTTTGTCACTACAGTATTTTGCATACTGCAACACCTCATCAATCGGTTTTGCTTGCCAACAGATCAAATGATTCTTAATCATCTGGCTAACCTCTGGTCTCAGCCCTTCAACGAATCTAAACACGAGATGGTTCATGTCTTTTGGCTCAATAGTCTCAGTGCCACTGTAATGTTTGAACGCTTTCAACAATCTCTCATAGTAAGCGTGGATGGACTCTTTAACCTCCTGTGAAGTTCGATCGATTTTCTACCAATCAGTCACTTTCAGCAACACTTTCTGCTTCAAAAACTCAATCACTTTATGATAGTACTTCATCACCTCCTCAGATGGTGCTACAGTCACCTTATCCCTTGCCGGCTCCTGTGTCGGCCAGTCTACACCTCTCTTGCACGCAAGCCATAAGTCAGGTGGAACAATGATCTCAAACATGGGTATTTAAGTCTTCCCAGAGACATTTCGCAAGCTTCACAAACCCATCTGTCTGCTGATACCACTCTATCGGTTTCTCCCTCAACCTGGGGTAATCATTTGTGAATGACAGAATGTCTCCCCTAGTCCACGGTACATGGACTAGGATCCCTCCAGCTGTTTCTCTCATTGGTAGTATCTTTACTGTCCCGGTATCTGGTGAGGTTTTAGTCGGACTTGACCCCGGACTGTCACTTTTCTCCTTATCTCTTTTCTTTGCCCATCTGCCTTCCCACTTTTCTAAGGCTCCCAAGATCTGCGCACTTTGCAGTATTTCTTTAAGATGTGCTTTTATTCCGGCTGATCTCATGTGATCATAATCTTTAGAGTCGAAGTCTAGTCTGTAACTTCTTTTCAAATGTTTAGTATTCTCAATGTCAATATTGTATTTGTCTGCCAGGTTCGCCAACCTCTGATGCACCTTGCCCACTTCTTTAGTAATCTTAGGGCACAGATACCTTAATCCTGCTTCTGTGTACGACTCTAATCCGTTTACCCCTATTGTTCCTTCCACTAGATCAGCAGCTTCCACACCTAGCCTTACAAAGTTTAAGTAATCATCTCTCTCTGATCTTTCTGCAGTCACTGTAACAGGTTGTGAAGTTTTGCTATTTCCCAACCACTCATTTAGTTGTTGCACGGAAAAGCCTTGCAACAAGATACTTCTTGACTGCATCAATGGTGTTTGCGATGCATCCGCACTCATTGTCTGTGGGGCAACACACTTGAACCTACTTGTTTCATTGCCTCCAATGGAGCCCCAATTGGACTATGGTCTAGCAGAGACCTGAGGTGTTCGGCTGTTTGCGATCTTGGTGATATTGATCGGGGGTCCCGGTGAACCCATCCATCATTATTACCTGGGTCCCTACCCCTTGATCACATGTAACTGGTTTATCCTGTGCATATAATGGTATGGGCGGACCAACAGTAATTGGCAACAATATGGCAGCTGGTGTCTGACCTGGTCCCAAAACTCGCTGAGCAGTAACTCCCAAAGCTTGACTCACTATAGCTGGTGCAGGTACTAAGGGAGATCCTGCTACTGGGCTATAACTCAGAACCAGCTGTTGCTGCGGCAGCAATTGTGGAGTTGGCTCAAGCTGCACTAACCTCGATTTTGTGTATAGCGGATCAGGCGGCACTATCAGACTCGCAGTCGTCTCTAGTATTGGGACGTCTGGATAGATTCTCTGTATCTGCGGTGGAGGTTGCAACTGTATCTGCATGTCTGGTGCAGTGGGTACACTGGCACTACTTTGTGTCAAAACCGTATCACTAGTCTGCACTGTATCTGTAACTCCCTTATCCTGTGTCTGGTTCCCAGGACCCACACTAGTGCTCGGATCATTGTCGTCTACTGCATAAGGTGGCGGGCGATCATGCAACAACTGATTAAGGAACTCTTCATCGTCTGAGTCATCTTCTTCTATCCAAGACCTCTTAGTCTCTTTAGGCTTACTAGAGTCCTTGTCTGTTTAACAGGTGGCTTTCTTTCCCTGTGTCTCGTCTCCCTACGTTATGGCTGGAAACAATTTTAGTCCGTCAACTATTCCCTGTCTCCACATTTTGCTCTCATTGTCCCATATAGCCTCAGCTAAAGTCTTTTCTGCCTTCCTCATTCTTCTTTCGAATCTCTGCTGTCTTTGTTTAATAGCCATCAAATCCCAGACTGCTAATGCCTCATACTGGGCTGGCCTCGGAGGTGGCTTTTGTACACTTAACATCCACCTCAAATTCTCCAAAATTCTTGTATTGAACGTTCCGTGTTCTGGAAACGCTAAACATTCCTCCTTCTCTGTTAGTTTGCGCCATTGTTTCATCCATAAGCAAGGCGCAACACCCTTTTCCTCCATTACTATATAAGCTGGAGTACCCTCAGGCGGTGTAGGCTCCCCCTCACTTGCCATAATGTATGCGTCTCCTTTCAGAGAGCTCCTAAAAGCTTTGATAAAATTCATCTTTGCGTCTTTTCTTTTTGTTTGTATTTAACCAGGAAGTGTCTTTAATTCCCAGGACACTCTTCACCCACCTTTCTCAACCTATTGCCTCTCACGGACGGCAGCCAATCCGTGCGCAACCCCTCTCGGCAACTGACCGATCCCAGCGCGGCACCACTGACGTCACACTCACACACTGCAGCTGACAAAGTCTTGCGGCTTGTCCTCCTCACACTGGATTCACGCCAAACTAATGCAAAATTACTGTGAGCACCTTTAACAACAACAACTCAAATTTGCCGGTTTACTACAGGAAGGGTAACACATTTGCTTCAGAACTTTACAGAGATTTCACTTGAAGCCTCGGCCGCTACTCTCTCCTTCTCAGCTCCCACATACGCAAGCAGAATTCGACCCACAAATCCTACTCTCGACTTGTCAATGGTTTGTCCTAGTGCACTTTAAAACTTGCCAAATCTCCATCGAAGGTTTCATTCACACAATTGACTCAAACTCGACTTGTCAACCAGGCCCAATTGACTTATTAAACCGCACAAATTACAACATAAACCCAAGTGTCCCCTACACTTGTCAATATACTCCGGAGTCTTAGACCATGAGGGGTCCGTACATTAACGACCAACCACGTGGATAATTTTGAGCACAAAGCGCCACACTCATATGAAGTACGCTGACTTCCCTACTCTCATACTATGGAGTACGCCCACTCCTACTAAAACAACCTCACCTGGCCTAAACATACACAAACTTCACAAATCATCTGCAAAATGCATAAGCTGAGCAAGTGCAAATTCTATACCACACATGCTAGAACGCCGAGAACATCCCCCAACTCACTTAGGCAGGCTCCGAGATCCCAGGAAAGTCATGGTGAATTTAGAAACACATCATACCTCCAATTTGCATTATCTCAGAAAAACAATCTAAACAGTAATTCTCCGTCCTAGGGCCCCAAAGGGCCAAACCGTCGCTCTGCTAAAAGAACTGTTAACACGTCCCTTTATGATAATTTATTACACATCAGGACTTGTTTTAGGCCAATTAATCTTTTAACCCAGTTAAGAGACACCTTAGGACGAGATAGCTAATCACTATGTCAATCAATACGTCAATAATGTAATCAATATTTATTATCACAATGGATTTCACTTTAGTCAAAGTCATTAATCAACTCAGGACACTACCATGACCTTACAGTCATGAATAACCACACCAGTTTAGTAGAATTTTGTGATGTTTACTCCCTATTTGATTACAATTCTAAAAGCATGTTTGTTAATCTCAAAACCAAAACACTCAATAACATTGTCATAATTTGACAACTCGAATAAGACTTAAACAACCCGAGGAAAGCAACTATTAGAACATAACACAGCGTCAACATAAGTCAATTTTTAGCAGAGTGTCATCAACGCGTCAGTTCAACAAAACATAGATTCAGTCATTTGTCTATTTGTGTCGGTGTAGTGAACCCCTGTCTTAACCTCTGATTAGCATTAGCATGTTGGGCTTCATGCAAATCAATTTAGAACACCAATTTGGAAAACATCTATGGTCCCTGTCAAAAGTAAGCAATTGGTACCTAGAAAGGAAAAGCAAACAGACAAATCACAATTTTATTGTCATAGTTACCCTCCAAGGTTTAGGTCAGCACACAGGTTCAGTCTTCGTCTTCAGGACATCAGTCAAATCGCCATCAGTCATAATTCAGCTCTGGGGCAAAAAGGGGGCACTTCCCTCATAAGGAGGTAAAGTATAAATGGGCAATCTAAGAAAAGGATGGTTTAAGTAAAACCAAAGTAAGTCACCAAACAGAGTGACAAAGTTTCTGGAATAGCGTTCCCTAACCCACCTAAATGTCTCCCCGTGTCATGGGTTTTTATCCCTTTTTCGTTGTACATTCCCGTAAAATTTCATTGGTCCATGGTTATACCCCACTATCTTTACCCAGTTAGAAAACAGATTGTGTCATTAATTTTTCACCCCATATTAGTTTACAGACATTTTATTGGTCCATATGATTCACTTCTTCAGAGGTAGCACGTCCGGTATGATTTCATCCTTCTGTAATTCTTTGAACATCTTTTGGTCAGTAGGTCCATTGTCTTCACTGGTTTGAATGACCTTGTACATTATACTAATCTACACTGTTGCATTTTAACTAACACTTTCCTACAAGCAATATGCATTTCATGAGAACGGATCTACTATGGTTACATTCAGCTTCTAGTTGAAGAAAACAAGAGGTCATGTCCTTTTAAGAGTCAGCACACTGCAAGTTAGGAAAAATACATTTAATATGAGAGCCAGGCAGCTAAGCTTCGGCTCATGCTAACTTAAGGCCTACAAAGTTCATTAGTACAATTTCAATAACGTGATCATTAATAATTAGTATGCAACTTATTCTCTTACAATAATTCATGAACATTAGTCATTTTTATTAATCCCCGTATACAGTGGCGGCCACTCCCCGTGGTCACATTTCAGGTGCACGTTTAAACAAAACCTAGTAATACAGTTTCTATGCAGCATTATTGCACACTATTTCATAACATTTCATGTTAATATAGATTAAATGAGCTATGCTCTCTCACTAGCTAAATGAAAAACAAAATAGGAGGAAACCTAAAACAAATTATGTAAGGCGAGAGAGAGAAAAGAAAGCAGCCTTCCCTAGAAAAGCTGCACATTCTTTTTATACTATTAGAGTTCCTGAGTCAAATCCTCTAGAGATGACTTGCCCTCTGGTGTCCTGAGATGAACAGGTTTAGCTAATAAAATTAGCTGAGGCACCAAAGTGAATACAATGTTTAACATCTGAAAGACAATGGTACTGGGCCCAGATGGAGTCGCATGCGAGCTACTATGCACTGGAAGTCACACGAAGACAAATGGAGTTTAAAATTGAGGAACACACAGAATAGATTCTACATAATGAGTCAGAGAAGAGTGTCAGGGGTCATTGATACTGGTAGTGATAGATTCTATTGATAAAATATAAGGAGTTAAATCTATCTGAAGCCGAAGTATACTGAATTACCAACTGCTTACGACAGTGTAAGAGGTGGACAGTGTGAAAATATATGGGGGGATAAATCATTCAGTATTTCTTTTTTATAGGTACAAAGACTGTGCAGATGAAATACGCTATCTTAATCTTTGGAATTAGTAAAAAACTATCTACATTTAAAAGTATACTTAGCACCCTAAACATTTCTTGTGTGTATTTCAGCCCGGTTATTATTAAAGCAAACCATTTATATTGCATAATCATGACATGAATTGTCTTTATCTTAATAAAGAACTTACACTTTATTAAAGGTTTTTTAATGTTTTATTACTTTCATGTGTTAATATCTATTTAATAATGGCTAAACAATTCACTTGAAGATATTTTACCCATTAAAGAAGCGAACGCATTTATTTTGACGCTTTGGTGACCTTATTATCGTTATTAAGAAGTTATCAGTAATTGATATGCTTGCAATTGCTGCTGAATTGTGCGTCTTCACTGCAGGTGCTCTTGAAAGTAGGAATAAATTAACAAAGAACCGACAGAACGTGGAGTACTTTGTCATCGAATGGGTGAGGACAATAGTAACTTCATTAAACAAATACAATTAAAAAAGTCACAGATTTATATTCGAATTTGAGAGGTTAATTGAATGTCTCAGATCATTTTAATAAATAGTGTTGCCAGGTGTCACTGGATTTTTTCTGTGCACTGGCGACATTGTTAATCATTATGGAGAACATGCTGTGTTACTGTACATGGGTTTGTTATGCTGTTAAATTCAACTACTGTAATTTGTCTCAGAAAATTTTAAAACGACTTGTGAGGAGCATATCTATATTTTGATGCAGATGAGACAAAGGGCCATATTTATACTTTTTGACGCAAAACTGCGCTAACGCAGTTTTGCGCCAAAAAAATTAGCGCCGGCTAACGCCATTCTGAAGCGCCATGCGGGCGCCGTATTTATTGAATGACGTTAGCCGGCGTTAGCCGCCGGCGCTGTCTGGTGTGCGTTAAAAAAAACAACGTACACCAGGCAGCGCCGGCGTAGGGGGAAAATGGTGTATGGGCGTCCACAAATGGTGCAAGTCAGGCTGAGGCAAAAAAATCGCCACAACCCGAATTGCGCCATTTTTTTACGACGCCCATCCCCCATTGAAATGACTCCTGTCTTAGCAAAGACAGGAGTCATGCCCCCTTGCCCAATGGCCATGCCCAGGGGACTTCTGTCCCCTGGGCATGGTCATTCGGCATAGTGGCATGTAGGGGGGCACAAATCAGGCCCCCCTATGCCACAAAAGAAAATACTTACCTGGACTTACCTTAATGTCCCTGGGATGGGTCCCTCCATCCTTGGGTGTCCTCCTGGGGTGGGCAAGGGTGGCAGGGGGTGTCCCTGGGGGCAGGGGAGGGCACCTCTGGGCTCATTCTGAGCCCACAGGTCCCTTAACGCCTGCCCTGACCCAGGCGCTAAAATCCGGCGCTAATGCGGGGTTTTTAGACCCGCCCACTCCCGGGCGTCATTTTTGCCCGGGAGTATAAATAAGACGCATATGCATCGGGGTCATTTTTTAAGACGGGAACGCCTACCTTGCATCTCATTAACGCAAGGAAGGTGTTCACGGAAAAAAATGACGCTAACTCCATGAACTTTGGCGCTAGACGCGTCTAACGCCAAAGTATAAATATGGAGTTAGTTTTGCATCGAATTTGCGTCGAAAAAAACGACGCAAATTCGGCGCAAACGGAGTATAAATATGCCCCAGAGTCACTGCAGTGAATACAGCACTCAGAGAACTGTTTTAAGTACGACTGGATGAGCCTAAGACTATCTGGCTGACAGCAAAACCAAGGACATATAAATGGGGCAGCTCCTCCGCCAAAGTGGAGCAACATCGCCCCGCTGGGTTTACCAAAAAGGATAAAATAAAATTATAATAATGTACAGTACGTTACTATCATTTTATTTTTCCTTGCAGGGCGGGGCTGGAGGGAGGGGGCTGGAGGAGGATCTGTGTGTACACAAAGTGTGCATGTCTTTTTGGCTAGCCGTATTGAGCCAGCAAAAAAGACATGCACACTTTGCATGTTCTCTGCCCGGCTGTATAGCACAGCCGTGTAGAGAACATGCCAAGGCTCCCATTCACAGTCTGAGCGTTGAAGCAAGCCGCTCAGACCAACTACAGCATTGTGATTGGCTTGGAGCCTGTGCATCCGAGAAGACGAAGAGGACTTAGGGGAGACAAACACATCTCGCCTCAAAGGTAAGTGTTTTTTGTTTTTTAAACTTTTCTTTTTTGTTTTAAAGCCCCCTCCGTCCCTTGTCCCCCTGTTCCGCCACCCATTTTAAGTGGCAGCCGCCACTGCATATGAACTCATTGGTAGAAACACATCTGGGACAGTGTCTAAATAAAAATCAGACGTCTACCTTATCGAAGAAGGTGCCTTTTATCTTTTCATGTCCACAAAGACCTTTGTGATCTCTAAATGGCAGAATTGCGTGGTTAGCAATCATCCAGAGTATTTGTCAAATCTTTAAAGTTTACGACGTGGAAGAAGCTCCCTCAGGGAATTGGAAGGGCTTTGGTAGCCTATTTATTCTTCTACAGATGTTACTATTTGACCGAGCACTATTAAATATAGCAGAGTGGCAGCACAGTATTCTGGGAAAAGGGAAGGCTGATGACATGGCTCAGACGTCCTCGGCTGCACCACTCAGAATTTACATTTGATGAGAGGATTGCTAAACTTACAATGGTCTGCTGCATTTCTGGTACAGATATAAGACCATTAAATAGATTTCTCCACCGTCATGGGTGAGAAACCAGCTCACAGAACTTGTCTTGGTAAATATTTGAAATCCAAGTAGATCAGCAACTCTTTCATTTCTGCTCTTCTTGGATCCGCTGTTTAGAGGCTGTTCTTGAGTGTAATTAGCCAACATCACAGCTTGCCGTTCATATCTGCATCCAGTTTAGCACTAGAACAGTGCAGATACCAGTCAGAAGCCCAAATCACCTGTAACTAGCCTCCTGCACCATAGGATTATTACCAGACTATGGGGGTTATTCCAACTTTGGAGGAAGTGGTAATCCATCCCAAAAGTGACGGTAAAGTGACGGATATACCACCAGCCATATTACGAGTCCATTATATCCTATGGAACTCGTAATACGGCTGGTGGTAAATCCGTCACATTTGGGACGGATTACCACCTCCTCCAAAGTTGGAATAACCCCCTATACCCTGTGCCCAGTAGGAACTTGTTATTCAGGAATCATCTGTTTGACACCCCAATAATATTGTGAGGTTTGAAGTAGGCATGTTGTATAAGCTGGACGATCCCACAAGCAGTGTCAGAACCTTCATCGTTTTTTCACATGGGGGACACTAATTAGAGAACAATGGCTCTCATAATAGGCAGCCATCTCATGTAACAATTAGCAGTATAAGTCATGCCCAAGATACGAAGCATCAGGTGTCCTTTAGGAACTAATGGAATTGTAATCACAAAAAACAGCGACTTGCAGCAGACCTAGAAGCAGCATGCAGAAACACTTCATAGTGACATCAAATACAATCTTCTCTATTTCTGGAGGGAGGAGAAAGTACTCTATCACAGACCTCACCTAACCTAGAGAATAAGCAATGTAACAAATTGTTTGCTCTGACTGATCTTTGTGCATCCTTACTTTTACTGCAATGCTGCCCAAAAATATGTGGCTTCAACTGTGATTAGAACAACTACCTACAGATGTGGTGACACCAAGTTTCTCACTGCCAAAAGTGAAAGGAAATATGTCTCTTTCCGATGAGTATTTGTAATAAAATGGGATATTAGTTGGGGAGGATGAGTTCTACAGTAAGAAATTGAGTTATTAGCTAAGAGAGGTGAGGGCACTACTCAAATAATAAACACAGTTTTTATCAGGTTGAACAACAAACAACAATAAATAAGCATGTGGTCAACACTCTTGAAGCTTGGCACAAAAGAAGTCAGTCTTAAATTAGAGGCAATCTGTAAAGCATTTCTGCATCACTCAAAAAGTAATAAAACTATATTAGAAAAATAAAATACAACGAATGATACAAAAACAACAAACATCCAATAAGCAGACCCAGAGCTATGAGTTTTTAAAGTTTTAGGTAAAAATAGTGCCAATGAGCCCAAAGAGACACTCACAGTTAACTGCTCTCACTGGGCAGGGGTACAGTCACATGTTTAGGTGGACCACGATGGAGCGTGGGTCTAAGACAAGGACCAGGTTCATCCTGCTGAGGAGTTTACCTTCACAACTCCAAGTACACAAAAGGAGCAGTAGGTGGAGTATTGCACTGGCATGGTCGAGAGAATATAGTTGTCA
Organism: Pleurodeles waltl; assembly: GCF_031143425.1. NCBI lineage: Eukaryota > Metazoa > Chordata > Amphibia > Caudata > Salamandridae > Pleurodeles > Pleurodeles waltl. The sequence continues at coordinate 859,237,362 of NC_090437.1, forward strand.
GTTAGAGGAGGAGAACAGGTTTCACTGAGAGTCACTGTTGTGGCACAAAGAGCCAGTCTTTGATGGAAATTTGTATTGACAGTCAGACTGTTGCTGCAGATGCTGATAGACAAAGATAGCCTTTGTCACTGGAGATTCATCTCAGCAAGCATAGTGGACTGTCATGAAGAGTCCATTTGCTGTCGGAAAGAGCCTAACATTTGTAGATTTTCACCTGAAGCTCAGGAGTACACTCTGATGCCAGCCAAAGGTCTAGGACCTTGGAGATCAGAACTCACTCCAGTAGAGGCAGCAGCAGGGCGCAAGTACGTCCAGGCGGGCCCACTTGGTATTGAAGAGCTGGGAAGTTACCTCTGGAAGCTTGTTGTGTCCCTGTACTTCAAACAGGTCAGTCAACTGACAGTTGAAGTCACTTCTGGGAAGCCTGGGTTCAAGCTAAGCAGGTGAAGTCTCCTTATTCAGACAGCATGGCATTCTTCTGAATCTTCCACAGGTCTAGGAGTGTTCTGATGAAAGGTCCTGAAGATTCCACATTTACATCAAGTGCAGCTTTTGTGTGGGGAAAAATCTGTGTCCTAATTCCATATTGGCTCAGGTCAGTTTGTCCTTTTCCCCTGTTTTTAGCTCCCAATTGTCTTGAGATACAAAGGCAAGGGGAAGCCTGATGTCATGTTCCTTTGTGTCTGCTGTTCACAGGGTCTTTAAAAGTCTAATTAGGGCAGGACATAACTCTCTTCCAGCCATTTGGTTAGTAAGACACAACAACTTTTACACCAAGGCCCTTTTTGTCCCCATGCCTGGAAGGAATGAACAACACAACTCAGAAGGGCCATTCACAGCCACCTAACACTGGACACTGTAAGAAAGGTACCATTGGTTTGGACAGAAAATGCCAACATTCTAAAACTGTTCTTTTCAGAGTAGTAATTTACAATCCAATGCTACACTTAAACTAGAATTCAAATTACAATTCAAATGAGTGGAAGAAGCAATTCGCTCTCCGTTCCCATATTGAAGTTAACAATTATAAAATGTAAAAAGGTAGCCCAGTGTCAATCCATAGAGATACAGCCTTACACCAGTGAAAAAGATCTTTAGGTGATTTTCACTTCCAGGACATGTAAACTTTAAACCTGCATGTCCTACTGTTTCAATACCATGCACTTGCCCAATTAGCCTTTAGGGCCTACCTTAGGGGTGTTATATAAGTTTTAAAAAGAAAGGTTTAAGCCTGGAAAAAGATTAGTTTTGCCAGATTGAAATGGAAGCTTATAATGAACTGTAGGCTGCAGTGGCCGGCCTGAATCATGTTTTACAGTGAAACAATGGGTGCTGCAGCCCACTAGAAGCATTAAATTCATGTATTATCAGTTACTATGGAAAATTAGGTAAATTAAATTTGCTATTAGGTGTATAGCAATTTGTCTATGTTTACGTGAGAGAACACAAACACTTTTCCCTGGTTAGCAGGGATAAAGTTCACATAGCCCTAAAGTCAAGAAAAATTAGTTCAGCAAATATAGGGGAGGGAAGGCAAAGCATCTGAGGGAATCCCTTGACAAGGATGCATGTCTAACACTGACCCAGGTAGTAAGTCCCAAAAAACTGGTAGATTATACCAGTTTGGCAAAACATTAGCATTTTAGTAAGAAAGAGTGCTTTTTGTCATTTTGTGCACATTTGTTCAGCGTTTTGTGAGATAGGCATGAAGGACTTCAAAAGTTAATTATATCTCGACTATCAGTGACTAAATAGGTTCTTATTGGTCAACTTAAAGGGGGTTCAGTAATTCTGATTGGCTAAGTACAACATCAACAATATATTGTGCAGCCATTACAGGATGCAGAGCCGAAGTCCTTGCAGCCAAAAAATGAATTAAGAAATATATAAAGGGACAGAGTGACCACACCTTGAACCCTGGAGCTTGTGTGGGTGGGGTCCCAAAAGGACAACATGTTGTCCCCCCCATTACAGGATACAGGGGCATAGTCCTTATTGCAATGCCTTGAGGGGAATGCCTTTGTTTGAGGGTCATGATAAGGAGCACATATAGAGGGTGATTCATATTTTAATTACAATATAACTCATGGTATTATATTAGTTTTTAGGATTTCTGGTGAGTTCTCAGTTTATTTTACTCTGTGAAAAATGCTGACACTCTTCTGGGATTTTATCACCATTTCTTGAGAGACAACTGTTATCTACTACAGTATTAATTTCTCATAGAGTTGGTCAGAAGCTAAAATGAGAGCACATTTTCTATATCTTCACACTATCTTCCTCAACAATGTGATAAAAAAAAGTCTGGTATGCTGAGTGAAATGTACTTCTAACACTTTGGATGTAAGGTATGCTCAGAATTATTCTTATTTTTCTCACAGACTGTACTTTCTTGCTCGTCACTTTGACTTGATACTAACAACACTATCTCAACTACAGATCCCATTCTTTGTCATCATATTGACTTTCATGCCTTAATATACTACTTTTCTAATTAAAATTGAATAATCTTCACTATCGCCCTTATTTTTGTGAAATAACCCATTTCCTTACTTTCAATAATGACCCTTCCCTTGTCCATGCACATTTCCTTTTGAAAAATCTATTTAGTCCCAACTTCTATTAATTTGATTTCTTCTCTTCCATCATGACTACTCTACTGAGACCACTCTTCTTTCTGTCTCTAACTGCATTTATTAAGCACATCACTGTACTCTTTCTCGCATAATGGCAAAATTAAACTTATCAACAGTGTTTAAACCCATTATTAATTACACCTATTTTCTTGTTCTTTCTCCTTTGGGAAGAGTGTATATACTTTTACCATGGACTAAAGTCTATCTGACATCTTCCCTATTTCTTGTGAGAACAAATGTTTTCTGCCTCCTGCATCAGTTTGAATCAGCCATGGAACTCATTTATTGTGTTCTCCCTTTTGTCTATACACACATTACATAATTATTATATATAGTCTTAGTTGGGTCTTTTTTTGGTGCAATGCCCACATTTCTTCATTTGATCCTCACATATTACTTTCCTTTCCATACTTCTATGCCTATTGAAAAGGGTATTTTTGACCTTTATCATATATTTATGACTGAAAAAACTCAAGGTAGGCTGTCAATAATTCACAAATTAGCTCATAGCTGAAATAAATTGATTTACTACTGTAGGTTTCTTTGACATAATTGGTGAGAAATTCGCTGTAGTAAATGCTACACAAGAGGTTGGAGGTGGGCATTTTAACATGTGGTTTGAGTTGTAAGATTAGGTAATCTCAAAAAATGTAGTTTTTTTTTGCCATTCCTAAACTTTGTTTCAACTTCTTCCACACCCAAAATCGTCAGATATTTACTCCAGCAAAGATCTAAAAACCTGACCCGGACTCAGCTTACAAGGGGTACTACAGAGAGTGTTTGTGAGTAGGAAACAATGTCAAAGTGTGTTCAACTGGAGACTTAAACCTCAGCCCATAATTTTACATTTTGTTCCAGAATTGGGTGCTTTGCCTTTATCTATTATTTCTTCAAGGCATGCGTTACTGCAATTTAAATTCTGCCTTAACCCAACGCTGATAAAAACAAAAGAAAGCTGTGTTTTTTTCTCCAAAACTTCACTCTTCTATCAAGAGCAAACTAAGCAATCAATAGGTCCTTTATAGTATGATAAAGTTATTTTTCTAGTTCTTGTTCATTGAAGCCGATTGAACAAAAATGAGCAAAGTCTCCCTGACATGCTCAGAATTACCATGTTGATAGCTTGACAAGATTAGGGATTAATGCATATCATGATAGTTAAAAAGAGTAGGTAATGTCCGAAGAAGATTTTAAAAGCTAAGGAAAGTATTTCTGTTATATTAGAGCAATACTATCCGGGTTCAGTAAACATAAAACAATTGTAATTTACTTCTGTGCTAAGAACCTAGTGAAATAGTCCAATATAAAAGAACATAAGTTGACACTATTTGGATAATAAAGTGAACTCAAGTGATATTGAATTGATCAATTGCTAAGTACTTAGCAAGTAATCATTTGTCCTTGGAATGGGCAGGATGAGATCTCACAAAAACACCAACATCTTGTCACGCTAAACAAAGGTTATCTTAGTACTTATTCTATTTTATGCATTAAATTAATATAAAGTTGAAGATGCAGCTGTTCCGATCTCATTGTAGTTTAACCACTTGTAGTTAATTTCAATCTACTTTGGGTCAGAGTCTTGAAGTTCGCCATTGTGTAAGGGGAGCCTGTACATATTCATTGAACCCATGATTTACTAGGCCGACCTGGAAGCTGCACTTAGTTAGCATTTTATTTGGACATCAGTGTGAGATTACTTTGGGCCTGATTTAGAGTTTGGCAGAGGGGTTACTCTGTCACAAATGTGATGGATATCCTGCCAACTGCATTACAAGTTCAAGAGGCTGCAATTTAATTGTAACACGACGGACAAAATATCCATCACATTTGTGATGGAGTAACACCCTCTGCCAAACTCTATATCAGGCCCTTTGTCTTATGTAGATGTTAAGGACATACTCCATAACAACAGTGATAGATGTCCCTGATGCCAAAATCTAAATCCCATTATATCCAACGGGATTTTGATTTCGGAATGGGACATTTGTCACCATTGTGATGCAGTAACCTTACCGCCAAGTTCTAAATCCCATAATTTTGCATGACATATTGTATTGAGCATTCTACAGTTTATGTCTCCCTTGCATTTCTTGTTCCCCAGGCACAAGCCATGTTGCAGTCATCCACAGCATTCAGCGTTAGGTTTTAGAAGTAGCCCACACAAGCACATTTGGTTGGAAAGTCTTATTTCTAATAGGATAACTTTGGAATTTCTTCCTTTTGTCATTCCTTATCTCCAAACAGCAGTTTTACCATTATCTATCTACTGTAAGGTGGACTACACAATGTCCTAATACTCAGGCTTAATCATCTGATTGAAAAACAGACTCGACAAAGACCTAAAAGCTGCTTTCATGTATAACACAGTTCTAAAAGGTACAAACTCTTCTTCTACCACGTTCACCAACAGCTCAAGATTAATATTTTCAGAACACAGTCAAGTTCACGGTATTTGCCTGTCCTTACATGGCCATTGGTAGGAATGCCATGTCATGTTCCAACAGAAAATCTTGTCCCACTCCCTCAACGGAAACAACTGATTGGTCATCCTATTAAGCCAGACCATTATCTGTCCAAGCATGTTGAATCACCTACCATATTATCCAACTTGCAATTGCACACTGAAAGCATTCCATTATTTTTTATTTTATTATGGAAGATATTAAAGTAGTGCCTCTTCTCCAACTCCAAAAATAATTCTGGAATCGTCACTGCATCAAATGACCTGGACTCCACATAGCCACACAGCTGCACTATGTACTTAGCGGAGGATGTTGTCCCTGCTCTATCACTGAGTTTTTTATGGACAATATTTCGTCAGACAGTCCAGTTTGTTGTGAGTATAGTAAAGGGCATACATATCAAATGTAGTAGCCAAACGATCATTCGTTGAAACAAGGAATTTTCGTTAACTTGCACTAACCTTGCAGGTACACTTATGGAATTATAGAATATTACATTCTTATTTCTTCAGAAATGCAATCTACGTTGTATTGGCCTTTAAATATATTAATATATTAGAATATTTTTAAAATGTCAATAGGGTATAACCTACTACATTGTTTCCAAGGACCTCTAAATTATTAGACTGGTTTCCAGCGGATAATGTATATGTGAATACGTTGAACAATTTTAAGATATGGTAATCGTGACATGCAGTGTTTGAAAATGATTTACACACGACCTTCGAGTTTTCCATCCTTCTTTATGTAGACTAACATGCATTATAGATTGCCACATCTTGATTACTAAAAACACGTTCCTTCCACGTATCTACAGATGTTAATAATTAACTTCTGAGTATCCATTTTCTCAAGGTCAGCTATGCCCTCATTATAATGCGGCAACCAAATGAAAATGATATAATATTCCATAATTATTCTTTACAAAGCAGTATTTCTTTCTTTGATGGGTGACTTGCATTGCTTTTAACTAGTATCAGCTAGTTACAGGTGGCATTTCCTATCAATAGAACATACATTTAGAAGGCAAAACGCCCGTGACTCAATTTGTCCTATCTTGAAGATTAGCTCGAAAAAACACCTTTATCTTTATGTCTGAAGTTGATATGTGTTGTTCCTGCACAAGCAGATTTGAAGTTAGTCGTTTTATATCTCTTCTTCATTATGCACAATATTCATGAAAATAACTAAATACCAAAGAACACACACATAACAAATATATATTCATTAGGCTAAAACAATTAAAGCAACAAATCCGCCACATCCAAACACCTGGCTCGAATTATTATTTACACATAATGTGCTTCACATAAAACCATTCGGAATGCGTTTCGTCAATAATTGACTACATTCAGTCGTATGTAAAAAAAATCACACGAATCACGTTTCATTTGGTAAAGTGATTTGGGAATCATTCGGAGCGCATATCAAAACAGCCCAATCTAATCAGCATGGCTGAAAATTGTCACTACGCTACATATAAGAGTATGATGGATATTGTCATAAATAGAACATAATTGGTGGACTACAAAGTCCTATTAAAACTAGGCCAGGGTGTAATTCAGATTAGGAAATCTGGCATGGTAAGGTGGTGCACTGAGTTGGTACACCCATACTTGTACATTGGCTAGATCAGCTAACGGACATCATCAGTGGTGATGTTTTTTCCCACACAAAGCTGACAAGCTAACTGTGGGACATCTTGGAATCTGGCTAATGCTAGCAGGTGGAGCTTCACTCTGCCCTGGGCAGGGTAGGATGCTCTGCCTGATGGCTGGCACCACAATTCCTAGGGGGATTACGGGAGCTGTTCAGCCAGCAGGAGTACCAGACTCTATCCCAGTCCACCTGGCCTGGCTATGGAAAGTGTCCATTTTCAGTCCCTGGAGCCCTGGCTTCCCATGCAAAGACAATGGCTTTATCCGCTCCTCAGAAGCATTTACAGGAGCTGTTCAGTCCATAGACCCCCAGACTCATACCCAGTCTGGCGCCACCCTGGGCCAGGTAAGGAAGGTGCTCATGCCCCATGCCTGGAGCTCTGACTTCCCAGGTGAAAGGCATGGCTTTGTCCACCTTTGAAGGGGGAATTATGGGAGCCGTTCAGTGCGTAGAAGCTGCAGGTTTGAAGCCACCCTATCCCAGATGGGGAAGGTGGCCCTGTCCAGTGCCTGGAGCCTGTCTATCCAGGCAAAAGCCAGGACTTTGCCTGCCTCTTACAGGGGATTAGGGGAGCTGTTCAGCCCAAAGGAGCATCAGACTTTTTACCTAGTCCCACTCTACCCTGCCATGATATCAGCTGCAAGGGTCCTCCACAGTCTGCAGCCACCATGCCCTGTTAGGGACTGTCACTCCTAATCCATCTGCTAAGGGTGCCCCAGAATGGTGCCTTCCACCCTGCTGGTGCTCGAGCCCGAGTAGCTAGGAAGGGTTAAGCCTCTAGTAAACCACACTCTCCTCTTGTGCCTGCCTGAAAAGCTATTTTTCCTTAATAATTAAGCCACTACAAAGTGTGAGCTCACAAAACTGGGGAAGACACAAGTTAGAGTTAGCTGCCCTGACCCGACCTGTCATCTGGTTGGCCAGCCAACAAATGCTCATCTGGTCTCTCGGTGTGGTGGCCAGATGGCTTGGCCTAACCAGGTAACCGGAGTGCCCAGGCAGCAGATGATGATGAGGCCAGCACTCAGGAGGCTCCTCCCTCGAGCCACTGACTAGCTTGTTGTCTCCTGCCGGCTCCACTAATGCCCTGTCTGACCATCTCATCACTCTGGTAACTTGCAAGGAGCCATGCCCCCCCATTCCTTCATATCTATGCCGATCTACTCCTACACCTAGGTGTAAATCTTCACTATTTACATGCCTCCATTCCGTAACATACAGGTTTAAAGGCTCCTACAACCCTTGTGTGTGTGTGAGTGTATGTGTGTGTGTTTATACTATAAAACTATTACTCGTGTCCTAAAGTAACTATAAGTCACTCCCACACCATGTATAGTATTGTCATCAAATATATAATTTCAGCTGTGACAGTGATAATATTACTGTAGTCATAGAACATGCCATGAGTAACATGTAAAGTAATTAGCAAGGGAAACACCTGAATGAATGACTCCGAAACCACAAAGACGTGAAAAACTAAAGCGAAACAACTGTTTCGGTTACCAAAACTTCCTGGGTTTGGTACCTTAACCACGCATGTCTGCACCACTTACATGCGTGGTTAAGGTACAGAAGAAGGGAGTCGGAGTCGACGCGGTGAAGGAGGAGGTAAGTTGGGTTGGGACTGGGGCTGTTTTTTTTGGTGGGGTGGGGTGGGGGCTTGGTGTGATTAGGGTTTGGGGGAGGGGGGCCAGGGTTTAGGTTTAAGGGGTGGTTGAGGGTTAGGGTGTTTAGGATTTAGGGGCGGGGTGGGGACTCGGGGAATTTTTTGTTTTTGGGGTGGGGTGGGGCGCTGGGGGTGATTAGGGTTTGGGTGAGGGGTTTAAGTTTAAGGGGTGGGTTGGGGTGGTTTAGGTTTTAGGGGAGGGGGTTGGGGTTCTGGTAATTTTCAGGGTGGGGGTTGGGGTAGTTGTGGGGATGGGGCGTTGCGGTAATTTTTGGGGTTGGGGGCAGGGGAGAACCTCGTTGTTGAGCCACTGGTGCTTGAAGCACCCGTGGTTCTGACATATAACCAATTAGCAGTGCATGGTAAGTATGCCAGTTATAGGTAATTTAGAGCATGAGTTATGATAACTTGAGATAAATATAACTGATGAAATTCAATGGTTTTGTTAATTTAAAATGGTACATTTTAACAGACATTTTCACCTAACAGTAACATCTCTTTAAGCCTTAAGATTTTGTAGCACATATACATATACGTACATGGGAAAGTCTTCTTATTGAACATTTGCGAGAGGTTTCAAAGCTCATATTTCATGGAAAAGAGATCTAAAAAAGGTGGCGTTAAGTGTCCTGGAGATAGTGCTAACCCCCAGATATGACATCGAAGGGCAACATGACATTTCAAACAGGGACACAATTCTGTGCCTACTCAAGCATGCCCCATCCTTGCCCCACATTCGATCAAGTGATCTTGCTTGGTTCAGGTTCTTATGCCGTCCTGGAGACTTTCACGTCAAATTGACAATCATAGGACTGCATCAACAACTTCACTTGGATGCCATGTTTAAGGTAAGGCCTCTGCAGGCAGAATTGGGTATATACATCAATTTACCACAAACTGAGAAATGTCCATTTGTGCTAAAAACCCCTATTTGAAAGAAGGGCATTCACTCATTCCTAAGTGTCACTCATAGTGATTCACACAGCAATTTAGAGGGCTGGCTAAATCTCATCACATTTATAGAGTTGTGGACCCTTGTGACCCCATTACGGTCACAGGGCCTCCATCCGGTAGCTCCGCAAGGCACCACTTGTAACACACCTAATACAGTAACTCAGAGCAATCACATCAGGGAGGTCCGCCCCAGCGCACATCTGAGAATAATTTTATTGAATGTGGCCAGTCTCAAGAAAATTAGGGCCATATTTAAGAGGCTCTAGTGCCACCTTAGTGACACCATAGCATCATTTTTTTTATGCTAAGGCGTAGCTAAAGTGACTTTTTACATATGCTATATTTACAAAGTGGCACAATGCATGCATTGTGCCACTTTGTATACCTTTGCACCACATTATGCCTGCTCTAGGCATAATGTATGCAAGGGGGGAATTCCCCCTCTAGGGGGGCCGAAAAATTGGCGCAAGGAAATCGGAGCGATTTCCTTGCACCATTTTTTTCGGCACTTTTAACGCCTGCTCATTGCAGGAGCAGCACCACATTTTTGGCACTACTCGTGCAGAGTACATCAATAGCATCAGGAATTCTCATGCTATTGCCCCCTACACTGCATGAACGTGCTCTGTTTTTTAAATACGGCGCACAGATGGTGGTGGGAGAGGGCGCCAAAGGGTTCAAGGAATGTGGTGCTGCACTGGGTGCAGTGCCCCTTTTCTTAAATCAGCCCTCAGTCCTTGACTATCTTCATAATAATGGTGACATTCTATGCCTTCAGGAGACCTCGTCTACAGAACCCACACTACTTCCAGGTTACTATGAGATTTTCATTTCGGCAGTAAAGCCCAACATTTTCGACTGGCCCTCTGGTGGTCTTTCCATTTTCATCCAACACACCCGGAAACTAGATGTTATCGAAATCCATACTAACTTGCCAGCACTTCAAGTTATGCTCATTAAAGGGATAAAGAGCAAACAAAAGTCAAACTGACTATCATTGATCAACTACTATGTTAATCCAGCCCAGCATTTGAAGCAGCTGGCCTTAGCCTCCCTCATATCCAGAATAGAAAAACTCTTGATCAAACATGCTTCCTATCCCCGTCATCGTTCGGGACTTTAACATCAGGACTTGGGCAGATTTCACAAAAACTGCAAGCTCCCCACCAATATTGCATCCCTACAGAGCCTCTTTGATACCTATCAACTATTATCTGCGCAGAGCTTAAAAGAAGAACATGTTTCACTTGAATTTCTGTCTTCCAATCAATGTAATTTCAAGGTGGAAGATAGTAGTGGGAGTGATCACAGACCCCTATGGGCTGTGCTGCAGCTAGCTGTTACTGTTCTTTGGGTAGTCAACTGGGGAAGAATGTTAGAAGGTCCTCTCGAGAATTAAATGGACTACGAATCTTAGTGTAAGATTATCTGAATAGATTACAATTAAAGAGAGAGTCAGCCTGCGTTACAATCATGCAGGAACCCTGGGAGGAACTTGTTGCAGAACTCCAACAGGTTTTAGGGAGAGGCCCCGGGACCTCCTTCAGGAGAAAGCTCAGTTAGAAATCATCTTCCTTATTCACTCAGAACAAAGAACCTCCTAGCAAGCAAGCGCAGCCTTCCATAGAAGCCCACCGATGGATTGCCTGGCAGCACAGAATCAAGAGGACTGAAGTGAAAGGGCTGAAGAACTTTACCCTCCTATAAGAGAAGAATCATGTCGGTTTCTGGAGGCATATAAATAATCTTGGCAATTCTGGTCAGTCCAAGGAGAATGGCATGGCGGAATGGGTGTGGGTGAACTATGTCAAGCAGTTATACACTAAGGTTCTGGGTGCAGTAACCATCTCTTCTACTCTATCCGCTGTTCAAGATGGCCCGCTCATCAAGACACTTCCTTCTCAGAGGCCTCAGAAAATGCGCACTGTCAAAAAAATGAGGAACAACGGGGCTGAATACAATCCTAGTCACAGCTTTTAAAAGTGCACCTGCCTTTTAGGCGGAGATACTCACACCACTGTTCAACCAAGCTTTCACTACCACAACTATTCCAAACTCATGGAGAGGGTCAATTCTTTTCCCAATCCACAAAAAGGAAGATCATACCAACCAAGCCAATTATCAGCTCAGTGCCTTACTGGATCCGGAGGCAAGAGCTTATGTCTGACTACTTCTAGAAGAGCTGGAAGCTTGGGCTAAAGAGAACTTAATTCTCCAGTTTTTTCAATCCAGTTTCAGACCTGAAAGTTCCACAGTGGACAACATCATAGCCTTGGCTCATCTGTCACATTGAGCCAAGCATCTCCATTTATCTCCTGCTTTGTGGAATACAGTGCAGCTTTAGACCGGGTAGACCAAGGAAAGCTGTGGGTCAAGCAAACTGCCTGGGGGATTTCCATCCAGCTTCTTAAAGCCATCAAATCTCTATACCAGGGAACCTGGGTCCAGATAAAAAGGAACCCCGCCACAGTGAAAGAGCACACTGACAATGGCCTCAAGCAAGGTTTTGTGCTGGCCACCCCTACTCTTCAATCTTCATACAGCTGACCTGGAAAAGCACTAGACTGCACCAGTTTACTACTTCCCAAGTTGGGCAAGGTGTGACTCCCAATTCTGCAGTATGCAGATGCCATTTTCATAATGGATCACACCAGAGTCGGCTTGCAGAGAGCCCTAAGAGCCCTCAATAGTTACAACCAAGGGAATTAACTCATGGTGAACCAGGGAAAGACCAAGTTTGTCATTTTTGAAAACTATCCAAGTAAGAGCAGGGCACAGTGGCAGCTAGGAGAGATACAAATTGCCAGAGCCGCACATTACAGTTACCTAGCTGTCTGGTTTTCAGATGGGGCCAAACTGGAGGTTCATCTAAAACACCAAGGGAGTAAGAGGGCTGGGGTCACCTACAGTCTGAGACATCCCAATCGTTTTCTACACAGCCCAACTGCTGAACCTATGTTAAAAGTCCTGAGGGCACAGTTTTTTCCAGTTTTAATTTACAGCCCCTTATCCTTCCCAGGCACATTAGGCACTTTTCTCACATCCTTTTAAATCTCAGGTTACAAACAAATCTATCATGTGCCTCGGATGGCCAGAAGGGCAAAGTGAAGTTCGAATTAGGCCTTGGGAATCCGGACCTTATGTGTGTTAGCAATTTAGTCAAGTACTATATCAGAACTTTGTAAGCCAGGGATATCACCCTTAAAGCAGAAAACAAAACAATCTTTGAAGAAGAGTGTTCCCCATGGCACGGCAGCTTGCAGCAGCTGTCTGCCACCTGGAAATTGAGAAACCAAGTCTGGACAACTTGGAAATTCCACTTGCAGTCTGGAAGAAAGCAGACAATGGGAAGGTCTTGAAAGTCTCATTCAAAAAAGATATAGAAAGACTTCACCATCTCTTTCTGCCCAGACACGAAGGAAAATTATCCACATGAAGTGTGCTGCCTTGCCTATTGCGGATTTCAATCCACCCTCGGCATTGCACACTGAATCAACATCTTGTCGAGTATGCAATTATTGCAGAAAATCCTGGCTACACCTGCTTTGCTGTTGCCCTAAACTCATCTGTGAACATCAACATCTCTTACTTCTTGTATGCCAGGCCTATTGCATTAGACATTGCAGAGAGGTTTCAGACCTGTGTTTTACTATCCATTCACCACAGATTCTTGCTAGACTGAAGAACCTAATAGGCAAGATACATACCGCACTTCATAATGCACAAACAGAGTGAGTTCTGAAAGTCATTGTTGTACAGACTGGGCCCAGTGATCAATCATCAATATATTGAGGAACGCTGCCAGGCCTGAGAAACCCCATCATATGCAGGGCTTCCTTTCATCCAATGCCCAATCTGAAGTGACTGCTGCACCGTGAGATTGCAGTATCCTGCTCAATGTTTCTTGGGCCACTAGTGCAGCTTGCCAATTGACAAAGGGACATGGGCAAAGTTGATCTAGTACTGCAGACCTGATGGTCTGTAATATTAGAATATTAGAATTTTGCTCTCTCAAGGACTCCTACCACAGCATTTAAAGTATCCATTTTTCTTTTTAAATATTTCTGATTAGACTCATCTTTTAATCTAATTTCATAATTTTTTATTACAGTACTCATAAATTGTGGTGTTCGGATGTTAGCGTGCAATGATTTTAAGTAATTGATCATGTAAAAAATTCAAGTGCGGTCTAACTGTGAATTACTTTTGATAATTTACCATGCTGAATTCATTTTCAGGACGAGAAGCTTTTCAAAACAAATAAAAAAGTTAACCACAGCATTTTTCCTTTCTTCAAGTGCTAGGAAAAAGTCTTTCACAATGTTAGTGCTGCTCTTTGACAATTAATCCATAGATCTGACAAGCTCATTCTTGAAGGGCAATTATTAACACAAGGATTAACTAATAAATCCTTCCCAAGTTACAAAAATGAACATTGCAATTGCAGAAATGTATCAGCAAAAAGTCACACTGTTCAATATTGCACTTTATTTTCATACTTCATATATGTATTGTTAAAACTACCATAAAGTGTCAAAGTACTACAAAAGAAAAGCTCATTTTAGAATGCGTTTTTAACTTCATAAAAATGACCTTTGCATTTAAAATTTCAGTTTAAAATGTAGTTGCGCAATGCCAGGGTCAAAGATGAAAAATATGGCAGACTGTGATGGAATCCAGGTGGGATGCAAGAAGGGCCTGCTCAGTACTCACCTTCGAATGAAGAAGAAATATCAGCAAAAACTACATGAGAAGATAAAGTTCACAGCAGTGAAGCACTAGGCTGTGTCTGAGGAGGAGGTATCATTGTCAAGGAGCTCCTGGACAAAGCTGATGTGAAGATTTCATGTTAGAATTAGTCTCTTTTTAGGAAGATGAAAAATCTCCAGCTAGACCAGGCCGGATAGTGTAGCTAATGAGGGTTCCATGAGGCCCGATATACCTTCTGCAAAGAACTGCTGAACAGAATTAGCTGCTGTGGACAAGGATATAGAGGGAACTGCCACAAACACAAGCTGACCGGTGATGCACCTTGTGCAGAATGATGAGAAGGTAGGTTACAGTCTCTTCTTGGTTCTCAGAGCAGCTCTTAGCCCAAAATGCAGGTTTTGTTTTTTGGCTATCTTGGTAGGTTTAGCTCCAATTTCAAGTGTCCATGACTAGAAAGGTGCCAATGGAAGGGTCAGGACTCAATTAGGCTGGGTCCAGGTATGGGTTCAAGATGGTTGGAGCCTTTTCATTCCCTGAGTATCCGATCAGGAGGCCAGTCAATTAGCCCTTCGGGTCACTCCGGTAGTCCTATGTTCAAGACATGGAATAGGGCTCAGGTAGCAGGGAAAGCCTCTGCGGATACAAGGCAGGCTTCAGGCAACAAAACAGTTCTTCCAGGTGCAGCAAAGCAGTCTTCTGAGGTACACCAGCAGGCCACAGCAGCAGGCAATGCTTTGTGAGTCCTTCTGCAGGTCTAGAAAATGAACTGACCTTTGGGTCTGAGGGCCCTATTTTTATTCCTGGTGCCTTCTTTGATCTGCGGAATTCCCTTTGAAGTACTTGGAGTATCTTGCCTCCCCTGCCCTGGTTCCCAACTGCATGCTTGAACAATGAAGCAGTGTGAAATCCTTTGTGTCAAGCATAACACAGTCTATTGATTTGCAAGAAAGTCTCCCCCATCCTGCCAGTGATGGTCAATTCAGGCCCACCTAATCGCTCTACTGTGTGGTCATCTGGGAGGAATAAATAAATTCCAACTGCCAACTACAGCCAGTCAAGTGACCCAGGAAAAGGCTGCAGACACAAAATAGCTAGGACAGGAATATGTCAACTCTCCAAAAGTGACATTTTCAAAATTGTAACTAAAATCTGACTTTACTATTAAATAGGATTTCAAATTACAATTTCCAAGACACCAAACTAGCATTTCTCACCTAGTCCTTATCAAATATTAGCACTTATTAAATGTAATAAAGCAACCCGGTGGAATCATATGAGAGAGGTATGGCTCACAGTAGTGAAAAACTAATTTAGGAATTTTTCACTACCAGGATATGTAAAACTTAGAAGTGCATGTCCAAGTTGTTACTTACAATGCACCTTGCCCTAAGGGCTGTTGAGGACCTAACTTTGGATTGACTAATAATTAATAAAAAGGGAGTTTTAGGCCTGGCAAGGGGATTATTTCACCAAATCTAATGGCAGTTTAAAACAACATACAGATTGCAATGGTAGGCTGGATGCCTGTTTAAAGGGCTTCGTAAGAGGGTGGCAGAATAAGGGCTGCAAGCCTACTACTAGCATTTAATACACAGGTCCTTGATATATGGTCTACCACTTTACTAGGGACTTATAAGTAAATTAAATATGCCAATCAGGTGTAAGCAAATGTTACCATATTTTAGGGAGTATGCACACGCACCTTAGCGTTGGTTAGTAATGGTAAAGTGTAGAGAGACCTAAGGCCATCAAAAAATGACTACAGAGAAATATGAGGGGTGAAGGCAGAAAAAGAAAAAGATTGGGAGTAACCCTGCAAAGATGGCCAGGTCCAACATACGTGACAGCTTTTTAATGTCAGCATTTGCACAGAAATCCACAGGTGAATAATGTACTGTAAAATGCATACTTTGGCAGCAAGACATAGATTTAAACCACAACCTATTTGTAACTTAAGTCATACAAGTTGAATTTAGAGCCTGATTACAATCTTGGTGGATGGAATACTCTATCACAAATTTCAAGTTCCATTATTTCCTAGGGACCTTGTAATTCAGCAGACGGGATATCCATCACATTTGTGACAAAGTATCCCACCCACCAAGATTGTAATCAGACCCTTAGTCTCTACCTTCTCTACCTTGATTAAATGAAGAATTGTCAGCACTTAAAATTGTGCTAGCAGTTAAACTGTGCACCATATACATTTTACCACACAGAATCAGGCTTATCTCCAGGACTACACAATTTATATTTCATGTATGAACACATGCAAATACTGTTGATGTGTGCTGTATATACTTGTGGGACTTTTACTCTGTACCCTCTTTTATAAAATGGAGTGTTTTATAGAATAAGTTGAGGTGCAGTAGTTTGGATCATGTTGTAAGGATGTCATCAAGGGTAATATTTTAGATGACATCAATGATGTCATTTAACATGTCATGAGTGAAGTATCTTGTAAGGTAATAAAGCGAGGATGGTGGGGCATAAGTTGCAGTTAACTCACTGAACTGCAAATGGTGAACTTCAGTTTTTAGTTTTTAAGTATTAGTTTTTACCTCATTTCAACACCTAATTATTGCATTTATTTAACCTTCGTTATTTCAGTGAATTTCAGTTTTTTTCTTAAATTTAATGATCATAGTGCGTTACCTGACAGTAATGTCAGTTTAACCTTTGTTTTTTTCAGTGAGTTTATAGTTATTTTAGCATATTCAGCCAACACCTCAACTGTGCACAGCTTTTGGCTGTTCTCAGCAAGGGGTTGGCCCAGGCGCAGTCTCACTTGTGCTCCATTCTACATGTGTATGACCCTGCCCATTATTGCTTGTCCTATGTGGTCTATTGTGCTGCTGTTGCCCATGCCGGCCTGAGCTCCGTAATCACCTTGCAAGGCCTGCCCCACCCCCTGCCCTCCACTCATGCATGCCCCTGTCCCTCTCTACTGCCCTCTCTGGTCCACTGTGCCGACCCTGTCCATGTCAGCTTGCTTGCCATGGTCAGATTGTTACTGCCCCTCTTCAGCATGCCTTCCATTCACCATCTTCGTTAACCTTCCCTATCCGGCCGGCCCTCTGTGGGCAGCTTAAAACCCCTGCCATCTGCTCTACGTGGTCAGTTTGCTTCCCCTGCTCCTCCCTACCACCACCCTGGACTTAGTTCTCTGGTGGCAGAGGCATGTACACTCTCCTCTCACCTGCCCTCTCTGGGTTATTGTGCTGCCCATGCGTGCTCTGCCCCTGTCCTCTGTTCTCTGTGTGTGTGCACCTCCCCCATTTGCCTACCCTCTGTGGTGCTTTGTCCTGCCCCTGCCCATGAGGGCCAGAACTTCATGGTCTATTTGCTACTCCTTCCCCTGCCCTAAACCCTTGCACTTAATTCTTCATGTGCTTGTCCATGCCTCTTCCTCCTGCCCTTTATATTTCATTATCCCGACCCTGGCCATGCTGGCCTACTCACCATGCTCAGAATGCAGGCAACGTCCACCTTCAGCCTGCCCTCCGTTCACCATCTGCATGTCCCTCCCCCATCCCACCAGCCATCCCACCAGCCTACTTCTCCCCACCATAGTGAGCTACCCTTTGTGGCCAGCTGGCTACTCATGTCTCCCTTCTTCCCTACCCTAAGTTCCTTGTGTGTGTGCCTCTGGCCCTCTCTTCTGCCCACCATAAGCTGTTGTACTGTCCCTGTTTTTGCAGGTCTTTCCTCCATTGTCTTCTGTCATCCAAGTCTGTGCCCTGCACCCTCCCTTCTGCCCTACATACGCTTTTTTACTGCCACTGCCCTCACCCACTTTCTCCATGCACCTTCTGCCATCCTCCTGCCCAGCATGGTCGGATGTAGTGTCACTGCTCTTCATTCTCACCCTCCATACTTAGCATGTTGTCCCTGTCCCCCACCCTCTGTTATCTGTGTGCTTGCCCTTGCCCCCTCTCTTTCTTTGCCCTCTGTGGTCAATTGAGCTGTCACTGCCTCCTGGATGCCCACTCTGTCCATTGTGCTGGCACTCCCCTCCCACTTGTTCATCATAGTCAGATTGCTGCTTGCTCCCTGTCACCCAACCTTCCATCTCCTGTGTCTGTGCCCATATCCCCTGACTCCTGTCCTCAATGATAAGCCCATTGTTCTACTACTCTTTCCTGTTTTCCATGGTCAGTTGTGCTTTCACTGCCTCTTCTTCCTTGTACTCCGGTCTGTCCTGTGTGGTCAGATTGTTGCCCATGCTTTGCCCGTCCCGATGTCCACCTGGATGCTCCTGCCCCTCCCACCTGCTATACATGGTCCACTGTGTTTCCCCTTTCCCTCCCATCTACCAAACATGAGCAGCTTGCTTTTCATCACTTTCTTCCTCTGCTCTCAGTGTGCATGCCTCTGGCCCTTCCTTCTTGCCCTTTATAGTCCATTATGAAGCCCATGCCCTCCTGCTTACCATCTGAGGTTTATTGTAGTGCCACCACCAATGCAGCCTGCCCTATTTGATCAACTTGCTGCCTCTGCTATCTCCCTCTAGCCTTCTATTGTTTGAGTCCATACTCCTACTACATCCCTAGTTCCTACCCTCCATAGTCCATTGTGTTGCAACTGTCCCTCCCTCCTGCCCTTCATGGTGCCACAGACTCTTTCACCTGTCCTCATCGATAGTGTGACGCTCCTACTCCCTCATCTACTGCTCTCCATGGTCCATGGTTCTGCCATGGTTCCTACTGCTTGCCTTGCATGGCCAGCTTTCTGCATTTGCCCCTGCTTCCTTCCGCTGCTCTCTGTTGTCCGAGTCCGAGTGCCTGCCTCTCTCCTCAGTGTGGTAAAATGAACAATCATAGCGCTAACGTTCTGGGTTTATGACAAAAGTGTGGCCCACATGAAGTCATCTTGATGAATCAAAACTGTAAAACCTAAACCATTTCCTTTAGAAAAATACAAAATGAAAGGGGTCTTTTTCTCATAGAAATTATGGCTTATGCTCTAGAAAGCAAAAATGTGGACATATTTTCTGAATTTCCAAAAATTACAAACTGCTTTTAACCTAGCTGCTATTTTTATGTTTTTTTTTTTTATTCAAATGATCACTTGATTATTTTTTGCAAGAAAAGTCTTAAGCATCTTTCACACTTCTATCTTTGGGCTACATTTGGATGATATTTGTTTTTTTCTTTTATTCCGTTAGCCATCTTAGGGAACTTTTTTTTTGTTATCCAGCTCCCCCATTTCTTCATTTACTGCAATATACTTGGTGGGAAATGCTTTCAGTTTAACACCTTTGATTCCATCAAGATGGCATTCAGGTTTATCACTCTTTTGTTATGAATGTTTTCTACACCACTAACCACAACTTCTAGGACAAAATTAAGTTACTCATTTTCTTCATTTCTGACGGAAATGTTTTAAGTGTTGCAACTTCGATTTAATCACAATGATATGTGGTGTGCTTCACTTTTGTCATAACTAGGAATAATAACCCTCTAGTTGTTCATGAGAACACCGGGGAAGACTGCAATAGAACATTGGATAATCAATTGACCGGCTGGTGCTTCTGTTTGAAGTCCTGATTTTTACTCAGTATGGCTGACTTTATTCACTCATGGCTGAGGGAGATAGTATCAATTTACAAATGTTTTCATTTTAGTTTCCAGAGCACCTTCCATAATATCTACAAGAAAATCATGAATGAAAACCGTTTTCTTTCAAACATGGTTCATCTAATACAAGCAGAGTGCATGCATTATTAACAAAATTAAATCAAAGTTGTACATCCCACAGATTCGTAAATTAGCATGGCTCCACCACTAAATAATTTATTAAAAAGTGTTATCACCTTTTATAGGTATTTTTATTTACTTATGTTATATGGTCCCTACAAGTTTAGTAGGAATGTGTACAACAAAAACGTTCACAATTTGGAGACTTAGGGCCTGATTTAGATTTTGACAGATGGGTTGCTCCATCCCAACGGTGACGGATATCACATCCACTGAAATATAACTCCCATTGCTTTCTTTGGCATTTAAATTTCAGCAGATGGGATATCCGTCACCATTGTGACAAAGCAACTTGTCAGCCAAAATCTAAATCAGGCTCTTAGTCTACTTACATCATCAGTAAATGTTGGTTTATTAGACAAGCTCACAGCATCACATGTGGACCCCTAATATTTTAGGGCAATAGATGTCAATGGCAACCTCGAACATGACCACTCTAAATCCCAAATATATTGTAGAAACAGCTCTCACCCTTTTATTAATTACTTTTGCATTAACAAGGTTTCAACAAGAAAAGATATGGAAATACATTTTAAATATTTATTCAAGAGATCCTCTGATTGTAATAGAAATATGAGCTGCAATTATTGAGCAGTTGATACATAACTTTGTAAGAAACATTATTAAAATGGTGAAAAATACAAAAATTCAACCACGTTAGTTGTTGCTAATGTTACTACTATATGTCTCTATTACATGTACACTAAAGACCGCATAGTGGGAGTAACCTCTTTCAGACCTTTTGTGATGGTCTAACCCTAATACCTTGGTGTTATGTGTTCAGAAGCCAATCTCAATGCATTCACAAATGCAGGTTATCTTCCTTCTCAGGATGAAGGTTGGGGTCAGCAGGGCTGCATCTTATTCCAGCCCACAGAGGTTCTAAGATAACCTCTGCATGAAGTGGTCCAGTCACCGAGTTTACCATGGATGCTGTTTTTTATAATAAAACACAATCCTTATTATACCATGGCAGAGATGTAGAACAGCTTCTTTTAATTTGTCTAGAATTAAAGATTTGTATTTTACGAGCACAGACATTGTATTCTGATTGCACAACCTTGCAACTAAATGTATAGACTACTGGGGGACAATGCCTACCAGGTTTAAATGCATGTGTGTCTCCTGTTAAAGAAAAACATTTAGAAGTCACCACTAGAAAATGATTTCAAGTAAAAAGAAAATCCAAAATGGAGACTATGGCCCTCATTATGACATTGGCGGTAGGCCGCCAACTTACCGCCGTGGCGGCAGATATCCGATCACCATATTATGACACATACACACCAATCCAACAGAATACAGCCGCATGAACAAATCTGTCAGCCCAAAGGTCAGTGCAAAAGTGGCAGCCCTGAAACCCATACCGTTACACCAAGAAAACAATGCCCACCACATTATGACCCACGAATCACCACAGCGGATGTTCAACATGGTAAACCATTGGCAGTACATACCCCCGCACTCAGAATGGACACCCACAGACAAAACAAACCACATTGGCCAATACTACAGACATACACCTGACACTCATACACACACCACACCCACTATAAAACACACACACACATTACCCACAACCCCTTACAAACAACAATTGCCACCAGGAGACTGAGAAGAAGAGCACAGAGACAACTAGACACGAACACCACTCATACCCAAACATCCCTCACGTACTCCACATCACACACCCCAGAACATTATTCAACATACCCTCACCAACACACATCACACAACACACATGGCACCACAAATGCACCCCCATTTCACTGAGGAGGAGTTAAGGGTCATGGTGGAGGAAATTGTCAGGGTAGAGCCACAGCAGTTTGGAGCACAGATACAGCAACTATCCATTGCAAGTGAGATGGAGCTATGATGGAGAATTATGGACAGGGTCAACACCATGGGACAGCACCCAAGAACAAGGGACGACATCAGGAAGAGGTGGAACGATCAACAGCGGAATGTACATTCCATAGCACCAGGACACCAGCTCACCATACAGAGGACTGTCAGGTAGATTCCAACCTCCTCCCCTATAGCTCACAGCATGGGAGGAGCAGGTACTGGCAATACTGCATCCTGAGGGACTCACTGGAGTAGCCAGAGGATTGGACACTGGTAAGTAAGCATACTTATCACCCCCAATACCTGCATGCCATCTCACACCCACAGCCCCACTCCCATCACTCTACTCCATCCCACACACTGCACCCACACATCTCACTAATCCCAATGCCAAGCCCTGCATGCCATACCAATGCTTGGACACCCCTCCCAGCCCCGCATGGACACCCATCACTAAGTATTCACAGCATAGGGAAGCTAACAATCCCACAATACATCAACATGCACAAGCAAAAGCTGGCAGGGTAACACCAACTATAGAGGGGCAGCTACAGAAGTACAAATGTCATACACTTGAAGCATAATACATCATTTACATCCCCACAGGTACCCCAGCCAATTTCAGTGGAGAGGAGGTTCCACCACTATCCAGTCCCCCAACAGAAGAGGCCTCCAGTGATGACAGTAACTCTGGACTTCAGGATCTGGAGGACCTATCTGGCCCATCAAGGATCACTGGACAGTCAGGCACCAAAGCCCACTCACAGGCCACCACGGACCCTCCCCCATCAGGAACCAACACCATAGCACCCACCCAGCGTACCCACACCTCTGTCCCCAGGACACGTCAATCAGCAGTGGGCCCATCTGTACAGGGACCCCAGTCCACCTCTCACAGCCAAGACAATCAGGGAACTGGGGTCAGTGGTAGTGGGCACACAGTTCAGGGAACAGAGGCACAGGCCAACAGGGACACTGGGAGGACTGCTGTGCATTAGGGGGAGGACAGGACCAGGGAACCGACTCTCCAGGAGGCACTCTCTGAGATCCTGGGGGCCTACCAACATTCCCAGGACACGATGGGCCAGATCCTTGACAACATGCAGGAGAACAGGCAGCTGCAGGACAGTATCAGGGGATTAGGGAGGACTTGCAGGCCATTAACAATACCCTGATTTCTATAGCAGTGGTGTTTGCAGACATGGCCAACATTATGAGAGAGGCAACAGCCACAATAGGTTTGGGTAACCAGAGTCACCAGCAAATATTGAGGGACAACATTTAACCACACACTATTCTATTTGGCCAACAGAATAGGCATACACCAACATATACTGGGTGGGGACCAAGGCTCACCTATAAGCCATACCCTGTGCCTCTGTAGTTGAGCCATCACATTTGGGATGCTGCTATTCCTCAGGACGAAGGCATCATGCACGGAACCTCGGATACTTAGCATTGATGTGGGAAATGTACTGGTCCACCAGGCACACCATCTTCACATTCATTGAGTGGAAATTCTTACGATTCCTATACATCTGTTCATTTTGCCAGGGAGGGACAAACGCAATATGTGCTCTATCAATCATCCCAATTATATTGGGGATATGTCCCATTGCATAAAACCTGGCCTTCAAAGTGGGCAAATCTTCTACCTGGGGGAAAGCAATGTAGCTGCACATGTGTTGTATCAGGACGGACAAGACTCTTTCCAGCACTATTGAGAACATTGGCTGTGACATTCCTGCTGCCAAGCCCACTGTCACTTGGAGAGAACCAGTTGCCAGGAAATGGAGCACTGATAGAACGTGCACAGGAGGGAGGATCCCAGTGGGATAATGGATAGCTGATATCAGGTCAGGCTTCAATTGGGCACACAGCTCTGTGACTGTAGCCCTGTCCGGTCTATAGGTGAGTATTATGTGGCTGTCCTCCAGTGTAGCTAAGTCCACCAGGGGTCTGTACACGGGGGTATGTCTTCATCTCCTATTCATCTGCAGCAGTAGGTATCTAAGGTGCACAAGAGTGAGCAGGATGTCACAATTTGAACAACTATACCACAACAGCAGTCTATAACATGCACCCATGTTTTGGGACAGTGGAATTTAAAAGTATGTGCTTTTTATCCTGTGACGCAGCAATTATCGATAGGACTGTTCCCCCCCCGAAATACCGACCGTATGTCCTGTGTGGAAGGACAAGTTGAAGTAATTCCACCGATGTTGTGCGCCGTAGCGGTAGGTGTTCGTGAACCGCCGTACAATTCTTCATTGATAATATTGGGCCCTATGGGGTACAGTGGCCAATGGGGATGTACGCCTGTGGACATGACCACCATTTTATTTCTCAATCACTTGTTTCCTGACCTTCCACAGGAGAAGACCTACACTGCATGTGCTGCTGTGACCTGTGTCTGGATCCTACCATGGCCCGTCTGACCGGGGTAAGGCCCCTGCCTTAACTTTTGAGGATTTGGAGCGACTGATGGATGGGGTCTGACCCCAGACACCCAGGTGAGTACACTGTGGGCACGATGCATGTGGCATGAATGCATGGAGTTGTCTGTGAAGGCATCGTATAAGGGTGGGTGGGTGTATTTCCTCTTGGCGGTGTACAAGTGAGCTGGCTTATGTGTTTTGCAATGCAGATGGGATTGGTTTTGGTGGGCCATGTGTGTGACAGGCTGGACTGTTCGTTTAATGGAGTTCTGTATGTATTACCTCTATAGGTCAGCACCCATTAAAAGAAGGGATTATGGGTTGCCATCGCCAAGAAGGTGCGGACCCTGGGCGTCTATGGAAGGCAGAGCACCCACTGTCGCAAACAGTGGGAAGACCTGAGACGCTGGGCACAGAAGACCACAGAGGCCCAGCTGGGGATGGCCTCCCAATGAGGAAGGGGTGCCCGTCAGACCCTGACCTCCCTGATGGCCCGCAAACTGGTGGTGGCATAGCCTGAGCTGGATGGGTGCTTGAGGGCATCACAGCAGCCTCAAGGGGGTGAGTATAGTGGGTACCACTACAACTTATGGCTGGTGGGGTGTATCCCAGTAGTGGTTGTGTGTTAGTAGGGGCCCTTAAGGTCAGGCCAGACATAACAGTGTAGGTCCTCTGAAGGGTAAGGGTTGCATGTCAAACACAGGTAACCTAGCTTGTTATTATTCACTTCTAGGCAGTGCTGTGTGGTTCCCAGGTGTGCTAAACTTGGCGATGTGTGCTCCTCCTCATGCATTGGTGACTAGCCATATCACTGGTAGTGCAATGCATAATGCATGGGCCTATTCCTTGTGTGTGAGGGTGCTGTGTATTGTGGTGTTGTTGAAGTCATTGACCCAGTGTATCCTTTGTCTCTCTCCCCCTTTCTTGTTTTGTCATCCTCTCCTTTATGTGCATTAGCATCATCTGGCGGAGGAGCAGAGGAATTGGCAACAGAGGGAGCTGCATATCACAGGACCCTGGAGGCAAAGTCCATCGACGCTGAGGGGAACAATGGGACAGAGGGTGAGGGGAGCACCACGGCAGAGACCAGGGGGCACAACACAGACTCTAATACCTCCTCCGACTGGTGCTCCCTGGTGGTGACGGACACCTCTGTGACCACCCCAGTTACAGGTACAGCTGCCACCCCTGTACCAGCACCGCCCTCCCAGTAGCCCCTCAGCGAGTTACCTGTGCCCACTCACCCAGGAGGGTGGGCATCTCCTTCGCCCCAGGCCTTGCCACAGTGAGCCCTACTGCCCTGAGTGAGGAGGCTATTGACCTCCTGAAATCCATCTCTGTAGAGCAGTCAACCATTGTGAATGCAAACCAGGGGCTGGCATCCCAGATGCAGCAATGCAATGAATTCGTGGAGGGCATTCAAGGTGGATTGGTGGCCCCACAGAGATCGATTCAGGCTCTGGCCTCCTCTTTGATGGCAGCCATTGTCCCTTGTTTCTACCGTCCCCCCTCCAACTTCCACTTCCCAGTCCCAGTCCCATTCCCCTCAACCCCAACCCATCTCAAGCACACAAACAGACAAGCATGCACACAAGATAACACCCATGAGTGGCACAGGCAAACACAAGCACCACACTTCATCCGACAGGCATTCACACAAACAACGTACCGTTGCAGACACAATAACATCCACAGCCTCCAATGTCTCCCCTCCTCCTCCTCCTGCTTCTCCTCCATCTACCTCCCAGTTACGTTCACGTTCACACCTGTATGCACAACATCAATATCCACTACCAGCATCACAACACCAAGCAGAACACACACCTCACTGGCAGACATCTTCACAACATCCATGCACATGTCCCCTGTGACCTCTCCCACCGTGTCTGTCCCCCCCTCCTAAAGGACACAAACGCAAGCACTCAGACACCCAACAGCCATCCACCTCACTTCAGCATACAGCCCAGGTACCTGCACCCAACTCCAGAAGACATACATCTCCAACAACCACTTCCTGATCCTCCACTCCCATTACTCCTCCCTCCTCCTGCCCCAATGTACCTAAAAAGCTTTTCCTTTCCCAAATTGACCTCTTCCCCTGTTCTGCACATATGGGCAGGGTACCAAGGACACAGCCCAGTACCTCATCAAAACAGTCAACGGGGACAGTGGTAGCACCACCTACTCGTGGTGGTAAGGATACAAGACCTACAACACTGTAGGGGAAGGAGCCAGCACCACCATGGATTAAAGGGAAGAGTTCTGCACCAGCTGTAAGGAAGGGGAAGGAGTCTGCACCGGCTGTTAAGAAAGAAGGAGAAGACGCCTGCACCAGCTGTGAGGAAGGGGAAGGAGCCTGCACTAGCTGTGAGGAAGGGGAAGAAGCCTACACCACCAGGCAGAGAGGGGAAAAGCCCATTCACCTCTGCCAGGAAGGGTAAGGTGTCCCCGAACCATGAACTGGAGGACAAGAGGCACTCTAAGCCAGCAAAAGCTGTCAGGCTAACACAGCCACCACCACCAGCTGTCACTGGGCCCCCACCACCAGCTTTGGATGTGCAGCCATCAGTGAGTGCAGGGACTTCCCAGGAGCCTTCCCCAACCACCACCACTATGCAGCCAGCAGTGAGTGCAGGAGATTCCCAGGAGCCTCCCCCAATCACCACCACAATGCAGCCATCAGTGAGTACAGGGGCTACCCAGTAGCCTCAACCAATCACCACCACCATGCAGCCATCGTAAAGTGCAAGGGCTGCCCAGGAGCCTCCCCCAACCACCACCACCATGCAGCCATCACCACCAGCAGATGCTATGTAGTCCAATCTCCAGGTGCTAATGTGCGGGCTTCCCCCTCCAGAACCAGTGGCCAAGTCACCCACTCCAGAGACTATGGCTTTGCACTCCCCAGGACAAAGCAATCAGCATCTTGCCCCCTCCAGAACCAGTGAGCAAGACACCCAATTCAGAGACTGTGGCCTTCCACTCCCCAGGACAAAACAATGGGAATGTTGCCCCCTCCAGAACCAGTGTGCAAGACACCCACTTGAGAGACTGCGGCCTTTGCACTCCCCAACACAAAGCAATGGACATGTTGCTCATTCCAGAACCAGTGGGCAAGTCACCCATTTCAGAGACACTCCCCAGGACAAAGCAATGGGCCTGCTGCCCCCTCCAGGACCAGTGGGCAAGACAACCACTTCACAGACTGTGGCCTTGCACTCCCCAGGACAAAGCAATGGGCATGTTGCCCCCTCCAGAACCAGTGGGCAAGAACCCCACTCAGAGAGACTGTGGCCTTGCACTCCCCAGGACAAAGCAATGGGCATGTTGGCCCCCCCAGAACTAGTGGGCAAGACACCCACTTGAGAGACTATGGCTTTGCACTCCCCAGGGCAAAACATTGGGCATGTTGCCCCTTCCAGAACCAGTGGACAAGAAACCCACTTCAGAGACTGTGGCCTTGCAGTCCCCAGGACACAGCAATGGGCATGTTGCCCCCTCCAGAACCAGTGGGCAAGAAACCCACTCAGAGAGACTGTGGCCTTGCTCTCCCCAGGACAAAGCAATGGGCATGTTGCCCCCCCCCAGAACCAGTGGGAAAGACACCCATTCAAGAGACTGTGGCTTTGCACTCCCCAGGACAAAGCAATGGGCATGCTGCCCCCTCCAGGACCAGTGGGCAAGACACCCACTTCACAGACTGTGGCCTTGCACTCCCCAGGACAAAGCAATGGGCATGTTGCCCCTTCCAGAACCAGTGGGCAAGAAACCCACTCAGAGAGACGGTGGCCTTGCAATCCCCAGGACAAAGCAATGGGCATGTTGCCCCCCCAGAATCAGTGGGCAAGACACCCACTTGAGAGACTGTGGCTTTGCACTCCCCAGGACAAAACATTGGGCATGTTGCCCCTTCCAGAACCAGAGGACAAGACACCCACTTCAAAGACTGTGGCCTTGCACTCCCCAACACAAAGCAATGGGCATGTTGCCCATTCCAGAACCAGTGGGCAAATCACCCATTTCAGAGACCGTGGCCTTGCACTTCCCAGGACAAAACAATGGGCATGTTGCCCCTCCAGGACCAGTGGACAAGTCACCCACTTCTGAGACTGTGGCCTTGCACTCCCCAGGACAAAGCAATGGGCATGTTGCCCCCTCCAGAACCAGTGGGCAAGACACCCACTCGAGAGACTATGGCCTTGCATTCCCCAAGACAAAGCAATGGGCATGTTGCCCCCTCCAGAAACAGTGGGCAAGACACCCACTTGAGAGACTGTGGCCTTGCACTTCACAGGACAAAACATTGGGAATGCTGCCCCCTCCAGGACCAGTGGGCAAGACACCCACTTCACAGACTGTGGCCTTACACTCCCCAGGACAAAGCAATGGGCATGTTGCCCCCTCCAGAACCAGTGGGAAAGAAACCCACTCAGAGAGACTGTGGCCTTGCACTCTCCAGGACAAAGCAATGGGAATGTTGCCCCCCCAGAACCAGTGAGGCAAGACACCCACTCGAGAGACTGTGGCTTTGCACTCTCCAGGACAAAATATTGGGCATGCTGCCCCTTCCAGAACCAGTGGACAAGACACCCACTTCAGAGACTGTGGCCTTGCAGTCCCCAAGACGAAGCAATGGGCATGTTGCCCCCTCAAGAACCAGGGGCCAAGACACCCACTCGAGAGACTGTAACCTTGCACCCCACAGGACAAAGCATTGGGCATGTTACCCCCTCCATAACTAGTGGGCAAGACACCCACCTAAGAGACTGTGGCCGTGTACTGCCCAGGACAAAGCAATGGGCATGTTGCCAGATCCAGAACCAGTGGGCAACACTCCTGCTTCAGACAATGTGGCCTTACACTCCCCAGGACAAAGAAATGGGCATGTTGCCCCCTCCAGAACCAGTGGGCAAGACACCCACTTCAAAGACTGTGGCCTTGCAATCCCCAGAACAAAGCAATGGGCTTGTTGCTCCATCCAGAACCAGTGGGCAAGACACCTACTCGAGAGACTGTGGCCTTGCAATCCCCAGGACAAAGCAATGGGCATGTTGCCCTCTCCAGAACCAGTGGGCAAGACACTCACTCAAGATACTCTGGCCTTTCACTCCCGAGAACAAAGCAATGGGCATGTTGTCCCCTCCAGATCCAGTGGGCTTGTTCCCGCATCCAACTGAGGTGCTCCCCCCACCCTCTGAGGTGCCTGCCTATTTGCAAACTGTTGCCCCTGCAGTGTTAAGCATAAGGACATTTGAAAATAAGGGTTCCCTGGAATAATGAGAGCTATAGTTCAATTTATTAGACTGAGAGCTAATTGAAAGAAATCCAGTTTTTATGCATGTGTGCTATTACTAGATTTTCTGGAATGAAGGCTACATAAAGAATAATAGTAACATGTTTTACATGGGAACTGATCTTCCAGCATAGATGAGTGAATGACAGAGTTTGAACAGCACCTACTTTTGTTATTATTCAGATGATGTTCCTTAGAACTGTAGGATAGATGGACTATGAGGGCTGAATAAAAAACTGCAGCAACTCTGGGGCAGTGTGCAGTCCCGGTGTGGATAGCGTCAGGTAGATTTCCCTTTGGCATGCCAGCAGAGCAGCCACTGCACACATCTACCACACATATGTGCTGCTCCATGATGGAAATAGGCCACCAGTAGGTCCTTGGTGGGGCGTGGCTTGATGAGCACTGAAAGTGATGCAAAATTTGGGGTGGGAACTAAATTCAATAAGGAGTCCAGCTGATCCAGTTACAACTGCACAACTCCCTCTGTGTGCTGTAACTGTTGGGTAAGAAAATCTAATTAACAGAGAAGTGTGGAAGCGGAAAGGTAATAGCATTACAAAAAGGCTCTTCCCACTGTCATGGAGGAGAAATGGAGCCAGTCACCTCCTAATTACAAGTTAATAAAAGTGCTGCCGACCAGCAAATACTTCCATGCCCAGAATGCAGCTTTATGGGACTCCAACTCAGAACAGTCAACTATGTGTTCCTTTTTGTGTCCCTCTAAAGCATGCTTTTAGTAAAATATATTTCAATGGGGAGCATGTCACAGAGATCCATAATAGATGCCATAACATGCTGCCCATGTTCAGGATAACCAACCAAGTGAGGATGCAATGGAATAAACATTCTGCTGGCTAGCAAAGACTTCCGTGCCTAGAATGTAGTTGTATTGGACCCCAACTGACAACAGTCAGATGCTCAATGTATACTTTGTCCCATAATTGAAATAGACCACCATTTGGTCTTGGAGGGTGTTCAATACAACCTATTGGGCAGGGGAACAAAATTTGACCTAGAGCTCAGCTGTTCTCTTTACAGCCGTACAGCTCTGTGTGTTGCAACTACTGGGAAGCAAAATCTAATTGAAAGAAAAGTGTGAAAACAGGAAACTTAAAATAATTAAAAACTGGGCTGTACTGCAGTTCCTAAGGAGTAATGAAACAGGGCATCACCTAACTACAAGGAAATAAAAGTGTTGCTGACTATCAAGGTCTTCCATATCCAGAATGCGGCTGTGTAGAAATGCAACTGAAAACAGTCTTATGCTAGGTGTACATGCTGCCTCACCATTGAAAGAGGCCACAATTTAATCCGGGGTATGCCTAGCAGAGTGCTGAAAGTGCATTAACACCTGTGAAGGAAGCAAATTTCCAACCAGAAATAAAAGTGCTGCTGACCCCCAAGAAATTCCACATTCAGAATGCAGCTGTGTGGGAGTGCAAATGATAAAAGTCAGATATGTGCTCCTTTTTGCGCCCCTCTAAAGCAAGCTTTAAGTAAAGTATGTTTTAATGTAAAGCATGTCCCAGAGATCAATTTTGGCTGCTACAACAAGTTCAGGCTAGTCGACCAAGGGGGGTGCTAGGCCCTGCCCTCAACTCCCTTGATTAGTCATCACCCCATGAGAAGCAAACCAGCCACAACCCCCCCCATCCTCACATTGTACTGTTTTAGAGGACTGCAGAATCACATGGACGTCCCCTCTGGCTCCCACAAGACGCCCCCAGGATTCGACGGGACACACTGGGTCACACGGTACTCCAGAGGGAGCTAGGAAATAATCAAACAGGAGTACTGCTGAACAGATGTTCGGGTGCCCCCCTGTTTTTTTACAAAATTATTTCAGGACACGAAGAGAGAGTTATCTTTTCCTGTAATGGCAGCCTTAACATTTTCTTTGATGTTGCTGCCAGTCAATGAGATCACTTGGGTCCACTGGACCGAACAGGCTGATGGGGAAAAAAGGTCTCATGGCCAATCAAAATACTTATTCTTTTTAATTTGGAGTTCCTTTGGATTCCTGAGGAAGTCCCCCAGGGAACAGCCATCCAGATATCTCATAGTTTTAACCTTAGTTTCTCAAATAAGGCTAAACAGATTTATCTAAATCACAAAAAGCACGCTTTCTGGGTAATGAGCTAGCTTTCTGAAAAGTTTTGTGCAATTTTGTTCAGCTGTTTTCTCTTTGTCACTGTTCAAAAAACCCTTTAGAAATTGCATGGAGAGGAAAGAGTTTTTGGAACCATTTCTTATTTCTGAGCCCCCGCATTATGAATCACCCCAAAACTTTCAAGGTAAGAGCTGAGGTGCATGAATTGTTTTTTATTTTTTTAATTTTGTGAAAATAAGTCTAATGGTGGCAAAGCTATTAGCAAATCAAAACTGCTCTTTCTATGGAAGCTCTGACTTACATGCAACTACACAGTAGTGACTGCCACTATGCAATATCTATATATACATATATTTGTATGGGGTGTTACTTTAATTTCCTGCCTGATTTGGTTTCTTTGGACTGTGTTGCAGGTCAAGTGATGGTGCCCATGTATAGAGTATAATTAGTCTACAGCTAGACTGTGGTATAGATAAAGCCTGTTTTGATACTACTAGGGCTGTAGTAAATTTAAAAATGTATTTTGTGAATTACAATGGTCTTTCTCATTTGTGGGTGCGTATTTTGTATTAATATGTCCTTCCCTGATTTACTCATTAATATGCCCTTAAACCTACCTAATTGTATTAATTATACAGTGTTTCCAACACCCTTATTCTCCCTCCATCATGCACATACACAAAGATATTAGCCACCATGGTGGCAATCCCAGAATAGCAAAGATAAATGAGATAAAAGATGTGAAGATGGAGATCTCCACTCACAGGTTTGTGAAATCCATTTTCTAATAAATAAATAATACCAGTTTAGTACTACTTTGTGTCTCACTACAAAGGAGTTTGTGACTCTAGCTGTAGACTTCTGTGACAAAGTACTGCAGCAAACAAAAACTTGATTTACATGTACTTGTGTATGCTTAGGTGGTTAGATGAATGAAGACAAAGCCTCTCATACTAAGAGCAAACATAACCCCAACCCTGGCGCAAATTGGAGTTTGCTTTGGTTTAGTTACTTTGTCACAAATGTTACCCAGACATAGGGCTTCATTTACAAAGTCTGTGGTGCAGGGTGGTGGAGTAAGTGCCTTGGTCCACCACCCTGCACCACTGTGAAAGGGCAGAAATGCGCTGTATTCGCAAGGTAAAGCGCATTTCTGTCCTCACCCACTGCGCTCGCGCACAAATTGCTGCCATCAATCAACTGAGACACCCTTGAACCATGGTGCAAGGGTGCCTGCATTGTGGGGATGATTGATTTTGTGCATGAAGCAACATATTTCTGCATAATAAAAATCACAATCTTTCTATATGTGCTTCAGAAAACGGGGGAAAATTAAGATATTTCCCCGTATTGCATCACTTTTACATCACCCCTGAGGTGCCATAGGAATCTCATGCATTTCCAGACTTGTAAATCTAAGAATGCATCAGATTCCTTTGGGTTTCAAGGAAACACCCCAAGTCACAGGCATGGAACACCCCTTTCATGCAGTGTTGTGCGTGAAAGGAGTCCATATATACATGGTGATGAAAAGCCACACAAGGTGGCTTTGTGTGCCCTTGTAAATATGTCCTGGACCATTGCACCACTTGAGTGTAAAAAAAAGTGACACTCTGATGGGGCAGTGTACCGCTATGGCCTCGTAACATGAGGCCCTTAGTGTTTTGTTCTTGCTCTAGTATTGACAGGTGAAATATGGAGAAATTACTGTGGGGATCACAGTAAAATTGCTATATTGTTACTGTTTCCACTGTTGTGTAATGATATACTAATGTTGCACCAAGCTAAAACTAATTCCACAATGTTAGTAACTCACAGAATGATTTAAACTGATTCATTTACAGGGCACTCATAACCATGCCCTTAATGTGCATTATACATTAAAGGAGTTCTATTAGCTGATTTCTAATTAATGGCATAGTTTAGATAATCTCAAATGTTTTAATAATTGTAGATGCCTCACGAGCAACACAGATTGTATATTACTCTTTTATAGTATGACTATAGATTCAGCAGCCAATATGTCATAGGGTGACTGATTAACAGGGAAATTGATTTAAAATGAGTAGTGATTTGTGGCCCAATGGCAATCTATTTCATGTAAGAATCATATTTTTTTTATTTTAAAGCCACTGTAGCGAAAAGGGTAAATGACAACCAAACATCTTCTGAGGTATGTGATGCTGCCTCACTTAAGCTTGACATGCAAGAACTTTGCTTTCGCTGACAAACTATCAAATTGTGAAACCTAACCTTGAAACCACTAGCAAAGAAAATGACTAACGTGTGCATGAATTACTTTTTTGTAGGATACGGAACATTGATGGCTTCTTGAGATGAGATAAGTTTGGATAGTATTATGATCAGCCTCCTCAAAAAGTGAATAAGGGAATATGCAATCAAAACTTTACATAACGAAATTAAGAGGATCAACTTGAAATGACGCTGCAAAACTCAGAGAGATTTGTTCACGGTTGTCGGCTTCAGTGGCTTATCTTACCAACCATAGACTTCAAGTAAACAGTACAGTTGTTAATATATAAATGTGATTAATTACGAGATAAATGAGAACATTGGTAAAATCAATGTTTTTTATGTTTGTATACCATATGCCCAAAACTTACCCACACAAACGGTTAAACTATCACACAAGCACACAGACCAACGCACTTACATAAACTATTTTCACAAATATACTAGAGTCCATGCACATCAATAGTTGTGCATAACAGTTTGCAGCAGATAACACAAGGTAATGAGTCTTAGACATGGCTGCTAGGATTTGGTAATTATATGGCTAAGTGGTGGTATGCATAATGAGGTTTTGCTATGCCCAGTCAAGTATAAAAATTGTTCAAATGATAAAAACAACTAAATCATACAGACAGACTGACCTACAGGTCAATCAGACAGCTCCAGAAGGGCTGGTCTGATAGGTTAGTGGGTGTCTGTGTGTGTCAGACCTTATTGTATTTTACATTAATGTGACAAAGTGACAGGTATAGGATAAAACATCTATTATCCTCAGAGATCGACTTAGACGTTTTGACTCAGACAGGAGTGTGAAATCATCCAAAGCAGACACTGTGAACTAATAAACATCAAATATAACATCAAATAATCAACATAACCAATTTGAGTCATTAATTTAAACACACCATGACCTATGTGTCCATGAATGAATCACAACACCAGTTTAAACAGTTTTAGATTAACAATGCTAAGTTCACGTAAATCAAGCACAAAACCAAATTATAGAAATACAGACACATCAGAGGCTGTCCAAAATGCCTGAAGAATCTTAATCTAACTAGAGCATTCAACATTAGACTTTCCAAAAGAACAATGCAGGATAACAATAGAATCAAGTGTAAAATAGAAATGGTACACATTTAGTTGTGTGGCTGAATGAAATCACAATCAATTAATATACATTAAAAATTAGATTTAGGTCAGGCATCCCTAACCAACACTCTAACTCCTAACGCATGTGTGG
This sequence comes from Pleurodeles waltl, assembly GCF_031143425.1. Taxonomy (NCBI): domain Eukaryota; kingdom Metazoa; phylum Chordata; class Amphibia; order Caudata; family Salamandridae; genus Pleurodeles; species Pleurodeles waltl. Next base: position 859,272,399 of record NC_090437.1, read on the forward strand.
GATTCATGCAAAAAGGAAAAATAAGACAAAAATTAATTTGAAAAAACATCTAACTATTGTGTTAACCAAAATAAGTGGTTTAATTTTCTAAGGAAGAAAAACCTGCAAGAAAAACATATGTAATTGGTTGTACCTCTCCTAAATGGATCAGCAATCAGTAAAATCTTCCTCAGCAGAGCGCAGAAACATCAGGTCTTCAGAGAACAGCATACGGACATGAAAGGGAAACAGGTCAGTAAAGTAAGGCCTAATATGTCTGAACTGTTAAAATCATTGACAAAGAGATAGGCAACATCTGAACATAACTGAAGCTAAATGGAATCAAACTTACATTACCTAAACTTTGCTACATTAACTACATTAAAGTCCAAAAAGTTACTAACTAAGCTTCTATTGGACATGACTATGGGGTGGATTAGTTTGCAACTAATAAAACATCAAATGCAATTCAGATGTATCGTCTCACCTTTTCTACAGCCATGATTGGTTTCTGATGTCACTCTTCTCTCATCTCAGGACATCAGCTTTCACGATAAATTACATTTAAACAATATAGGAACATCATTTGTGCTTCCTGCCAAAACTAAAACTGGAGCAGGAACAAAATGCAACTTGAAAAACACAACATTGAGCACTAAGGTTCCTTGTTAAAATAACATTTTTTATCGCAAGGAAATATGCAATACCAGCAGTAGAAGCAAGACAGAAATTTCCCCTGTGAAAGTCACACAGGATGTTTGGAGAAACATTATATTACAAAGTTAGCATTCTTTAAAACATCATGCCTCTGGAAAATTATTAAAACATGAGGCCTTTTAGATAGTGCTAAAACATGAAGAATAAAACATTTCATTTAAATCTAAACCATTAACCTTTTAGTACATGGTAATAATCATTTTGCCAGTATATTTAAACATGATTAAACAAAATATATATGTTTATTAGTCAATATTTAACTTCATGTTGAACTTCATGATGGCTGACACCAGGGTAGGCACCTTTCAAAGTGCACAGTTTTCAGTTAGGTATTTTAACACATGTTATTTAATTATTTCATAATATGTTTTAGTGATACATTTTTATTAATAATGTTTACTCTCCAAAAGGTGGCCTAGATTTTTGGCTGGTGGTGGGTCTGTTTTTATAGTCTGTTGGACCTTTTTTTGCTGTTGCTTTCCTGATCTGAAAAGTAACATGACCTGCAGCAAACAAATCCATGTAGTCTTCCATACCTTGAAAAATGCCTATTCAGAGTGTCTTTACAAGTAAAAACTGACCCAATTTGGGAACATGGGTTACTCTTTTAGCTTTCTAATTCATTAATGGGGGCTACTTTCATTTTGCTGATGGGCCCATTTTCTGTCTCAGTCCTACCGGTATTGATTATGCTGCATTCTGCAGCATAATTTTGTCAGCCCCTTTTCTAATCTAGTTCTCCACAGTTGCATAATTCCAATGGCTCTGCCCTTACATAAGCACTGGGCACTATGCATCAGAGGAGCACTGTGTAGTACATATACGTTGATCAACAGATGCGGCGTTTCAAAGGAGCAGTGAATGATTTTCAGTTCTGGGCACACACATGCCCATGATGTGGTGATATTCGCCTGCAGCACATTCTGACATACAGTAGGGCAACATGTCAGTATGCCCCATGTCATGAGTGACACGTTCAGCAATGACCGGGTTTAGGGCCACCAGGATGGCTATTCTGGGATTGCCGAGACAATACTTAAAACTGATAAAAACACAAATGCTGACTAAAAGACCAAAACTGGCTGAAGGCATCAGACATGATAAGACCATTGCCAACTATGAACATGAACGGATGGACAGAAAATAAAAATTAACACATTTTGGCCCTCAGTACAACCTTGGCGGGCGGCAGGGTTGAACCGCGGGGTAGCCGCCAATGCGGGGTCTATTATGAGATCCCCACTGTGCCGGCTGGCATAAACCTGGTTTCCACCTGCCGGCCCAGCGGGGATCTCGGCCGCAACACAGGAGTGGGTCCAAATGGAGCCGGCGGTGTTGCGGCTGTGCGATGGGTGCAGTTGCACCTGTTGCACTCTTCACTGTCTGCTGTGCAGACAGTGAAAAGCTGCATGGGGCCGTGGCAGGGACCCCCAGGGGCCCCGTGACTCCCCTTTCCGCCAGCCTTTTCATAGTGTTTTAAACCGCCATGAAAAGGCTGGCGGGAGGAGGACTCGTAATCCCCTCGGCAGCACTGCTCTGGGGAATTTAAACCGCCAGTCCTGGCGGTGCGACCGCAGCGTAATTCCCCTGGAAGCACCGCCATCCTGTTGGCGATGCTTCCTCCAAAACAGCCCTGGCGGTCAAAGACCGCCAGGGTTGTAATGACCCACCTTATCTTTATAATGTAGAGAAGCTAACACTATTTATTTTTGTGTCAGAACAAATACAGATGTGACTTTGGTAAACATTTCACATATTTTTATTTTAGGTCAGCACATCATTACGTCCCTTGTCATGAGTGATATCTTGAGTAATGACTGGGTTTTGGGACCGCAGCCAGGCTATACTGGGATTGATGAGACAATACTTAAATCCATTAAAAAATGCTGGCTAAAAGACCAAACCACTAGAAATATCAGATATGACAAGACCCTTGACAGATAGGTGCCTAAATAGAGGGATAGACAATAAAAATTAACAGATTTTGGGGGTCATTAGGACCCCAGCGGTCGGAGGTAATGTGGCAGTAGTACCGCCAACAGGCTGGCAGTATGTATTGCCACAATATGACATTGGCGGGATGGCTGAAGCCAATCCGTCAATGTACCACTCCGACTGCAATGTTGGTAGCAGCCGCTGGGCTGGTGGTAAAAATCTCCAGCCTGGCGGCCGCTATTGTACTTCCAGCGGTATTATGACCCTGTCTACTGCCATGGTTTTCATGGCGTTCGTAATGTCATGAAAACCATGGTGGTAGGCCCTATCAGTGACAGGAAATTCCTACCAAGTCCTAGACCCTTGAAAGTGGTGCTAAAGGAGCTCAAACAGTATGCAAAAAAAGTTGGGATTTAATTTTTTTTTAGCAAAAGCTGCCCCCAGGTGATGCCGCCTCACAGCCTTGTCCCAGTGAACTTTACATCCTCAGACATTTTTCTTCAACAATTCTTCAAAGTATGAAGATAAATGGAGACCGGTCCCAATTTAATGCATTTATCTGAACAGACCTCCATTACGATCTGCCATAACGTTTGACTTTGACCGGTCTTGTGTGACTAGGTATTCGTGGTTGGCACTTTGATCATTTAGGTGCTAGCTTTTACTAAAAACTTTTTATGAAATCATAACTCCGGTTCGATTATAATTTTTTTGTCATTTTGGTGTTAAATTTATGACATTTGACCATATTTTTCTAAATTGATGTGTGATTTTTTAAGTGTTGTATTTTCACTATATTAATGCTAAATTGATGCATTAACATTTTATACAGTGGCTCGAAGGTGAACCTGACTGTGTTTGTGCCTTGCTACAAAAGTGTTGAGCACAGGTTCATTTACAGATTTCTGTAGTTCACCCCAACAGGGATTGTGGCTGTTGCTCAAAGAGGGTTCACACCCCCCTCAACCGAGAACCCAGCTTTTTTGCATTTATACTTAAAAAACAGGTACAAAAAGAGAAACAAATGTTCACAGACTTACACCAAATTATTTAATTCATTGCTTCCAATCAATTGTTGAAAAAAGGTTGCATATCCTTTGGGCACAATCCCTTTCAATGTTACCTTTTTCAACCCCAGGTGGACCTCTGTCAAAGATGTTCTACCCAATGGTACAACAGACTGCGCCATACTAGAGCATCAGGCATTAAGCAGAAAGTGACTCACTTTCTGCAGACTGACATGTTTCCTCACATAATACAGAAACCCAAAGTAACACCGCTGTTTGAGAAAGCATCAGTGGACCAAGGTATCCTAAAAAATTATAGTCCCTTAATTGGGATTGTCTTAGTTGTCAAAAATGATTTAAAAAATAGTCACATTTTAGCTTCACAGTTTTTGACACTTTCACCAGTGTCTAGTTGCAGGATTCAATTCATAATGTTATGAGACAGTACTGTCATCGTTGCTTGATGATGTACTTGTAACTACAGTTAAGGGAGATATGTGACTTATCATTTTGTTGGACTGGTCAGGCACATCAAAATGATGTATTCGGAGCTGCTGATTCAGAAACCTAAGTCTCTCCATTTACCACTGGCACACACCTTCGTTGGTATTGCAACAAAGCAACACGACGCGGATTGCTATTATGCGGACGTTACGAGGATACAGGACCAACTATAAGCTGATGAACTAAAATTATATTATCAAAAAAATGAAAATCAGTTGCATTTTTTTTGTATAATGAGCAAGCTCAGTGCGGACAATACCAAGAGATTTGAATATCATTTGGAGATACAAGTGGTTAATGGAGAGATTAAGCCTTGAAGAAGTCCAATGTGTGGACGAAACACGTGTCGGCTGATGTTACATGTGGATTCGACAAAATATAATCCGGTCCTTTGACTCATAGTTTATTTCTGTGTTAGATTATGGACTTTTATTGTATCTATTGGCATTATGTCTTTTATGTTGATTGCTTGTCTACTGTAGGGGTTTAGTGTTGTATGTTATTTATTATTGTCACCAATTTTTGAAATAAATATTTTCATTATATAAAATTATGAGAACCTACATTGCCTGAGGTTAATAATATATGAATGTATATGGATTGTGGACAGTCTATCACAATTTACTAATTATATAGTCATATTTGACTTTTTTGACTTTTTGATTATCAATACTTTAGAAAAAAGAAAGAAAGAAAAAAGAAAAAAATTGTTGTGCTCCGCTAGTACATTTTGTTTAAGTCTGCAAAGAACAACTGCTGTATTATTGGACCTGAAGCCCTGCAAAGGAAGGGGACCAAGTCCAGAAGTCGGAAGAAGTTCCAGGAAGGACAGAATCCCCTGCCAACCCAGAAGAGGGTGCAATAGAAGGCTCTCTGGTTAGTTCAAGACTGCATAAATGAACCTTAGGAAGATGCCAGCATATTCCTGCATAATGCAAAAGATGTCACAATGGAGTGAAGATTGTTGCATATGATATTTTGTGTTGAAAGGCGCCAACAAGCCTTGGCAATGGCAAAAGTGTGCTTTTCATCAAAATGGCGGTGGATGGACCAAGGAGGGACCTGGAGGCCTCAACTATGTGTGATGAGGAAGAAAGGGCTCTCATCACTTTAAGGAGCCCTCAGGATGCCAGCCAGCACCCCCAGAAGCCACAGGATCTGGGTTCAAAGGAGGTGCAAGACACAGTTGATGCAGCACAACAAAAGAAGGTCCCCCGCCGCCAGAGAACAACATATATAACAACTATATGTGAGCATCTTGATATGAATGCTCATGTTGGTGATTGCAACAACAAATTGCAGTGTGTGTCTTAAATTGAGATCTGTAGTTAGAGATCTTGCAGGCAGGGAATTAAAAGAATTCCCTGCCTTCAAGTTTCCTATGTTCAATTATTCTGTTGGGGAGATGTAACTGAGATGAACTAGCCAAACCCAGAATATTTTGGATGTCAGATTTAATTACCAGGATTCATTACAGTCTTTATGAGTAAATGTGAGATTGTAAGGGGGGAAAGTAAAAAAAGAAGCATTGGGAAAACCAATGGGTCCTGCCTATACAAGAGCTATTAGATGTTGGCCAAAGTGGCTCCTGTTCAGCATGGCTAAAATTTAGTTGTGTGGAGTGTCAGACTGGAGTGGGGGAGCAGAGTGTCATAGAGTGGATTTGTCTGAATGTATGTAGAGTGGAGTAGGAAGATTAGAGTATCATAGAGTTGAGAAGAGGGGAGAAGGACTCAATATCAGAGAGTGTCATAGACTGGAGTGGAGTGGAATAGGGTGGAATAGGTTGTAGTGGATTGAGGTAGTGTGGTGGATTGGATTGGAGTATAATGGGGTGTCTGGATTGTGGTGGCTTGGGTGGAGTTGAGTGGATAGGTGTGGGGTTGATTGGATTTGAGTGGGGTGGATTGAAATGGTGTGAGGTGGATGGGATTGGGGTGGATTTGAGTGGGGTGAATTAGTTTGGATTGGGTAGGTGGTTTGTACTGGAGTGATAGGGCCAGGGTGGGACGGATAGAATTGGGGTGAAGTAGATTGGATAGGGGTGGAGTGTGTTAAATTGAATTGCGCTAGATTGGATTGGGGTGGATTGGAGTGGATTGGAGTGGGATGGATTGCATGGAAGTGGGATGGATTGCAGTGGGTGAGGTAGATGGTTTGGACTGGAGTGGGATAGACTGAACTAGGATAGGCTGGGGTAAATTGTCGGGGGTGGATTTTAGTGGAGTGGATTGTGTTGGAGTGGGGTAGTCTGGGTGGATTGATTGTGGTGCAGTGCACTTAACCGGGATGGGGTAGAGTGTGGTGGATTGGAGTGGGGTGGAGTGTAGTGGATTAAATGGGGTGGGGTGGTTTGATGTATGGTAGACTGGAGGAGGTACATTGCACTGATGTGAGGTGGGGTGGACTGGGATGGATTGGACTGGGGTAGGTTGTGCTGAGGTGAGGTAGATTGGGTTGGTATGTAGGGATTTGGACTGCAGTGTGGTGGACTGCAGTGGGGTGTATTGGATTGGGTGGAGTCGAGTGAGGTAGATTGGACTGAGTGGGTGGGGTTAATTAGATTGGATTTGGATGGATGGAGTAGGGATGGGGTGGAATAGATTTGGATGGGGTGGATTCAATTGGGGTTGGATGGAGTGGATTGGTGAGACTGGATTGGGTTGGGATGGACTGAAGTGGATTGGATTTGAGAGTGGTAGATTGGATTGGTGTGGGGTGAAGTGAATTGTGTGGGGTGGATTGATTGGAGACTGGTGCACTGGAGTGAAGTGGGGTAGATTAAGGTGGTTTGGAGTAGGGTGGATTTGACTGGAGTAGTGTGGATTAATGTGGACTGTATTGGACTGAGTAAGGTGTATTAAACTTGATTGTATTGGAGTGGGGTTAATTTTATTGAAGTGAGGTGGATTAGGTAGTGTTGGACTTGATTGGAGTAGGGTGGATTGGATTGTAGTGGAGTGGAGTGAGTTGGAGTGGGGTAAATTTGATCAAGTAGGGTTTGTTGGACTGGAGTAGGGTGGGTTGGATTGGGCAGGGTGGGATGATTGGAGTGGGTGGGATGATTGGAGTGGGGTAGGTTGGATTGGAGTGGGCTTGGGTGGTTGTATTGGCGCTGAGTAGGTTGGATTGCAATAGGGTGGCTCAGACCACAATGGGGTGGATTGAACTGGAGTGGGGAGGACTGGAGTGGGATGGGGTGGGATGGGGTGGACAGGACTGGAGTGGATTGGGGTATGGTGAATTGGGGTATGGTGTATTGGATTGGCGTGGGGATGATTGTTCTGGGCTGGATTGCGGTGGATTGGATTGGATTTGTTTGTGGAGCAATTGGTTGTAGTGGGTGGATTGTCGTGGATTGGTATGGGGTGATTTGGGATGGAGTGGGTCGAATTGGGGTTAGGTGAGATGGATTTGATTGGAGTGGGGCAGATTGTTTTGGATTGAAGTGGGCTATTTGACATTGCAGAGGGGCAGGTTGGAGTGGGACAGGTTGTTTTGGATTAAAATGGAACAGATTGGAGTAGGGCAGATTGAAGTGGGCAGGTTGAAATAGATTGGAGTGGGCAGGTTGTTTTGGACTGAAGGGGGGTAAATTGTTTTGGACTGGAGTGGGGAGATTGGAGTGGGGCAGAGTGTTTTTGGATTGAAGTGGGACAGATTGGAGTGGGGTGAATTAGGATGGAGTGTGGTTGTCCGGATTGGGGTGAGGTGGATTGGATTGGAATTGGGCAAATTGTTTTCGATTGGAATGGAGCAGATTGGAGTGGGACAGTTTGTATTGATTGGAGTGGGACAGATTGTTTTGACATGGTGCAGATTGTTTTTGATTAGAGGAGCAAATTTGAGTGGGGCTGATTAGATTGAGGCGGATAGGGAGGATTGAAGTGGGCTTAATTGGGGTGGGATGGATTTGATTGGGCTGATAATAGTGGGGCAGACTTGAGTGGGGTAGATTGGTATGTACTGCATAATTATGTGTTAAAGCACCATTTCAGAGACTAAGGGGCATATTTATACTCTGTTTGCGCCGGAATTGCGTCGTTTGTTTTTACGCAAATCCGACCCAAAGCTAACTCCATATTTATACTTTGGCGTTAGACCCATCTAGCGCCAAAGATCTTGGAGTTTGCGTAATTTTTTAGCGTGGACACCTACCTTGCGTTAATGATATGCAAGGTAGGCGTTCCAGTCTAAAAAATGACTCCAAGGCATGTGCGCCTTATTTAAACTCCTGTGCAAAAATGATGCACGGGAGTGGGCGGGTCAAAAAAAAATGACGTCCAGCCGCTTTTGCGTCATTTTTTAACGCCTGGTCAGGGCAGGCGTTAAGGGACCTGTGGGCTCGGAAGGAGCCCAGAGGGGCCCTCCCATTCCCCCAGGGACACCCCCTGCCACCCTTGCCCACCCCAGGAGGACGCCCAAGGATGGAGGGACCCATCCCAGGGAACTTAAGGTAAGTTCAGGTAAGTATTTTTTTTTTTTTTTTTTGTGGCATAGGGGGGCCTGATTTGTGCCCCCCTACATGCCACTATGCCCAATGACCATGCCCAGGGGACATAAGTCCCCTGGGCATGGCCATTGGGCAAGGGGGCATGACTCCTGTCTGTGCTAAGACAGGAGTCATTTCAATGGGGGTTGGGAGTTAAAAAAAATGGCGCAAATCGGGTTGAGGCCAAAATTTTGCCTCAGACCTGACTTGCCCCATTTTTTGACGCCCAAGCTCCATTTTCCCCTACGCCGGCGCAGCCTGGTGTGGGTCATTTTTTTTGACGCACACCAGTCAGCTGCGCCGGCTAACGTCATTCCATAAATAAGGCGCCCGCATGGCGCTTTGGAATGGCGTTAGCCGGCGTTAAAATTTTGGACGCACAACTGCGTTGGCGCAGTTGTGCGTCAAAAAGTATAAATATGGCCCTAAACATAGTAAAGTAACCCTGTCGGTTTGCAATATATTGAACAAGTGAATTATCATCTTTTGAGAACAGCACTGTGAGCAAAAACAAAAGAAAACATGAGTGGAAAGTGAGAAAAGATGACATGGCAAAATAAAAGAAATTTAGCTTTAAAAACTAGAACTTTGAAATTTAGTTTGTCCTGCTGGTCTGTTTTTGGCAGTCACAAGCCTTCTGTTTGTGGGGCACTAGAAATCAATTAGTGCTTTATCACTGCTCACACATATCAATCAATCAATCAATCAAGGATTTATAGAGCTCACTAGTCACCCGTTAGGGTCTCAAGGCGCTGGGGAGGGGAGCTACTGGTCATAGAGCCATGTCTTGATGCGTTTCCTGAATGTCAAGAGGTCTTGGGTCTGGCGAAGGTGGAGTGGTAGGGAGTTTCAGGTCTTGGCGGTTAGGTGAGAGAAGGATCTTCCTCCGACGGTGGTGCAGCAGAAGTGGGGGATGGAGACGAGGGCGAGGCTGGCAGAGCAAAGATTGAGGGTGGGAGTGTGGAAGGTGAGTCTGTTGTTGAGGTAGACTGGGCCTGTGTCGTGGAGGGCCTTGTGTGCGTGGATGAGGAGTTTGAAGGTGATCCTCTTTGATACTGGTAGCCAGAGAAGGTCTCTGAGGTGGGGGTAAATGTGGTCGCGGATTTGGATTTGGATTATTTGCAGCTTTGTTAGGAGTTTAGTTGTTATTCCTACATATTGGGTGTTTCCATAGTCCAATCGGCTGCTGACCAGGGCGTGGGTGACAGTTTTCCTGGTTTTCCTGGTTTCGACGGGAAACCATTTGAAGATTTTGCAGAGCATGCAGAGAGTGTTGTAGCAGGAAGAGGAGAAGGCATTGACCTGCTGAGTCATGCTGAGTGCGGAGTCCAAGATGAAGCCTAGGTTGTGTGCGTGGGTTAGGGCGCGGTTCCTAGGGAGGTGGGCCACCAGGAGTCATTCCAAATTGAGGGGTTGGTGTCAAAGATGAGGATTTCTGTCTTGTCTGTGTTTAACTTGACGTGGCTTGATTCCATCCAGCTGGCGATGGCGTGAAGTCCGTTGTGGATGTTGTTCTTTGCAGTTGTAGGGTCTTTCATGAGGGAGAGGATGAGCTGAGTGTCGTCTGCGTAGGAAACTATGTTGATGTGATGGGTTCGTGCGATGTTGGCGAGGGGGGCCTTGGGGAATGCCACAGATGATTCTGGAGGCTTCTGACAGGAACGGTGGGAGGCGGACTGTCTGGGTTCTGCCTGAGAGAAATGACGAGATCCAGTCGAGTGCCTTGTCGTGGATTCCAGGGTTGTGGAGGCATGTGCAGAGAGTGTGATGACATACTGTGTCGAAAGCTGTGGAGAGGTCCAGGAGGATGAGTGCTGCTGTTTCTCCTTCATCGAGCATGGTCCTAATGTCATCTGTGGCAGCAATGAGTGCAGTCTCGGTGTTGTGGTTTCTGTGGAATCCGGATTCGGAGGTGTCAAGTACCTTGTTGTCTTCCAGGAACCAGGATAGTTGGCTGTTTACGATTTTTTCGATGACCTTGGCTGGGAAGGGGAGGAGGGAGATCGGCCGGTAGTTCTTGGGGTCGTCTGGGTCTGCCTTTGGTTTCTTCAGCCGGGCGTTGATTTCTGCGTGCTTCCATCTTTCTGGGAAGGTGGCTGGCTCGAAGGAGCTGTTGATGGTTTTGCAGAGGTGGGGGTCGATGATGATGTTTGCCTTATTGAAGATATGGTGTGGGCAGGGGTCCGATGGTGATCCGGAGTGGATGGAGGCCATGGTGGTGGCGGTGTCCTCTATGTTGACGGGGGTCCAGGTGTGGAGGAGGTGGATGTTGCTTGGAGCGTTGGGTTCCTGGGTGTGTGTAGTCAGCTGGGGGGGTCTGGGGTTTGAAGTTATTCTGGATTTCTTCTATCTTTCGATGGAAGTGGGTTGCCAGTGAGTTTGCAGAACTCCTGTGATGGCAGGGGTTCGTTGGAGCAGGTCCTGGGGGTGGAGAATTCATTGACGATGGCGAAGAGCTCTTCACTGTTGTGAGCATTGCCGTTGATGCGGTTTCTGAAGTGGGTCCTTTTGGTGGTGCGGATCAGTTGGTGATGTTTGCGTAGGGCATCCTTGAAAGTGATGTGGTTGGAGTAGGTATGGTCAAGGTGCCAGGTTTTTTCCATTCTGCGACATAGCCATTTGTATTCCTGTAGTTCTGGGGTGAACCAGCTGGCCTTGATTCTGTGGGAGGTGTTTAGGGGTTTTTTGAGCAGTGCAAGGGTGTTGGCACAATCTTCTATCCATCGATGCAAGTTGGTGGTGGCTGTGTTGGGGTCCGGGGTGCCAGGGGGTGGGACCCGGGTGAGAGTGGAGATCAGTTGATCCATTGATATTTTGCTCCAGTTGCGTCATGGGGGTTGTGTGCGGTGGTGGTGAGTGACTGGTTTCTGGTAGGAGAAGTAGATGCAGCGGTGGTCTGTCCAGCTGAGTACGGTGGTGTAGCTGAAAGAGACGTGGTTGCTGGCTGAGAAGATGGAGTCGAGTGTGTGGCCTGCAGAGTGGGTGGGTGTAGTGACAAGTTGCTTGAGGCCGAAGTTGGCGAGGTTGTCGATTAGGTTGGTGGTGTTGATATCGTTGTTATTTTCCAGGTGGAAGTTTAGGTCACCGAGGAGGATGTAGTCTGTTGAGGAGAGGGCTTGGGAGCTGATGGCGTCAGCAATGTTGTAGCAGAACTGCGATCTGGGTCCAGGGGGTCTGTAGACCAGTGTTCCTCTGAGTGTGTTGTTGGCATTGATGTGGATTTTGAAGTGAAGGTGCTCGGCGGAGTTGATGGTGTCGTGGGAGTTGGTGGAGACTCTTATGATGTTTTGGTGGACTATGGCGACTCCTCCTCCTGGTCTGTTGGTTCGGTCTCTTCTGGTGATTTTGTAGTTTTCTGGTATGGCTATGACTACGTCTGGTTCCGAGGCCAAATTCTTCCAGGTTTCTGTGAGGAATGCGACGTCTGGCGAGTATGTGGTCAGGAGGTCCCAGAGTTCAATTGCATGTTTGTGGACAGAGCGGGGGTTAAGTAGGATGCATCTTAGGCGGTTGTCTGTTTTGATTTGGAGTTTGGAGGTTAGGTTGCAGGTGAAATTGCAGGCTTTGCAGGAGAAGGGTCCTATGGTGCGGGTCGGTGTGGACTGGAAGCAGATGGTGGAGCGTCCTGGATTAAGGGCGTGGAGTTCGTTGGCAGTGTAAAGGTGGAATGGAAATGATGCCACTTGTGCCTTGACAAATTACAATGCTGTAAAGAAGAGTGCAATGCAAACCAACAAATGGTGAGCGACATGCAGGCTCCAAGCCCTTTACTGAACACAACAGAGTCTGGCAAGTGAGACAAATGCGCTGGCGAACGCAATTGCAGGCTCGACCCTAAAAGAGGAAAGGCTCCACCAATAATTGCCATTGTTATTACAAGGTATAAGAAATGCTATAATGGGAATGAGTGCAGAACCAGAGATAGCTAGGACTGTCGTTGGTGCTTTGTAAGAGAAGGAGGTCTGTATGAGTTATGTTGAGCAGAGAGGCTGGTGTCTTCATCTGCTTTTAAAAAAGAACTCTAAGTTTAGGTAATAACTAACATATATTATAAACTTTGTTTTGATGTATCAGTAAGTGCACTAAAGTTGTTAACCACATTCCATACCTTGCTTGCCAAGTGAAAAGCTGTTTGGGGAGATGTACATCTCTTAATATAACTTTGGCATTAGAATGTAGAGAGATATTAGAGTAAGTGTTGCATATTATGTGAAAAATTAAGTGTTCAAGCTGTATGTACTTGTAAATAAAGGAATCAGTGTTTTATTTTCAAATGATAAAACAAAGAATTAATAATACAGGCTCTACTGCTATTATGAACCTCCTTGTGCATATACTTTAGCCTTATATGATGTGTGAGTGGTCACACTGCTAATTCTAGAGTTAAACACAGTGCTCAGTGTAGGCAAAAGTGTCTAAAGAGGAATGCCTTACTTTATAAACTATTATGAAATGAGGTTTGATGGCATACATTTTTATTTGTGGTAAAAATGTACTGTGTGGTGATGTAGAATTAGTGGTACACTAGGTATAAATATGTGATTATGGGTGAAAAATGTAGAAAAGTTTACAAAATATATTTAAGAATGCCTGTTATCGTTTATTGAATAATATGTAACTTTTAGTTGTTTGGTTATTTGTTTTTTTAGGAGGAAAATGGATAGCAGAAGTTGTGAACAAGAAAACTGCCATTAGAGAAAATATATGGAGGAGAAACAGAAGTCTTGTTACATTTTCGGAAAAAAAAAAAAAAACAGGACATAATAACTCTGTGAAAAGTCAGGGAAATACACTAATAATTGAAGAAGTGGTGATGTTTGTATTGCACATGGGGATATTTGTGATCTTGCACAAGCTTGTCCTTTGTAGGCCTACCTGTGGCTGAGGAAATAATTATCTGCTTGTATAAGCAGCAAAAAAGCCTGTTAAGAAAAGCAGGATTATTGTCTTGTTGAGCTGTAACTGACTGACCAGGTACAGTGTATTCAGATTCAAACAATGTGGAAGGACCTGAAGGGCTTTCCTGACCAGCAGCAAGAACTAACACTGCCCCTGCTATCCTTTATGAGCTCTTTTTAAACAACTGAACACACAATAACCTTTTGCAGAGACCTTTTTGCCAGCTGGCCTGAAATATTAAAAAAACTGTAAAAGAAAGATTCTTTGGCAGGCTTAGATGACTGAGGTGCTTCAAACACAGCAACCACTCATCAGATTTAGAAAAACACATTGTAAATTATTAAAATTGGTTATCTTCTTTGTTTTACAGTTGTTAATATAGATTATTAATGTAGTTGTTGTAGTTTTGTAATGTTAACATTTTTTTGCAATAAAAAAAGTTTGAAGGTACTATTGATTTGTTTGTTTAATAGTTATGAATTTGACCATCATTATAATGTTTCTAATGCTGACTAAAAGAGGCAGTTCCATAGTCAGGGACTGCAGAAATGCTCCTGAGTGTATACGTATTTATGTAGTACTATGCACATCTTTTATGGCACAAAGGCTTGGTAATGGAGAAGCCAAATATGTCAGTATCCAACTATGGTGACTTGCTATGCAACAGTGAGGTCTCAGTAGAGAGCTCACTCCTTGTCCATACTGTAGTGTGGAGACCTCTCATATAAGAGAGAGGTCTTGACACACAGGCCAGTTCATCTTCATCCTCTACCATACACTGATATAACTGCTATCAGCTAGAGAAAATGCAACAGGGGAGTGGGTAGCTCTTTTACGTGTTACTATATCTGATTCTGACTCTATAGTTTCACAAGACAGGGCTGTATCTGTCTACATCTTACTACACATGCCTCTCCTCATAGTAATCTCTGTCCATATCCTACTTTGCACATGTCTTCTCGCGGGGAGAGGTCTGAGATGACAGACTAGTCTGTCTCCATACCATAGTCTCTATATTGTTATTCAAAACAGACTTCTCAGCATAGAGGTAATTTCTTCTCCCCACCCTACATGTACATCTGTCATCCTGGGGAGTGCTATGACCAGAGAGGTAACACATTTTTCACACCCTAATTTAAACACCAATCATCCAAGAGACAAGTTACAGGAGAAGGGCCAGTATCTCCCCATGTTCTAGTACAAAGACTCATCATCAAAGAGAGATGTGCCAGCAAAAAGGACAGTTCCTCCCCTTAGTCTATTAGGTATTCCTGTCAGTATGGGAAGATATTTGAGCAGAGAGAGAGCTTTTTTTCAAAGCCTACTACAGACTCCTCTCACCATGGGGAGATCTGTTAGCAGACAGGAAATTATCTTCCCAGACACTATTGTGTATCCCTGATGCTCTAGGGAAAGGTCTCAGCAGAGAGGCCACTCCTTACTCACACTGTACTGCACAGTCATGTAATCCTAAAGGTAGTTCTAAGTCGAGAGGACAATGTTTCACTACACACTACTACATATATCTGTCATTCAGGGGTGAGGTTTTTGTTCGACAGGCAAATCCTTTCCCACACCTTAATACATCGTTATTGCCCTCAGGAGAGGTCTTAGTGGAGAGTCTAGTACCTACTTTGCATACTCCTGAGGGGGTGTTGAGAAAATGTTTCCCAGTAAAGAGGTTTCAGTGCAGAGGCTTGTATATTTGCACAGTTGAATATGCACACCGTACAACACAGAGCTTTTATGCGTTAAATATTGCCTGAATGTTTGAGCTCCCAAGACTCACACAAGAGATGGACAAATATATGAGTTTGTGTACTTCCGATCTCCTGAGAGTCTCACAGGTATCAGTATTAAAAAAAGAGGCTTTTACCATGAAATAATCACAGAATGTTACAATTGGTTGACTCTGACAAGTCTTTGTGTTTATAGTGTACAATATGCAGTTACACATTTACACATGAAACTGGATGCATTCCTTGATGTTATTAGTAAAGACCCTGTTTCCTTCTTGCAGTGAAGTACCCTCCACCTCGATTAAAGACACACGACATATAAAACCAAATTTTGTTATGATATATAGAGCCCATGCGATGGTCACCAAGAAATGCAGAAACTATTTTATGGACATGCTTCCAGGATTATCAATCACAGGACAAATCCTTTTTGACCAATGCCATTTCTGCCTTTCACATATGTTAGAATGGCAGTTTGGGGAAAGGGAGACATCAATTCTAAAAAGGTTTTCTTCATTTGGACTTCAAGAGCAACACCTGTGGTTGTGCCTACGTCATTGTCACCACAGTGGACTATCATCAGGTGTGGGTGCTTACAATCCAAAATGCTCTCAACCATTGGTAACAATTTATGCCACCTCATACCTCTATAGCCAATGCAGGTTATGTTCCAGTTGAAAACCCAAGGTTCTTCTCAGTACCACAATTAATAGCATATTCTCTAGCTGAGTGGATAAAGTTGTGTTCCAAAATCCAGAGATGAACCATAGTGCTCTATGGAGATCTCAGTCACATTAGGACAGTTCAGCAGAATGAGTAAGCTTTGGGAGCAATACGGAGTTATATAAGGATAGACAAAATGGGAGGCTAACAAATGTATTAATTTAATTGGTAGATTTTTGGTGGTAATAAAAGTAGATTAGGTTGCGACCAACTGCTGTCTGCATGGTGCACAGCTACTGTTCTTTTGGCTGACTTTCAAATTTTGGAATGATCCAGCAAGAGTCTTGTGAGAGTCATTGACAAGCTTATACAGTTGAAGCTTGATAAGGGGGTCCTCATAAGATCCCAGAAGAGTCTCATCTCAATTTCCACTGTCTGCTTGGCAGACAGTGGAAAGGGCGACAGGTGCTGCTGCCTACAACATGTAACTCTCTCTCACTCCATCCATGGGTACCTCTGCCACAGCAACAATGGAGAGGTTACCAGAGACTGCCAGCCCTACTCAGGATGAAGCCCCCAGTGAGGACAATACTGTTGGATGTCTGGCCAAAGATGACCTATATGGCCCATCTGGGACCCCTGGTCATTCTACTACTCCCTGCCTCACCCTACCCACACCAAACCACCCCCCACATTGTGCAACAACAACTCAGACAACCCTTCATTTTCAACCCTGTGCCCCAAGGACTGGTCAATCAATAGTGTGCCCCACAGTACAGGAATGTGAGTTGACCCCTCACACCCAAGACAATGAAGGTCCTACTGAAACTTGGAGTGGGCACACCATGCCAGGGGCACAGGTACATGGGGGCAGGGAGTGTGGGAGGGGACCTGTGGGCCAGAGGACAGGGCACCCAAGGGAGGCATCTGACCAGGAACCCATTTCCCAAGTCCTGGAAGCATATCAAGTATGCCAGGATAGGATGGGCCAGATAATACCCATGATGGGGAAAAACAGAGGCTGCAGAGGGAATACCACCAGCAGGTCATGCAGCAGTGGCAGGCCCACAATGCAAACATGGATTTCATTGCAGGGGTGCTCAGGGACCTTAATACCACCCTTGTGCTTCCTCCACCCACCAGCAGGCCCCTTCTACTATCATATTAAAGCCCTCAACATCTGCAGCTGCTAGTGGAATGGAGGCCCTGCCAGAGGAGGCACAAGCCTCAAGCACCCCTCCCTCTGTAGCTGGAGAACCCCCCAAAACCCCAAGACCATAACCACTGCAAGGAAGTGACCCTCATCTGATAGCTCTCCCTTGTGTGCCACTGACACACCCTGTTGACTGTTCAATGCCTAAACCCCATTCTCCCATGACCCATAGACACAAGACCTGTGCTACCAACAACTGTGCCACCTATCACCTATCTACCATCACCCCACTCATCACCTGTTTGTCACTCAAGTCACAATAAACACCATTGATCACAGCCACTGCGTATGTGTATTTATGTGTACAGTAACAAAAGTATGTTTATCTATTTGTCAAAGTGGAATGGACCACAATCCAACAGGCAGTGTAAAGGACTGCAGAGGGAGGTATCCTCTGCAGCAGACACAGTACAACAGATATATGCCAGGGCTGATGTAAGGGAGTCACTAGTGGTGAAACACACCAGAGTAAATCTACACATCCAACCTGCAAAAGGATCATTACAGAGATCACCATCAGGATAGTAAGCATGGTGACAGCTAAAGCACATATGTAGTCCATAGTGGATGTGTCCAGTGTAGCAGACAACTGAACAGAGCATGACAGATAACACCTCTACAGCACCAGTTGGAGGAAATACATCACCAAACACTGTACATGGTCCCTCGTGTGCTAAAATCCACAATGTGCACAGTAACCAAAGGATAGAGAACATGCATGCATCAAGCAATAGTGTGAAAGATAAACAGTGCACAGTCTGTAGCTGGAATGACATGAGAATAGGAGTGTGCAGGACACGTTGCACAATACTGGCCTGTCCATGAGAGATGTAATACATTCAAACTGCAGAGAGTACACATGTCAGAGAGAATACATTATGACTCTGCACCTTACATGCCGCCAGTCATTTCCCACAACACACACATGGGGAAATGAACCCATTACACCACCACTGATATGCCAAATTAGGAGGACCACAGGTGAAAAACCTATGTTGAAATACCAGACTTGCAAGTACACAAACACTATACCTGCATGTTACTGGAAGTACTGATTGATGAGCTAAGCCCTTGACTTAGCTCCACCTTCCTCATCTGCCTCTTCATCACTTTCCATGTCAACATCACCAGCCACTGGTGCAGCTGCCTCCACCTCTTCAGCTAGTAAGGGTATCTGACATCTCAAAGCTAGATTGTGGAGCATGCAGCAGGCTACTATGAACTGGCATACGTTTTGGGGAGTGTAGAGGAAGGCACCTTCAGAGATGTGCAGGCACCTGAATCTGGCCTTCAGAAGGCCAAATGTCCTTTCTATTACATGCCTCGTCCTGCCGTAAGTCTCATTGAAATGGTTTTCCCCTTCAGTGGGAGGGTACCTCACTGGTGTCAACAGCCAAGGAAGGTTACAATAGCCAGAGTCACCTGTGTGCACAGAGGTAGGACCTGTTACAAGACGGGTACAGCCACAGGGAACATTGGGATGACAGGTGCCATAACAGGGACATACAACCAAATGCTTACATACCTATGAGCCAAACCCTCTCCCTCTGTAAATGTGTCATCATGTGTGGGACATTGCAGTTCTTCAGAATATAGGAGTCATGCACAGATCCAAGAAAGATGTCTGTCACTTGAGAGATGTATTGGTCTGCCACACACCAAAAGAACATTGATGGAATGAAAGTTTAGTTTTTCCTGTTCCTATACACCTGCTCATTGGCACTGGGAGGGACCAAGAGTATATGGGTGCCATCTATGGCCCCAATCACATGAGGGATGTGTTCCACATCATAGACGTCTGCCTTCACATGAGCAAAATCCCCTCATTGGGAGAAACTGATGTAGCTGTCCTGGTGTTTTAAAAAAGCACAAAGTACATCCTTCAATACAAGACTAAACATGGGCTGTGAAATCCCTGCTGCCAAGTACACTGTCATCCGAAAGGAGCCTGTAGCAAGAAAGTGTAGCATTGACAGAACTTGAACTGTGGGAGGGATGGCATAGGGATTACGTGTGGCAGGCAATAAATCTGGCTCCAACAGGGTAAATAGTTCCATGATGGTCTGATGATTCAGAGAATAGGTCTGAATTATGTGACTCTCCTCCAGGGTTGCAAGGTCCACTGGCAGATGGTACACTGGTGCATGTCTCATTCTCCTCAGGACAAGGTATCTAGGATGGAGAGGAGAAATAGCACAAGGTGAAATACACACCACACATGTTGGCACAACACATCCAGCATGCACACACCTAACAAAATCCACATGGAGCATACTGCTGGCACATACCTTATTGGGCATGCTGAAGCAGCATGGGCATCTCCCTTGATGCACATTGCTGCCCCTGATCAATAGTGTCTGACATACATCACATGTCAAGTTCCATATGTGGTACACTGGACAGTCCTGCACTAAGCCTGTATGTAGTCATGCCATATACCTATATGGTGACACCGCCAATTAGCTGACAAATATCTGGACATTCTGATCATCAGACACCCAGCTACATAGGGTCACTGTGTCATACATCTCACATGTATGTGCCTACACATGACTTGCACCACTCATGCCTTTCCTGCTATCTGCAGTATAAGGTGTATGGCACACTTATTTTCCTGCAAAATGGCATGATAGGTGCCTAAAATGACAGCCACTTGACTGCAGCACTGGACAGGTGGTAGTGACCTAATTCTGCCAGCATATGTTGCCATGGCAGTAGATGGTTGCAACCGCCGTGCAACATCTTATTGGGTAACATTGCTGCCTATGGGAGACTGGGCCAATGGCGATCACCGCCTGCAGTGGCGGTCATGTATGCAACAGCCATGACCGCCATTTTCTGCAGCCCAGCTCACTTGACTCCTGACACTCTAGCAAGCAAGACCTTCACGAGCTGAGCTGCTGTGTACTGTCTCTGGGAGCCATCATGCTGCTTCCTGCTGGTGATAGGGCCCCCACCTTCATCCTGGAAGAAGTAGAGAGGCTGGTGGATAATGTCCTCCCCTGTATGGACAGATTTATGGGGCATCAGAGAAGCAGGTAAACCCAATGCCATAGTCATGTGTGATGGGGTGTGTGTGAGGGTGAATGGAATATGTGTGCCGGTCAGGGAGTACATGCATGCAGGGGGCATGGAGGTTAGGCATGTGAACTGTGAGGATGGGTGTGTGCTGGCATTTGGTGGGTCTGATGTTTATAGTCCACTGCTGTTGGTATGGTGCCAGTCTACATAATGTTCTCCTTTTGTCTGTGTCACTCATTGAAGGTCAATGCCCATCAAACGAAGGGGATTTGGTGTGCCATCACCAAGCAAGTGCATACCCTTGTGGTCCATATCAGGTGAAGCACCTATTGTTGCAAGTGGTGGGGGGACCTGAGACTCTGGACCCAGAAGACCACTGAGGCTCAGCTGGGGATGTCCTCCTAATGAGGGAGGGGTGCCCGTCAAACTCTGACCACCCTAATGGCCCACATTTTGGTGGTGGCCTACCCTGAGATGGACGGGTGTTTCAGGGCAGCACAGTAGTCACAAGGGGATGAGTACTGCCTGTATCCTGGAACTTGGCTGACCATAATTGGGATTGGGTGCCTAAGTGCTGCCCAAGTGGAATTGTAGTTAATGCTACATGTGCGCCAACAGTTGGAAATGGGCAATAGGCACCCTTGCTGCGCATTGTTTGTAGTTGGGTCCCCATGCGCTACTGTCAGTGGATTTTCATTTCCTTGTTCTACACCTCTCAAAGTCTGTAATGTGTAGATGCACAAATGACATGGGCACATGTGTGACTCCATTCCAGCCCGACGATGGATGTGAGTGTCAGTAGTACCCTAAGCATTGTGTATGACCAGCTCCAGCCATCTGCATCAGTTGTTCTGAGGTGTCAGTCCACTCCCATCGGTGTAGCCAAACTGTATATGGGAATCTGTGACTTTCTTTCCATCCCTGGGACTATGTAGATTATGTACTGTAACTGGTATAGATAGATTGTGGGGCTGGCATTACAGTTCCACCACTGTACTGCCCTTTATGGGACAGGAGTACTGGCCTGAGAGCTGGCTAGGCATATATAGGTGATGTGCTGACTGTAGGGTTTATGTAGGTAGGCAACCTGGGACACTGATACATGTACGTTTGATGAGGTCTGATTACACAGTTCCAACATTCCTGGGGGTATACTTGTGGGGATGTGTCCTTCCAAAGTATGGGTTGGTACTGGTGGTGGTAGGTGCCCTGGGAGATACCTGATGTGTCACCATGATGTGCATTTTGCACGTATAACAAAGCCCTAGCTTGTCCTCTGCTGCATTGCTGACTGACTTCCTAAATCATGTCAACATGGATAGTTGGGGACACTTCTGATGGCCTGTGAGTCTTACAGCTTGGCTTGGCTAGTAGATTGTGGCAGATTGGGAGTGGTTTGGGTATTGCATAACACATCTGATGAGAAGTGTCTAGGTATCTGACTGTTATTGGCCAAATATGAGTTTTTCTCCATGGTGGCTTCACTATACTGAGTGGGCACCCATGTTTAAGGACAGGTAAGTGTTGTGTGCTCAGTGTTTGGAGGTGTCTTCACTATGATGGACATTTGACAGTGACATGGACTATTCAGGTTTTGCCACTGTAGGGGACTGCATTGTATTGTTTTGTATTGTTGTGTAATCTGCACATCCAATGGGTGATAGGGGTATGGTGAGATAAGATGTGAAATCAGGCATGGTATTGATAGTGCATCCAGGGCATGCTGTGCCAGCTTGAGGGCATAGGTTGGCATCATGGGGATGAGCCTTGGAGTGCTGTCCTACTTAGGTATTGCTGTAGGTGTGAGGGTGGCTAGACTGGTGTAGGAAGTAGTGCCACGTCATGACATAATGTAGGTAATGTGTCCTTGCACATGATATTGCCTAGCCATGATATGTATAGTGACATATGCACATGATTAGCTGTGTCACTGGGAGGTGTATGTCAACCATTTTGCTCCCTATCGCTCTCTCCCTCCTTCCCTCTCACTCTCTCTCATTGTGTGCATCAGCATCGTGTGGTGCAGGAGAAGGGGCAGAGACAAGTAGCAAAGCAGCAGCCCACGGGATCCAGGAAGGTGGCACCACAGACACTGAGAGACCCAGTGGGACGGAGGGGAGATCCACGGGGAGACCGGATCCAACACATCATCTTTGGAATCTCCCTCCAGTGGACACTCCCTGTCAGTGAACCCTCCTTGGTGGTGGCAGACCCATCAGGGACCACCCCAACTCCATCTTTGCCTGCCATCCCTTTACTAGCACCGCCCTCTCAGTTGCTCCCCACCCAGTTGCCAGTGCCTGCCCACCCAGGAGGGTAGGCATCTCTTTTGCCACAGGCACCTCTGCTCCTGCCCCAGTCAGCCCTGCTGCCCTCAGTAAGGAGGCTATTGACCTCCTGATGTCCATCTCTGTGGGTCGGTCAACCATTGTGAATGCCATCCAGGGGCTGGCTGCTCAAGTACAACAGAGCAATGCATTCCTGGAATGTATTCACAGTGCCATGGCTGGCCTCCAGAGATACTTTCAGGCTCTGGTCTCCTCACTGATGGCACCCAGTGTCCCTTTGTCTACCGCCCCCTCCACCTACCTCTTCCCAATCCCAAACCCCTCTCCCCACACCCTTCCTGAGAACACATTCACATAGGTATACATCCACCTCAACTGACATGGTTGGCACCAACAAACACAAGCACCACAAGACCCACCACTGGCATTCACACAGACAACACCCACCTGCAGACACAACAACATTCATTCCCTGCACAGAATCCATCACCACCCCTCATTCACAGACACTACACCTGACACTCCTGCAGACAGCACATAATATTTTGCAGATCCAACCACCAATCCCATCTTACTCACAGTCACCACAATATCAGACCCTCAGACATCCACCCCAGTCACCACATCAGTGCTCACCACAACCACTGACACCCACACTTGTGGCACATATACCAAACCTGCAGACACCACCCCAACAGACATTCACCCATCCAGCCTGACATCTCCCAGCACCTCCCCCAAGATAACTAAAAGCCCGCACTCACCCACCCAACAGACACCCAGCACACACAAGCCTTCTACCATGTACCTAAACCTAAGACAACCACAAAGACACATCTTATGACCATTCCCCCTCCCTCCACTACCAAACCCTTTTGCCATGACCACCCCTGTGTGGCAAATAAATATTTCCTGTATGAGTTTTCCCTGTTCCCTACCCGTTTCCCACCTTGTGAGACCCTAGAGCCCTCTGTGTCCCTCCCCAAGTCCAGCCCTTCCACCTCAAAGTCCTCCCCTGCCAACCCTGCTAGTGCCCCTGCCCCTCCCCCTGCAAAAACGTCAACCGCCCCAAGGCCCCCCCTCCTGAGGCTAGACCCAAGGACCCCCCTTACAAACCCAAACCCAGGGACCCCCCTCCCAAGCCCAAACCTAAACCCAAGGACCCCCTCCCAAGCCTAAACACCCCCTCCACCCCCTCTTCACCACTGAGGTGCCTGACTGCCCTCTGGGTGCCCCTTCCCTGTGGCGGTCATTTTACTGCCAAGAGTCAAGTTGGGGCATAGTGAGGTGCCAAATGTGCTTTGGGCACCTCAGACATTGGAGTTTTATTATATATATATATATATATATATATATATATATATATATATATCTTGAAGATTTAATACATCTGAGCCAACTAGATGTTGGCATCCATTGAACACTACTTGTTCTACCTTTCATTCCCCATGTCAGATTTGTGATTCTGATCCTTAGTTTGTGTGTGTGAACATGTGTGTGTTGGCTGTGCATTCTGTTGTGCATGGCCTGCATGTGTGTGTGAGACCCTGGCATCAGTCCTGCAGTGATAGGTGTGTATTGTGTGTGTGATATCACTGTGTAGTCACATGCATGTGTGTAGCTATGTTGTGTATTATTCATGGCGTGATGTGTTATGTTGGTGTTGTATGCCAGTGTGTGGTTGCTGTGTGTGTGATCATGTGTGTGGTGTTGGCAATGTCCTATGTGTGGTGTGGGCATGGTGTTGGTTGGATATGTGGTGTTGTTACGTGTTGTGTGTATGTGTTGTGATGTGGAAGTGTGCAGTGAGAGTGGTTGGTGAAGCGTCTGTGCAGTGGAAGTTGTGATGTGGTTGTGTGAGCCGGTGGTGTTGTGCATGAATGTGTTTGAAAGTGGCAGCATTGCGTGTGTACGGGTTGGTGTGTGTATGTCACGTGTGTGTTGGCCGTGGTATGTGTAGTTGGTGTGTGCATGTGTGTATGTCTAGGTGTGTGTGTGTGTGTTTGCATGGGTGTGCAGGTGCGTGTGTGTGTGCCCATTGCAAAGCGTCCCAGCTGTGAGTGTGACTTACAGTTGTTATCTTCGTCTCTATCACTGAATCTGGAGTCATTTTACGAGCAGAAGCAGTGGGAGATCTTCAAGTTCTGGTTCCATGGTGGCTCCAGTCAGCTCTGTGTTCCTGAAGGTGAGTGTTTCCTTTTATAGCATTAGTTTCCGCCAGGGTCTTGGTGACAGCGCAACCGCGGCTGAAACCCTGGCAGTGTGCAGCCTTGTAATATCTCAGGTGGAAACATGCTCCCCGCCGTTCGGAAGGTGCCTACCATGGTACAGCATAACTATAGAGAAGCCGTAAATAGTAGAATAACTGCATGCTTTCCACTGCCATTCATTAATATGAATTTTGTTTCAATACTGTTTGGGCCCAGAAAATATATATTTTTCACATTAACATAAACAAAACAGACTATTCAATGTATACTTGAGTAAGACTGTTCATAGCAGGAAAGTGGACCTCTTCATCATTTTGGGCAATCAAAAGTTACAGTACTCAGACCAATTTCCAAATCATCATTCTGTATTTTAAATAGTTAGGGTACCAGTAAGTACAATTGCCTGATGCTTGCAGTTTACTGTAGTTTCCAGTGGTCCCAATCAGTCCATTGGACAGTGTGGACTAGAGCAAGGATCGGATGAATGAAGTAAATGTGGAGACAGATTAATGAAAGTAAGATTTATGTTCAATTCCTGCTCATTTAGTTCTAACGAACCAATTAAATGTATTATGCTGCTTAGCCAGGTGGTGGTATGTTCCTTTTCCGATGCAGTACGTGGACAGAATACAGAGGGCAAAATATGAATAGTAAAATATCACCAAGTAAGTGAAATTTTCTATTTGTAACTCCACAACTATGTACCTACATGGCACATATATCGTTAAGGTACATAGATGTGGAGTTAGGAATCATAAATCTATACTTCCCTATAATCACATATCTTTCGATATTTTTCTCTCAGTATTTTGCCCTTGATATTAATAGGGCACGATGTTGATGGTGTGGAGTTAGGAATAATAAATCTATACTTCCCCATAAGCACATACCTTTCAATATTTTGTTCGCTGTATTTTGCCCTTGATATTAATAGTGCACGATGTTAATGGTGGCAATATTCATCAGTAAAACCGACACAGTACATATTGATTCAATTAGACTTTCAATTGATCAGCACGTGAATGACTTTTGAGATGCCTACTGTACATAACAGTTAATAAATATTGATTTTGGATCATTTATGTTTTCTTTTACAGCACAGACACGAGGGAAAAGTGTACATTTTAATGTGATGTGGATCCTACATATATCAGAAACTAAGGGCCGGATGTAGAAAGAGTTTTACCCATTCTGTGTCTATATGAAAATGTGTTTGCACATATGGCCCTAAATGTAGATTTTACTAATATTTTATGACAGAAAGTCTTAATTTTATTAAAGACATGGAGGCGAGTATTATGCTTGTCAATCTTGCTTTATTTAAACAGCAGCAGTCAAGAAACTACAATTTCCATGAGGCTTAAGGAACGGAAAGCCAATGGGAATTAAAAACGTATCGGCAAATGCATTAATAGGGATATCGGGAATAGTATAATCACTATGCTTGACTGCAACCAGCCCTCTTTTTTGTTGCAAGAAGGCTAGTCAGTGCAAGAAAACAAAGGAAAAATGGCTAGAACAATGAAAACTGCTAACAACAGAGAACAAAGTTCTTGAATAAAGTTCAACAAGAATTGGCATGAAGAGGAAATCGAGTAGGCAGGAGGAGGACTCCGTAGGTGGTGAGACTGATCTCCTGGAGATGAACTTGTAGCCAAACAACCCCTCCTACGTTCAGGAAGATGGCGGAGGTTGAGTAGATGGTGCTAAGAGGGAGGGAGAAAAAAGGCGAACACAGCTGTTAGAGAAAAAAGGCTTTTTGCGGTGGGATAATACTCACCTCCGTGTCTTTAATAAAATTAAGACTTTCCATCATAACATACTAAGAAAATCTACATTTAATGTAAGACCGGAGGCTAATTTTATGCTTTTTTGAAGCATGTTAATAACCACAGAAATTGCAGTATGACTGGTTTACAACAAAAAGTTCTAAAAACATTATCGTTAGACCAGTTGGCTGATCTCAGAATGTCTTCCAACCTGGAACCCACCCAGAAACCTTGGAAGCCATAGCTCCCTTGGAGGAATGAGCCCCAAAAACAGTGGTGTCGATACCAGCCAAGGACATGTCCCTACGAACCCATCTGGCCAGAGTAGCAGAAGTTACCAGTTTGTGAGGCTTGCGGAAAGAAATAAGGAGCTGGGAAAGAGAAGATGTTCTGAGATTGGCAGTGCGGTCTTCATAACACTTGAGACATTGTCCCACACACAATTTGGGTTGATTAGGAAAATATGGATGAAAAACTGTGAGTAAATTGGTCTTATTGTGTTTGAAAATAGAAAACAACACTCCTGTAGGGGCCAATTGGCGAGAGGAAATGTCTAAGTCTCTAACATCAGATAAACGCTTTATGGACACTAGACAGAGTAATATAGTAAGTGTGGCTGAAAGCATTTTCAATCACAAAAGTGAATTATCTTGCCAAGATAAAAACAAGTTTAACACAACTTTGACATCCCATAATTTTGAATATGAGGGTAAAGGAGGAATAGAAAATTTTACTCTCTTGAAAAGGCGACAAAGCAGAGGATGTTCCCCCACACGCTTTCCATTGGTGTAATTATGATGCATAGAAATTGCCGATCTCTATAAGTTGATTGTCCTGTAGGACTTACCTACACTAGCCTGGGCAGCTAGAAAATTAATTACGTAATTTATATCGGTTGACATGGGATTGAGATTCCTTCCCCCACACCAGTTTGACCAAAGAGACCAGGTGGAATTATAGGTTTTCTGGTACCATTTGCCCAGGCTTTGTTGATAAAGTCTGAAGCTTCCGACAAAATAGGGATGGAAGGTTTGGAAGGCCCAACACTTTCCAAGCAGAAAGAGTGAGCACATTGCTGAGTACCAGGGAGTGCGGATTCCCTAGAGGATCTAGAAGAAGGGAAGGGAAGCGAGTGAGGAGGAGGACTGGATGGTTGATTGTCAACTCCAGGAGAGGGGAAAACCATACTTGTGACTGCCAAAAAGGAACTACTATTGCCAACGTGGCTTTCTGACTTCTGACTTGAACGAGAACTC
Organism: Pleurodeles waltl; assembly: GCF_031143425.1. Classification (NCBI taxonomy): domain Eukaryota; kingdom Metazoa; phylum Chordata; class Amphibia; order Caudata; family Salamandridae; genus Pleurodeles; species Pleurodeles waltl. Next base: position 859,300,091 of record NC_090437.1, read on the forward strand.
TGGTGATCATCAGAAAAGGAGGGAAAGCATAATTGACTGAGGGGGACCAATCTTGCAGAAAAGCATCTGAGGCTAATGCTGAATGATCCGGATGCCAGCTGAAAAACTGAGGTAGTTGCGTATTGAGGCGAGAGGCAAAGAGATCTATGCTGAGGGGGCCCCATTTGCGGAGAAGAGATTGAAACACTGAGGTGTGGAGTTTCCAATCGCTGGAATCCCTGAGAAATCAGGAATGCCAGTCTGCTGTTCTGTTGAGGGACCCTGGAAGGTACTCTGCTGAAAGCAAAATCTCGTTGAGTGGGCAAAATTCCCGTAGGCTTTTTTCTAGGTCCACTAGGGGTTTTGGCCTGGTACCCCCTAAATAGTTTATGTAACTGACAGCCGAGACATGGTCCATACAGAAGAGGATGGTACACTGAGCTTTGTCTTTTGCTAGACTCTTGATTGCAAAGGAGCCCGCAAGCATCTCTAAATAATTGAGATGCATTTTGGACTCCTCTAATGACCATAAACCTCCAGTCGAGATTGGACCACAACGGGCGCCCCAACCTGTCAGGCTTGTATCTGATTCTAACACAAGATCTGGGGCTGATGCAAAGATAGTCCTGTTGTTCCAGGCATCTAAATGGTCTATCTACCACTGGAGCTCTGAGCGAGAATCTTGGTCTAACCTGATCATTTCCGAATATGAGAGACATTTTCTGAGATGACAAATCTTTAACCTTTGGAGAGCCCGGTAATCAAGTGGACCGGGAAAGATGGCCTGAATCGAGGAAGAGAGAAGGCTCACTATCCTGGCTAAGATTCTTGAAGAAATTTGAGAACTATGAAGAATTTTTAAAATTTCAGATTTTATGGATTTTATTTTTTCTTGCGGAAGGAGTGTAGCTGAAGAGGAATCTATCTCGAACCCCAAGAACTTGATTCTTTGTGCAGTGATAGTGATTGAAGAGTAAGACGACTCTGATGCATAATAAGAATGTCGTCCAGATAAATTAACAGTCTGATGCCTAAAGACCTGAGGTGAGCTGTTACTGGTTTCATTAGTTTCGTGAAGCACCAAGGTGCTGACGAAAGCCTGAACGGAAGGGAAGAAAAATGGTAGGTTTGTCCCTGCCATTGGAATTGAAGATATTTCCTGTGATTCACATAAATGGGAACAGAAATATACGCGTCCTGAAGATCCAGACGGACCATGAAGTCGAAGGGAAGAAGAATGTCCCTTAAAAGGATAATGGTTTCCATTTTGAAATGTCGATAGACGACAAAGGGATTGAAAGCTCTGAGATTGATGACTGGCCTCATCTTTCTGTTTTTCTTCTGATCCAGAAAGAGGGTGCTGAGAAAGCCCGAGGGATCTGGGCGAGATGGTTGAATGGCCTGTTTTGAGAGAAGAGAGGACATTTCTGTCAAAAAATGCAGAGGGGGAGGAAAAAATTATTGGTGAGGAATTGAATAAAACTCTATCAGATAACCTTGAATTGTATTTAGAACCCATGGATCTGCAGTTATAGAGCACCATTTTGCAGCAAACAAATGAAGACGGCCCCTTACTGGAGGAAGGCCAGAAGTAAGGGTTGCCTTGAGAACTGTTGGTCTTGAAGCCACGTTGTCCACAACCCTGATAGCCTCTGCCACGTTGAGGGTAGCACTAGGGCTTGTAAGATTGTGATCCGTAAGAGGAATTGAAGGAGTCTCTGTATCCTTGCGGATGAAAGGAACTGCCGGTAGAGCAGCTCCTGCCTGTACCAGCCCTTGCAAAAACCCACTGATGGAACACTTTTTTGATGGATTGCTGGGCTTTGTCTATGATGGCAAAGGTAGAGACGAACTTGTCGAAGTCTTTAATAAAGGAATCTCTAAAGAAGAGACAATCCGCCTTAATTCCAGGATCCATATTGGCTAGGTTAGCTAACTTGGGATCCAGTTTCAAAAGAAGTCCCTTTCGTCTCTCATGGATAATGGTGGCATTTGCGTTGCCTGGGAGGCAAAAGGCTCTCTGAGTCCACAAGGAAAGATCCGTCGGGTCAATTTGCGCATTCTCCATTCTGGCGGACTCTGCCATGTCCAAAATACGGGCCAAGGGACCCACCAAGTCTAAAAGTTTATCCTGTCAGTTCGACCAGGCCTTGTCTACCCCTTTCCGGGGATCTTTGCTGAATTTCATAAAGAAGGTGAGGAGGTGTTGGTCGATAGCAGGAGTAGAGGTAATGTTGGAAAAAAGGGAAAAACGGTCTGGGGCATTCTGACTTCAATTTGGCTCTAGTCTGCTTGTCCAGCTGACGTCTTAATCTAGAGGCAATATAATCTCCAACATGGGAAGAGGGACACCATTATCTGGAATTGGCGATGATGAAGGAGACAAATGGTTTGAACATAGGATTGCCATTCGAATCCAGAATTGTTTCAGCTTCGAAGGGGTTAGAAGGAGAAGGATCAAACTTGGGCTTCTTGGGAGAAGAGGAGGATTGAGTCTGTGAGCCCTAAATGTCTGAACTGTCATCCAGATTATCCAAGTCACTCATGTCATCATCGGTATCCAAAATGTAGGAAATTACAATCTTTTTAGGCACAATCGCAGTGTGCTTCATTTGGATTTACATTTTTCGTGAGGGACATTTGGATTCCCCTTCTTAGAAGGAGGCCTGAGAGGAGACTCGTCCTCAAACTGGGGTGAAGAATCTTCACCAATCAAATAAGCACCATCCGATGTGACTTTGGGGAGGGCTTTTTGTGATGACAAATCCTTCAAGTTACGTTTTCTGCTGTCCCCGCAGAATGGGCTATTAAGGATTTGAACACCATATTTAGGACAGAAGATTCAATGTTTTTTTACATCTAATTCATTGTGGCTGAAACAGCCTTGGATACAGCCTTATTAATAAAGGCCCCAATATCATCATCATTATCAAAATGCTCAAAATAGCTCTGTCACTCCATTGTATTTTGCCACAGGGAAAAAAAACACAACAAAATAACTGTTGGCAGTGAAGGGTTAAATCTTGTCAGGCAGGAGATGAGCTGGAGAAAGCACACGTAATGGGGCGTGACCGATACTGTAAAAGCAGAAATTGGAGAGGCTTCAATGAAGAAAACCAGGAGAGGAGAAAATCCAAGTCGCATGTGGGACAAAACAAAGAAGATTGGAGGCACTACGCAAAGCGCGAGGTGAAATGTGGACCAACGACCGTTATGCTGACAGAAACGGTGGTTGGTCGTGTGAAGCACAAGGGGAAGCGTCCGATCGCTGAGAGAAGGCGCGGGGGTTGGAACACAATAAAAAAATTAAACAATGACACAGAGAGCGAGCGTTAATCTAAATAACAATGGTGCATAAAAACATTATTTGTATAAAAAAGTAATAAGGAATAAATATTCATTTATCTTGACTGCGAGCAGCAAGAAAGAGGGCTGGTCGCAGTCAAGCGTAGAGATTATACTATTCCCGACATCCATATTGGTGCATTTAGCCAATACGTTTTTAATTCCCATTGGCTTTCTGTTCCCTAAGCCTCATGGGAATTGTGTTTCTTGACTGCTACTTTTTGAAAAAAGCAAGATCGAGAAGCATATTATGAACCTCCAGTCTTGACATAAAATTATCTCAACACGCCTTTTAACAACTATCGTTACTGTTTCTTAAGCATAGGTCAGATTTACCTGTGTCTGAAAGAGTTCTTTTTTTATGATGTCTGTTGTACATATCAAAATCGCAACCTGACTGACCTTCAGGTGCTTTTGCATGTACATTACCTGACGTATCACATGCTAGGCTCAGCTAGGCATTGGCTTTCCACTATAGATCTGTTAACGCACGACCAGAGATCACTGCGTTGCATTACAGTAAAACCTACCAAGGTTTCAACATTTTAGCCGCATGGCAATGTGAGTTAAAACGTTTGATTTTGTTTACTATCGTGTCACGAACTTCTATGTGTGAGCGCCGAATATAATACTTGGTGTACCACTTTTTTCATGGAAAATGAACATCTTCATATACAACGTAGCTCCTCAAGCTCCATATTGTCACATACTATTTTCTTATAAATGGTAAAACGTTGTTATTTGACTGAAGATTGGAGTAGTCAGTTCATTAAATAACACTATTTATTGCCACGTGGATTTATTGGCAGATTCGACCCACATTATGTTATATTGTCACTGCACAATTATGGTCTAGAAATTCTAGACTCTAGATGATGCTCACCCTGTTTAAGGACCTTTGCCTGCACTGCAGTGCGCCTTTCCTGCAGACCACACAGTTGGATTCACTGGCCTAGTTTTACAAATAGACGGCTGCGTCTCTACAAGGCCATTCACTCTCTTGGATGGGAAGCTCACTCATTCAGATTCGTATAAGGCTTGACATCAGCAGCATGTCATCCTTGCCTGACAGCGTCCTTGGACTGCTGCGTGAGACTCTGCCTTGTGAATTTGCGCTCAATAGTATCCAATCTCATTAAGCTAGAATCATTACACTCATGTTTTATGCATGCCACCTGAGGTATTCCAGCTGCAGCAGCGGCTGACAGTTTGTAAAGTGTCAGGTTTGGACTCCGCTGATAATCTCCATCTGTGACTGCTGCTCTTACATTTGTCAGTCGCGTGCTACTTATCATTAGCGCATATAATGTCATCCACATTTAAACAGATTTGTTTCCTCTGCATAGCTCAACATCTCCAGGTTAAATTAGAAACACAACAGCTGCTAAAAGGCCATATTCTATTCGCAGCGGAAAATCTCAATCTTGATGTATTCGTAAGGTGTTCTGGGGTGCAAATTATGTTTTCGGATACATAGGTTTTAATAGATATCTTGGACATCTGCTCGAGCAAGCTGTAGCAGAGCTGCTTCTCCTGACTGTCAAGTATTACTTCTGATGTGTCGGTTTCTTTTCCACATGTTTTGATTTATTCGTGTCTCCTGGGCCAGGACTGAATAATAGCAGTGTCAGAGTGGAAACACGGTTCCTTTAGTGACCGTCCAATAGTTTCTTATTGTAATGATGCCGGGCGCCATAATATTCACCATTACCTGTGCTTTGAAGTTTCAGCCCTTAACTTGACTAATATTATATTTTTTAAATGACTATGTGAGAAAGCTAGGCTGATTGCAGAGGCTCCCTAACTTTTTGCCCTCATTTTTCACTTTTTGCTAGTGTTTTCCTGACTCTGAAGGAGCCCTGGGTACAGTGCCAGTGCCTGGTCTCTGTGTAAAATGAGTACGCAAATTAGGCTAATTATGATTGACTATGTCAACCTACCTATAAGTCCCTAGTATAAGGTAGGGAATGTAGGTTTAGGGACCCCAACATAGGTTGCGCCTACATAGGTGCACCGCTTAGGTGCTCAAGGTAATTTTAAAGGCAGCATTTAAATTAAAGTTACATGCAAATTCAATTTTGGAATTAAACGTATTTCCATAGGATTAAACTACCTTATGTTTTCATATAGGTCACCCCTAAGATCTGCCCTAGGTGCCCCCAGATTTGAGTGCAGTGTAACTATAAGCAGGGACCTTATCAAATATGTTTTATAAGCCCTGGTGAGGAAAAAGAGCCAAATTTGTTTTTCACTCATTGAGGGGAATAGGCTCCATACGCTAAAATGGGGTGCCTTTATTTTAATTAATACAGTCTCCAAAGGAGATAGATATGGCAAGTTTGGTCTTAAACTGATTGGTATCATAAATGCAGCAATTTGCCATTGTTGGATTTAATATAACTAGTTCAGGGAAAGAGTTTTAAAACTCTTCCTAAACGTTACCAGTTTCAGCTATACAGTGCCTTTCTCTGATTGCCCAGCCTCTGGCAGACTGGCCAGGCTTCCCTGATGAGGCGTGAAATGACCTGGGCTGAACACAAAGGAAGTGCCTGGGGGAGGAGATCTGCCTCAGCAGATGGTGAAACAGGATGAGGGGAGAGTAGCCAAACTGGTCTTCAAAGGAGAGAAGGACATTTGGAGCAGCCCAGGATCTCCCCTATGTCATGCAAACCCAGACAACCAGGGGCCAGATGTAGCAAACACTTTGCGACTCGCAAACGGTGAAAATCGCCGTTTGCGAGTCGCAAATGCGTGTTTGCTATGTAGAAATGCATTTTGCGAGTCGGAACCGAGTCGCAAAATGCATTTCCGAGTCGCAAATAGGAAAGGGTGTTCCCTTCCTATTTGCGAGTCGCAGTGGTATGCAATTCCATTTGCGACCGCGTACGCGGTCGCAAATGGAGTCGCAGTTACCATCCACTTGAAGTGGATGGTAACCCACTCGCAAACGGGAAGGGGTCCCCATGGGACCCCTTCCCCTTTGTGACTGGACCCACAATTATTTTTTCAGAGCAGGCAGTGGTCCAAGGGACCACTACCTGCCCTGAACAAATCCGAAACAAAAGGTTTCGTTTTTTTTTCTAAGTGCAGCTCATTTTCCTTTAAGGAAAACGGGCTACACTTGGAAAAAAAAAAACTGCTTTATTTAAAAGCAGTCACGGACATGGAGGTCTGCTGTTCCCAGCAGGCCTCCATCCCTGTGAATGTCATGAGTCCCTATGGGGTCGCAAAATGCGACCCACCTCATTAATATTAATGAGGTGGGTCTTTGCGACCCCATAGCGACTCGCAGAAGGTGTCTGAGACACCTTTCTGCATAGCAAATTGCGACTTGCAATTTGCGAGCCGCACGGACTTGCAAATTGCAAGTCGCAATTTGCTTCTTTCCTACATCTGGCCCCAGGTGCCATCTTGATTAGGTTAGGAGAGGGTAGGGGAGGGGTGTGTTAATTGGGTAGGCTCAGCCAGACCTAACCTCCAAAATTTAGTTTCTGCTATTTTGGATTTCTAAGGAATGTTGATCCTTTTGATAGATTTTTGCCACTCTTCCCAGGAAGTAGTTATCCAATGGGGTAGTGGCCTACCTGTGATTGGACAGTTGCCCCTCCCTGCTTTTCACTCCAGGAGCAAGGATACATTTCGGAGAGCTGCACCCACACCTCCGGTCCCTGCTGGAAGAAGATACTGGAGAAAAAGGATGGCCTTGTTGGACCCCTGGCCTGCACCTGGACACTGCACTCACAAGGACCGCATTGAGCGCTATTTGCTTCTAAGCGCTAGAATTACTTTTAATCTTCAAAAATGAATATATCTGGTTTCCCTTATTCGATTTTAATCATTTTGGTGTCATTTTAAAGATAACAATATAATTTATTTTGATAAATTAATTATGGATTTTTATTATGTTGTGTGTGTTCTACTTATTTATTGTCTCACAATTTTTTTTAATGCTTTACACACTTGACCCCCAAGTTAAGCCTTGTTGCTTGTTGCCAAGCTACCAAGGGTTGAGCTGGTTTTAATTTATTGAGGCCTTACTGGACATAAGTGGGGCTTAGTAGCCTATTGCTAAGTATGGGTACTTACCTGCTCTTACCAATAAACCACTTTCCAACAGGCTATAACCTCTTAAACTGGAGAGTTGCTATCGTTCTCTATGACTGTTTATTTTGATGACCAGCTAATTTACTAAAATAATCTTTAAGGACTAAAAGAAGGAGAGGTCATCTGTAAATGCTAACACATTACAGACGGAAGAACAAAGGGATTGTAGGCGAAATATCAAGAGAGAATAAATGATTAGTGAAGAAATAAGAAGGCTCGGCCACTGGTAAAGGGTAATACAGTGAGATTTACCATAGTTCTGCCAAGTGCCACTCCTCACAGGCTATACTAATGAATTTTGTGGGTTGTCCCCACACTACAGCACTAAAATATTATGGCCCTCCTTACGACCCTGGCGGTTGGTGATAAAGTGGCGGTAATACCCCCAACAGGCCGGCAGTATCTACTGCCAAACTATGACCATGGCGGAAAGATCTCTGAAAGACAGCCAATGTACCACACCGACCGCCAGGGTGGAAACAAGAGGCACCACGGCGGTAGACGCCTACAGCCAGGCGAAAGTCAAAGTTCCGCCCACCATATTATGACAAGACAATCCGCCATCTTTTCCGGGGCAGTACCAATGACATCAAAAGCCTGGCAGAAACAGAGCTCAGAAGTGAAAGGACTCACCATTGGAGACACAGGGAAGAACCATGCCTCCATGGAACCCGAACTGCATGTATTTCCGATGATATTCTAGTTCTGCCCCACCACGAACACTAACGCCGGCGAAGACGGTGAGTACAGCCGCCTAGCACACAAGGGAGGGGAGAAGAAAAAGAGAAGGACACACAAATGCACCAAACACACCCCATTCACACACACCATAAACAAAACCAGATGCACAAGAAAACAAGTTAATCCACCAAAATCGGCTGAATAATGTAAGGACAACATACATTTACTAAAGTGATTGTAATTAGATCAACACATTATAAAAATAATTTAGCCAATGTAACAGATAATCACAAATGTACAGAAAAAGGGACACTGCCCAGTCCTCAGTTTGCGTGGGCCACATAGGCACAGGGCAAAGTCCAAAGCTCCACTTGTCACCTGCATCAATACTGAGAGAACACTGCAGGGGCATCAGTTGGCAAATAGGCAGGCACCTCAGGGGGAGGGAGGGCACTTCAGCCGGGAGCTGAAACAAGACCACTGGTTCTGGAGGAGCCAACATGCCCATTACTCTGTCCTGGGAGTGCAAGGCCACAGTCTCGGTAGTGGGTGACTTGCCCACTGGTTCTGGAGGGGGCAACATGCCCTGTTCTTGGTCCTGGAGAATGCAAGGCCACAGTCTCTCAGGTGGGTGACTTGCCCACTGGTTCTGGAGGGGGCAACATGCCAATTACTCTGTCCTGGGGAGTGCAAGGCCACAGTCTTTCAGGTGGGTGACTTGTTCACTGGTTCTGGAGTTGACAGTCGCACAGCCACCCATGGAGGCAGGATCACATTGCAGCCGCCGGCAGTGATGGCTTCACTGTGGGGGTGCTGGTGCTGCCCTGATAAAACACATGTGTAGCTACATTGTTTTCCCCAGGGTTGAAGATTTGGCCACAGTGAATGCTGAGTTTTATGCAATGGGACATATCCTCAACATAATTTGGGCGATTGATGATACACATATTGCATTTGTTCCCCTCCCCAGCAGAATGAACAGATGTTCAGGAATCGTAAGAGTTTCTACTCCATGAATGTTCAGTTGGTGTGCTTGGCAGACCAGTACTCCTCCCACGTCAATGCTAAGTATCCTGGGTCGGTGCATGATGCCTTTGTCCTGAGGAATAGCAGCATCCCAAATGTGATGTCCCAACTACAGAGGCACAGGGTGTGGCTAATAGGTGAGCCCTGGTTTCCACCCAGTATATGTTGGTGTATAAGTATGGTGTGGGCCATATAGGATAGTGTGTGGCTAAATGTTGTGACTCTGGTTACCCAACCCTTTCATCGCTGCTGACCACTGTGAGGAATACTGAGACAAGGGCAGTAGAACGTCACAATGAGGCATATGGGTAAACCAGAAGGATCATTGAAAGGACCTTTGTCCTCCTGAAGGCCAGGTTCCACTACCTACATCTAACAGGTGGATCCCTGTGCTACTCATCCAAGAAGGTCTACCAGATAGTAGTGGCATGCTGAATGTTGCACAACCTAGCCCTCAGACCCCATGTCCCTTTTCTGCAGGAGGAGGAGACGGGAGATGCCTGTGTGGCAGCAGTAGTCCCTGTGGACAGTGAGGATGAGGAGGCAGAGGATGAGGATGAGGACAACAGAACATAGGTTATATGACAATACTTCCAATGACACAAAGGTAGGACAGTGTAACTTTACATTTCAATGACTTTGGTTATAATATGTGTGGCACTGGCATGCTGATGTTTCCCACTTCTATGTCCACTCACTGTTCCCTCTGGCGATTCATTTGGCAGATGTTGGTGAATTGACATATACTCCTGGTGTGATCACTACAGGCAGTTACAGGTCATTAATCTATTGCTGATTCTATGTACAGTTAATTTGCAATGTTTGTACCTGTTTCAAAGAATACTTATTTGATATACATGACATACTCCAAATGGATTTTTTTCAAAGGGTATTTATTGAAGTGCTAACATATAGGGGGAAATTGCAATGGGATGGGGTGATGATGGAGGAAAGTCCAGGTTCCAGTCTATGTGTAGCACAGGTGCATTGTCCATGGGGACATAGGAAGGGGAGCAATGGCAGTTCAAGGTGGACAGGATGACTGAGTGGGACACAAAGGTGACAATCAGGAGAGTCTCATTTCGTGGTGGGGATCTTGGCAATTGTCTCTAGCTTCTGTCTGTATCGCAGGGAACATTTGCAGGGTGATTCACCTTCTGCGGAGGGAGGGGTGCTGGTGACCTGTGAGTCCTGTGGCGGGGCCTCCTGGCCACTAGCGGCAGCGGAAGTGGAAAGCTGTTCAGATGTCTGTCTAGTGGCAGGGGCCCGCTGGTGTGAGACTGCCTCCTTCATAATGTTAACCATGTCTGCCAGCACCCCTGCTGTGAAGATCAGGGTGTGGTTGATGGCCTACAAGTCCTCCATGATCCCCTGGTACTGTCCCTCCTGCACCCACTGTTCTCCTGTACGTTGTCCAAGATCTGTCCCATCGTGTTCTGGAAATGTTGATAGGCTCCCGGGATCTCGGAGAGTGCCCCCTGGAGAGTCATTTCCCTGGGCCTTTCCTTCTCCTCATGCACAGAACTCCTCCCAGTTTTCCTGTTGGCCTGTGCCTCTGTCCCCTGAACTGTGTGCCCACTGCCACTGACCCCAGATCCCTGAATTCCTTGGGGGCAAGGTGTGGCCTGGGGTCCCTGTAGAAGTGGGCACACTGCTGATTGATGTGTCCTGGGGAACAGAGGTGCGGGTACGCTGGGTGGGTGCTGCGGTGGTGATTCCCGATGGGGGAGTCTCTTTGGTGGTGTTTGACTGGGCTTTGGTATCCGGCTGTCCAGTAGTTCCTGATGGGCCAGGTAGATCATCCAGATCCTGAAGAGCAGAGTTACTGTCATCACTGTGGGCCTCTTAAGTAGGGGGACTGGATAGTGCTGGCACCTCCTCTCCGCTGACATGGGCTGGGGTACCTGTCAGGATGTAAATGATGTGTTATGGTTTATGTGTCTGACATATTGTACATCCATGGCTTCCCCTCTATGGTTGGATTTGCCATGCCAGCTTTCACTTGTGTATGTTAGTGCATGGTGGGATTGTTAGTTCTCTATAGTGTGCATGCTTTAGTGATGAGTGTCCATACAGGGCTGTGAGGGGTGTCCATGCATTCGTACAGCATGCAGGGCTTGGCATTGGGATAAGTGAGATGTGATCGTGGAGTGTGTGGGATGGAGTGGAGTGATGGGAGTGAGAGTGAGGGTGTGTGATGGCATGTAGGTATGGGGTGTGATAATTGTTGAACGTTGACTTGCCAGAGTCCAGTCCTGCTCCGACTCCAGCCAGGTCCTCAGGGTGCAGTATTGCCAAGACTTGCTCCTCCCATGCTGTGAGTTGTGGGGGGTGAGGTGGGAGTCCACCGCCAGTCCTCTAGATAGCGAGATGGTATCTTGCTGGTATGGAATGTACCTTCCCCCGTAGGTCATTCCACCTCTTCCTGATGTCATCCCTAGTTCTGGGGCGCTGTCCCACAGCGTTGACACTGTCCACAATTCTCTGGCAAAGCTCCATCTTCCTGGCTATTGATATCTGCTGCACCTGTGCTCCAAATAGCTGTGGTTCTACCCTGACAATTTCCTCCACCATGACCCTTTTCTCCTCCTCTGTGAAACGGGGGTGTCTTTGTAGTGCCATGGGTGTTATGTGTGGTGTGTTGGTGAGGGTGTTTTGGGTAATGTGTTGGGGTGTGTGATGTGGTGTGTGTATGGGTGTCAGGTGTGTGTTGTTTGAATTGTCCAATGGAGTGTTGTTTTATATGTGGGTGTCCATTGTGAGGGCAGTGGTATGTCTCACCAATGGTTTACCGCCGTTGAATGTCCGCCGTGGTGATTCGTGGGTCATAATGTGATGGGCATTGTTCTATTGGCGTAACGTGTGGGTTTTGGGGCCGCCGGTTTATCACTGACCTTTGGAATGGCAGATTTGTGTCTGTGGCTGAATTCTGTCAGATTGGTGTGTTAGTGTCATAATATGGTGAACGGATATCCACAGCCGCAGCTGTAAGTTGGTGGCCATCAGTGTGGGATTTACTGCCAATGTCATAATGATGGCCTACGTCACTTAATTCAAAGCCCCTCATTCTGCCAACATTATTATTTCCGACGCTGAATTCTGGAATTTGTTTAGTTTCATTATACTTTGCTGTTCGGAGCCAATTGATCTAAGAATGTTTGCCTATTTAAGCCTCATTGACTGAATCTTATTCTCTTTCAGAATTTCAGAGTATTGCAAACCCAACAAAGTCACTGTAATTTAATTTCTCAGTAGTTAGGTATGGCTCGTCACCTACTGTAGCTGATCTTCAGTACTGGAGATGGACTGTGTGACTGGCCCATCACCACGGAAAAGTAAGTGGGTCACTCAATAAGTCATTCATGCAAACCCTCCCGATTCGGTGGGAGACTACCGATTCCAAGGCTAGTCACCCCCCTCCTGATTCCTGCAAACAGAAACTCTATTCCAAGTTTTGTAAAACTGTCAAAAATATAATTTTGATGGGTGTCATGCACTGCATCAATCTCCCCCACCAATAATTACTTCTGGCGTCAAAGATAAAAGCTTCTTGGAAGGGGGAGATTAGAGCATGTGACAGACCTCAATATTGTCAGTTGAACATAGCAAAAATAAAAACAGAATTTAGAACTGTTTTTGTTTGTACTATGTTACTAAACTGACAAAAATGGAATGCTGATAGTCTGTCACCATTCACATCATTAGATCAAATTCAGACATATTGCCTCTACATCAGTATAAGTCAGCGTGGAAAATTCATTCTTCAGATCATTTTTTTTTTGTTGAAATCTCCACCTGCTCTAAAATATTGACATGTATGCTAAATGACTACATTGACATGGGCACTAAGGTGTAACAGAGCCTCACCCGAAGTCTAGCATTCTGCAGAACCTGACTCCAGTATGCAGGTTGGAGCTCAGCTGCCTTCTATCTAAGGTATCTCTCCTCAGTAGCTGGAATGCATGCTCTTTACTCTGACCCTTCAGGAGCTTAGCAGGCATAGCTCTATGCCACCACCTCTTGCTGAAAGGCGTGTCACACAGCTTCAAGAGTGCATCCCTGATATGGGACTGATCTAGTGCCACAAAGACTGTGTCTTGAGAACGAAAAAATAAACCCTTTAAACATCGCTGGATGTTTAATCTATATTGTGCTGCTTAAAACAACTCAGATGACTGTGGGATCATTTTATATCTTATAAGACAGCTTGTTCAGTGCATTTCACAAGATTGCCTTTATCTTTGTGTGTCATTCCTGAGATGAAGATGATTACATCTACACCACTTACAAGATGTAGTTACAAAAGAGTATTTTGACCACAATACAATTTCTGAATTAGATATATTGGGGGTTATTACAACTTTGGAGGGGGTGTTAATCCGTCCCAAAAGTGACGGTAAAGTGACGGATATACCACCAGCCGTATTACTAGTCCATTATATCCTATGAAACTCGTAATATGGCTGGTGGTATATCCTTCACTTTACCGTCACTTTTGGGACAGATTAACACCTTCTCCAAAGTTGTAATAACCCCTTTATGTTTTATGGCATTTTGCATAATCATGTAGCTTGTATTCAGCCTCAGACATTAGGGAGCCATTATGAGTGGCCAATGTCACAATAAATATTACATCCAAGACCGAGGTGTTTGGAATTCATCGGATATACTCATTATCATCAATTTCTGCTATTAACATGTGGATTTTAGTGCTTCCTGGACCAAAAACCCCATATCTTGGTAAACACAGGCTGTTTTTCCTTTGTTAAACTGTGGCAGGTTTGACCTGTCAAAATTTGATGGAGCATGCAAACTTCATTGCATTCCACAATGACCAGGTGATATAAACTTTGCACCACTGATAAAAGTGATAATTGCGCAAACAGATGTTTGCACAGGAATTGGAATATAACCGGATGTTGGACCTGACCCTCTCTGCAGCGTCACCCTAAACGTTTTTCCTTCACTCCTTCTGCTTTTCTAAATTAGTTTTTGTTGTCATTAGGATTCTGTTCACTTTACCACTGCTAACCACTGCTTAGGTGCTTTTGCTCAACCCCTTAAGCATGGTAAAAATGACCTATTCTTATTGGAACATTTATTTACCTTATAAGTCCCTAGAAAAGTGTACTGCATGCACTCAGGGTCCTTAAATTAATTACTACTAGTGGTCCTGCAACATTCCTTCTGCCACCCACTAAAGTAGCCCTGTAAAGAATGTCTCAGACCTACCTTTGCATTGCCATTTCTACATGACAAAATACATCTTTTGCCAGTCCTAAACCTTTTCTTTCAGTACTTAAAAGCCACTCCTACAGTAGACCTTAAAGGCCCATAGGGCAGGGTACATTGTATTTAAGAAGTACAAAATGTGGGTTTAAGTTTTCGATGCCCTAGTAGTGGAAACTCCTAAATTTGTTCTTCACTGTTGTAAGGCCTGTCTCTCCCATTGGATAACATTAGACTACCTTATTACATTTAATGAGTGATAACTTTGGATTGGGAGCAGATAGAGATATGGTGCTTGTACTCGCACTGTGAATTAAAATCCCCTTTAATGGAATTGTACAATTTATTTTAAGTTACATTTCTGAAAATGTCCCTTTTAGAACTTTGGCATTTTCTTCTACTAATGATTTTTGCCTTCTGCCAGTGTCCTGACTCTACTATTGGGGTTTGTGTAGTTTTCCAGTCACTGACACAAAGGGTACTAGGTGAGGATAGAATGAGAATGGTTGGGGGTGGAGCTGTGGGTTGACTGATTGTCACCTAGGAACGTTCACAAAGGAACCTGACACTAGTCTTCTGTCACTCATTCTTCTTCGATCCTTTGCAGGGGAAGTAAAAACTTTCCAGAACCAGATGTGGGAGTAGTATATGGAATGACTCCACTTCATAGACTAGCACCAGGTATGAATATTGTAGTGCTAAATCCCTTCTACAGTACACTCCTGGACCTGTGAACAATACAGAAGAAAGACTGCCTTGGCCCCCACAGTCTGCCTTGCTGCCCCCAAAGGGATTCCCTACTGCTAGAGGCCTACCGTGATCTCTGAGAATAAAGACCCAACCTGCTCCCTTCATCGTAGGCTACCTGAGTGTGTCCAAGGTTCAGCTGGCTCACCTCCTGTCTGATCGATTAGGACACAACAAGTTCCAGTGGCATTCCTACAACTGCCCAGCTAACCTGCTGCACTGGGTCTACCTGTACCTGCAACTGGATCTGTCAGACCCTGTAGGCCTCGGCTGGAGTGAGTTTCTGATCCCCAAGAGGTACCTCTCCAGGTCCTGAACCCATGACTGGCATCAATTAAGCTTATTCTGTAAAAGAAGGTGAAAACCTAAAGTTTTGGGCTATTTGTAACTGTGAATGGGCAAGTTTGTGCTCATGATGACTGCCACCACACAGCTTGAGTGAACCCGACTCTACACTACAGTGACCCCCAGTGATGACCACCAATGCAAGATCTGCACTTCACACTACAGCAATGACTCCCAACAATGACCGCCAACTCAAACCTCAAGCAACACCCGACCAGATCTTTGAGGTACCGTGACAACTATCCACGATGGCAGGCCTGTTCTTCCTACTACATCAGCATCCATCTGCAAAGCTCTTAGAGCTCCCTGTGGCCTCTTTCACTGCAAACAAAACTCTTTGTATCAGTCTTTGAGAAGGTAACTTTTTCCAGAGAGACTAACCTGGTTCCTTTGTCAGACCTGCTGTCCATCATTATTTGCCTGAACTTGTGACTTTCTCCCAGTCTAGAACACGCAGATTACTGAGAATGGTGCATTGTACTTTTTGGTGATATATCTACTTAAAACTTTGAAATGGCATGTCTCTGTTTTTGTTGATTGGAGTTTTGTTGTTCTGGTATCATTTTATTTATTCAAATGTACACTCCTTTTTTAAATTGTTTTGAAATATTTCATGAGCTGTGTTTTAACTGTATTACTGTGTGTGTGCTGAATAAATACTTTTCATCTAAGTTAAGCCTGACTACTTTGTGCCAAGGTACCAGAGAGTTAAGCACAGGGTAATTTAGTGACTTTTGTGGTGCACCCTGACAAGGATCATAGTTGTTGCCTGAGCAGGGCTTCATCCTCCTAACCAGTAGCCCAATTTCTTACATGAGACACCTGTAATCAGGCCCCAACTATAGCAACAGAAAAATACAGACATGAATATGTCATTTATCTATAAATATTATAACTATATACATAGTTATACACCTATATAATGTATGCAGAGTGGCACAGAACACAAAACCTAACAATTGCTGAAAAATATATAACCAAAAATGTCTACATAGCAAATATAATGAATTCAGAAATAAAAAAGTGTTGCCACACATTTGAATATACTCTTAATATATGGTTATAATAGATGATGTCATATTCATGGGGGGCATTGAAAACTTAACAGCTGTGAATATTGATTTGTGAAGTTTTTATTATGCTTCTATAGTTGAGCAAAATTGCAAAGTTTCAGCCTACAAAAATCAGGTTGAACTTTTCGTATTTTGCCATCCTTGTGGAATGTAGTAAGAAATCAACAATCCCATCCACCACTTCACAATATCCCGGTCCAAGATGTCCCTGGGTTGGACACGCAGGAGCACAGAATAGTGAGTCAGTAGCCTGCACCCTCCTTTGATTATTGGTAGGTGCCAGTGAGGGTAGCTGCTAGTGAGCTGGGTGCAAGGTCATACATGATCTGGGTAGGTTGTCCGGTGGGGATTTGAAGGGTACATGATTAGCTTGTGCTGGAAGGGGCAGGCAAAGTGAAACCTTGGTAGGGAAGAGATGGGTCTCAGCAAATGATGGAAGATGGCTGCTAACCATCACCAGTGACCCCAATTACATTGAGTAGCCCTTAGTGGCACAGAAACAATTGCAAAGGGTTACTGGTGTTTTGGTTCATTTTTTCTTTAAATTATGGGAAGCTAACCAATTTGGTATTTAAACAATCAATAAACTTATTTGCACTTGCACCTGCCAACTTCACTCACCCCTTATAGATCATAGCAATCACAGAATTTTCTGACAATATTCTTGTAAGATGTTTTATGAAGGCTTTGAAGCATAACATGAGTCTCAGTTATTTTGGAAGGTTAGTACATAACTGTAATCTCAAAGGGCAAAACATATGGATATCTAATTTTGTTCTTTTTATGTTATTTGGGCTTGCTTGAGTCAATGTTTCTTGGCAGTTGATACTGGTCATCAGTCGCTTGGCTATGGTTGTTCATGAAACATGGTGGAAGATTCAGACCTTAATCATCTTTGAAACTAATATTTTTTTTAATTTCTTACTTTTCAATCTACATTGCCCTTAAATGCACCTCATGAGTGTTCTTCACATGCTTCTCAAATGTACACATATCAGGAAATGTGAATCATAACAGTGCTCCACACAAGTTGGAATTTATCATTGTGTTGTCTATGTTGATCTGCTGCATAATAAAATCAAAACTTTGTGATATTCACAATGAATATGCATGAAGACAATTTACATATGATGTATCATGGTAGACATTATATGATCATGTGTTAGTGAACATAAAACTGCAGCATTATCCCTGGCTAACCACCATCTGGAATGGTAAATGCATAAACCAAGAACACTGTTGCACTGTAGTAAACAGAGATATTATCTTGCAATGTACAAATGGTTTTCCAGAATATACATGTAGGTTCCTCACATAACGAGATAGTCAAATGGAGCTGAAGCAAATATTTATAATTCTCCATGATTCGCATAACTACTGGCCAAATGTGATCTTGCGGAGTTGATTCTAATATAGTACTACGATCTTTGCAAGGCTGCATTATATTTTTATAAGTTAGCTACAAGACTGTCTTTTAATGACATGCTTATCTGTTTTGAAATTCCATGCTTTCAAATGTAAAAAATAAGAGGACAATGCTGAAAGATACATTTGTTCTTTTTGTTCTGTACTGTTTTGTTTATTTTATATTTCTATTTCTATAATTATTTTTGTATGATTTGTTTATTTCATTTTATATTTATATTTATATAATTATTTTTGTATGCTGTCCACATTATTATTTCTGATCATATATTTCCTTTGCAGTGCAGATTGTCTCCATACAACAATACACTTTTTGGTTTTGTATTGAAGGTATTGAATTATATTAGTTGTTTATTTTAATGATATCTACATCTACTTTAAAATTGTCTTCTATCCTTATTCATGACTACTCTGTTACTTTAAAAACATCCTATACCCTGTCGATAAATTCATAATCAACAAATAGGTCACCTGGGCAAGAACGTTCAGACAATTTAGAGAAATCTAATGAATTAGGACTCACCGCAACAATAATCAACTCAGCCAATATTCAAGTAGAAAAGATGACAACAATGCATGTAAAAAAGGAAAATATTAATTCAGTGTGGCGTTTAAGCTTAGTAGACACTGTATTTCTGAGACTCATCATTTTATACCTTATAGGCCCTTCAAGGTGATGCATGAGCTACTTTATCATGAAGTCTAAATTGAGCAAAGAACAGAGATTATAGTGGTGGTTTTTGGACTATATGCTTTAAGTAAGGGACACAGATAACACATGCAGATCTAATCTTAAAAAGACCCAATGATTATACCAAGACATGTAGTCTTGGAATCCAATGGTGGATTCCAATATAATTTTTCACACAATTTATCAAAAGCAGGAAATTGACTTGAGAACCAAGAGACATTGGTCAACACCTTTGTCATGTTAAAAGTAACTGAAAATCCATTGACTGCAGCTTAAATTGCTTGGGCATTGAGATCCCAACAATACAGTTAATTAGCAGGGTGTCATTATTGTAATTTATAGCTCTTATGTGCAGTTCACCTAAGGATGTTTATTGGAACTTACACAAGCAGTGTGATCATGTCAGTTGATAGCACATGAAACAAGTATGGTGCATAGATGCAACCCTACTGCATTAGCTGCTGGAAATTTGTCTTGCTCTGGCTTCACCTTTTTTAGTAAATGATGCAACTTCCCAGGTCTCAATACTACTGACCAATCAAATATGTAGGACCGTGAGGTGCACCAAGTTTCAATAATTTATCGCAGAACAGGGATCTGTTGACAAAGTCAAAGCTTTACCTAAATCCACAATAGCACAGTGCAGGGTGAATGATATCTCTCTAAGAATGCAACTAGCCATTTCATAGAGCTGTGAAGTTCAGGGTAACTCTTCCTAATTCCTGCCCTGGTTCTAAGAAGGGCACCCCTATTTTTTGATGAAAGAGGTGTGGGCAATAAAAGCAAGTTAGTGAATTCTATAGCTGGTGCTCTAAGCATAAAGTGGATGCAGTAGTAATTGCTTCCAGTGCTGCAAAAAACAGTGAGAGCTTTAGTAATACGGTATGATAGAAGTGAGCTCAGGGATACAGAAGTGGCGGATACAGTCTGAGAAGAATAAAACACTCTGATCAGCCTGTTCACCTGCACATTGTCCAGCCTTCTGAAGAAGAGTTGCACAGATGATTTCCACACACAGATGGTTTTAATCTTCTTTATTCCTGAAATATTACTGTCCAAACACACTGTGGGAGCAATAGCAGCACAACCTCCCATTCATCTTCTTCAGATGGCTGTTCCTTCTCCCACTCTCTTCCTAAACATTACAGAATCCCTAAAACGTTTATATCACAGTATAAATGATGTCACACCATACGGTGTCTCACAGGTGATAATTTGCAAATACTCTAAATAACACGTCAGTAAAGGAATAAAACAAAAAATGTAAGTTCAGTAAAATAAAATTAAACTGGAAAGGGAGAGAAAAAATAACATTTTGTACATATTACAATTCAAATGTCACACGTATGTCTAAATCATTATGCACTGCATTTGAAGGTGCTCTTTCACGAGCACCTTAAGATTGGGAACACTAATTATAATTCACAAATATTAATCATGCAATTTCATAGATTTGACCACTGTGCTACCAAACCTACAAGTTTTACTACGTATGGCAATGCCATCATCTTGTGACACCATTACCCCACCCGGGGAATAGTATCTAGCTTCACACATTTCCAAACTCTCCTGACTAAGCTCTCCCAACTGGTTATAATAATCATCAGACAACCAATTGAATCTCTGCATCGCAGAATTTGCATCTTGCTTGATTCCCTGCCTTGCAGAACTCAGATCTTGCTTTGATTCAGTAGACTGTTAAATTGTGAGAAACCCATGATCCATTCCTTTACACAAAGAAACAGAAGACAGGTGCCACACCTTGCCTTCAATTACCAGCACAGAATTTCAGTTTTATTTTCTACAATGAAAGGTGAATAGCAATTCTGGCTCTTTCCTATTATACCACTTCCTTTTGCTCTTACTCTGTCACTCACTTTTATCTGTACAGGCTTACTCCTGTGCCTTAAGTCATAATATTTCTCACACAAACTTTGCACCTGTGACAATCTTTCTTTCACCACTTCTGGTGACCACTTGAAACTTTTAGCTGCCTTTAACCAACCCTCATTATTCTTGGATATAGGTGTTCTTCCTCTCCTCAACTCCACTGCCCTAGACCCTGTCCTTCCCTCAGGGTAATCCTGAATGCCCAAATCATTTTGAACAATTCTCTTCTCCACATCAGACTATTGTTACTGCCCAACTGGATGATCACTTTCAGTACACGGTTAAAACACTCCATTGCACGATTACCTGCTTGGTCGTACACTAAATTGGTATTGCCAGTTTCTGCTTTTTTCACAAACTCTACCTCAGGTCACTTAGTGAAATGATCAATCATAACTATCATATACACTTGTTCCCCTCTTACTATATGTGTTCCATTACATCTATACATACCCTTTCCCAAGACATCACTGGGTTAGATAGGGGATGCAAAGGTGGTCTGAGCGTAGTATGGGACTTGTCAGAATTCTCATGTTGTATACAATTATCTACCCTTCTTTCAACTTCTAAGTCCAACCCTGACCACCAATACCATTTTCTATTCTGCTCTTAGTCTTACCAATACCTAAATTTCCTTCATGACATATCTCTAAGACTTTGGTTCTAAACTTCTCATGAGGGATAGCCTTACTCTTCCTCATCAAACCACATTAAAAGGATAGTTTGTGTCTCAATTCCAAGTAAGTCACCATTTCTTGCTCTACTTGATTCTAGTCTTGCAAGCCTTCTGTGATCATTTTTATCACTTACGCAAGAACCTTATCTTGTTCCTGTGCACTTCTCCATTGCTCATTAGAGATACCAGGAAATTATTCTGTAATGTTTGCAATACACCAAGTACATATTGCACATCATAATTAAATTCAAGTAGTTTGACAGACACACACGCCAATTGTGGTGAAGCCCCATGTAGACCCTTGGTAGTTAAGACTTTTGTGAGGGGTTTATGGTCACTACTTACAGTGACCTTTTCCCCCAAAGGTACTTTAAAAAATGTTTAAGCCCCCACACACAGACAAGTGCCTCTTGTTCAATAGCAGAATATTTCTCTTCGGGTCAAGGAATGAGAAGCAAATGCTATGGTATCTTCTTTCCCTAATTCCATCTCTTGCAAGAAGACTGAACCAATTCCTATTCTGTTTCTCTTCTGTGGGGGTCAAGGAATGATAAGCAAATGCTATGGTACCTTCTTTTCATAATACCATCTTGTGTGAGAGGACTGCACTGATTCCTTTAAGTATATCATCTGAAGTAACTAATCTATGTAAAGAAGGATCAAAGCCTTGTAGTGGCAGAGCATTGAAAGGTCAGCTTTCAGGGAGAGAAATGCATCTTAAAACCTACTGAACCATTCAAACTTTTTCTTTAATTTGCGTAGCTGCTTAATTTCATACATTTTTCATGAGAAATATTTCACAAATGTGGAATCAAATTCCACTAGACCTAGAAATGTTTGCACCTCATCTGTGTGGGTGCCTCTATGATTGCATCTAACAGTTCTTTTTCCAGTTTGATGCCTCTGCCAGTGACCTCATGACCCAGGTATGTGACCTGTCCCTTAGAAAAGTTACATTTGCTGTACTCTGCAGTCAATCCTTTTTGCTCTACAATGGTGAGTACTTGTGCTAATTTCTGATCATGCTCTTCTCTAGATTTTCCCATCACTAGTATGTCATCTTGGAAAACAAGTACATCCGTTGCATCCTTGAACAACACATGCATAAGTCTTTTGAACATAGCTGCAACAGAAGCCGATCCAAAATGTACTCTTTTAAACCTTTAAGAACCAAACAGTGTCACAAAAGTGTTGAGGCTCAAGTTGCCAGGGTGTAATAAGACCTGGTGATAAGCAGCAGTCAGAACAATCATGAAAAAACAGTACACACTCCTGGCAAGTGCAAACATTTCATAAATCCATGGCAGTGGGACTGATCTACAACGATGTTCTTGTTAAGGTCACAGAGGTCTATGCATAACCTCAACTTGCCATTAGCTTTTTTGGCCCCAACCAAAGGTGCCACCCACTTCAATGACTCAACCTGCTTAATAATCCCTGCATATTGTAATTTCTCAAGCTCTTTATCCATTTCATTTATCATCCATTTCATCCTTTAAAGAAAAAGTATGTTCTTGACCTTATGTTCTGCATCTTGTTTCAACTGTATTTTATGTAGGAACCCTTTAGGTTTTCCTATGTCCCCCTAGAATACCTTTGGAAATGTTTTAGAAGTGCACTGACCAAATTCCTCCTCTGGCTGGGCTATTAGCAGTGGTTCAATGTTATTAGGGTTCAAAGTTATATCTATTTTACCTTGATCTGTCCAATGAAGTACTGATGGCCCTGTAACTGAAATATAACATTTGCATAGGGCTTCTCTGTTCCTGAACTTAAACAATAATTTCCTTTATTCTACCATGTCAATAGGTTCTCCAGTAAATATTTTGACTAAAATGTCAGGTTGCTCCAATTCTTCCCCAAACGCAGGGTCTTATTTTTCACCCCACACTTCCTTATTCATAATTTTGTAGGGTGAAACAAAGTCTGCTACAATTGAAATATCTACCCTACCAATTGACATTTCACATACTGGTTTCATCTTTTTCCCGCTCACCCCCATATCAATGTTCTGTACATGCATATCTTTGACATTCAATACATACATATTGAACTCACATCTTCTGATGAGCTTGATAAACACATTTTCATTGTCAACCATCTTTACCATGCTACCTGATTTTTTCAGACAGACCATGTGAAAATGCCACACAATCCCACATTTAGAGCATTTCTGCTTGCACGCAAGACACTTCCTATCATTTGCAAGATGATTGGCACATCCACACATAAAACACCTCTTCATCATGAGTCCATCCTCTCAGAATTTTTCTTTCCAAAGAACCCTTGAAAATATTGTTTAGGGTTGTTTATTCTTGCCCCTATAGAATAATCATTCTTGTTTTTATTCTCTGACAGTATGCTTTTTGTGTATTTTCTTGTCAATTCCACTCTCTTGACAAAGTCAATGACATCCTGAAGTGGCAATTCACCCTTTGCTCACAAGTTAGCTTGAATGTTCAGATTAGCTGCTTGCATCACAATTTGGTCTTTAATGAGTTTGTCGTGTATGTCGATATGCAAGGGCCAAGTTTTCAATGCAAACACAAAATCCTCTATCAACTTCTCTTCATCTTGTTTTCTGTGGAAAAGCTTGTAACCATACACAGCAACACCTATTGTTGGTTAGTAGCAATTATTCAAATCCTCCAGTGCATTGGAATAGACAACCCTTTGCCTTTCTAGCCTCTGCTTTTCATTAATGCAATTTTTCAACTGCAGACCCCCATGCCCAAACAATGCAATGGTATTTTCTTCTCAGCTGTAAATTCTTCATCATCTTCAAAAATGGAAATAAAACTTTTAAAGTACTCCATTCCTGAGATCGATAGCAATGATTGTTGTGAAGAAAGTTTCTGCATGTTCCTAGATGCCATAATATTGCAAAGTGAAGCAGGAATGAGAACATCTCATAGAAAGTGCCCCCAATTATTATTATAAGATCACAATGCATGAGTTTTCATCATCAGATAATATGGCACAAAGGTTTAGAAAATGCAGCTAAAAGGCTGAGAGTGTGGCAATACATATGTTGTGGTACAATATGTGAAGTTCACCCTCTAATAACTCATCATTCTGTTGTAAATTGCATCCATTATTCACATGTATGAGTTCCGATGCCTTTCTCATATCTAACCTCTACACTTTTTTTTTTCCTTTATGCAACTCAGCACGACTGAAGAAACACAGGATGGTGGCACATACATCCTATATGTGTTGCTGGAAATGCTACATCATGCGCTTGTCATGTTTTTGTCAGTGCAGTGCAGCTTATTTTGTTTAATTTCAAGATGACAGCTCACACGTTCTTTACATGTTGCCAAGTCATATGCTTGTCCCGTAAAGACATGTTCCAATGACAACAGAGTATCGCTATGCATTCCATTGACGCTGGGAACAACCACTGTTATCGAAATGGTTTAGAATGATGTGTTAATCTAAATGTAATTCTAAAATACTTCAAATGAAGTCACTATTCACTGGAATTTCCTCCACACAAATCTGGTGACACATATTAGCTGATGAAATAGTGATCTGCCAAAAGTGCCTTCAGATTTAAGGTGAGTTGTATACTCTATGATGTTGCTTTGCACGCCGTTTGGTTCACAGTGTGTCAGAAGTCATTGCAAGACCTTTTACATCACAATATAAATGATGTCACACCATACTGTGTCTCACAGGTGACACTCAGACCCACAGGTACATGTTTAGATACCTACCATCACAACATGAGTGTTTGCCTGTTTTGTGAAATCAGTAGCAATGTCTTTTCCCCTAAGGTCCCCAAGACAGGGATTGTGAAGTCTCCTGAGTGGCCTTTAAAAGAAGGATTTTTTCTAGGAGGGAGGATGCTGATGCAGAAATTAAGACTGCTTTTATTCCTTCAAACAACTAATGTAACTTATTTTATAGCTTAGCCCCAAAAAACCTAGTACCTTCAAAGAACAGTTACAGGGCAGCTGATTTCCATGAAGCAAATTTCAATGGGTCACTATCAATAAATCAATCAATCAAATATTTATAAACCTCTGCTTATCATCCATAGGGTCTCAAAGCGCTGTTTATGGGCGTGCGGCTAAGTCGAAGAGCTAGGTCTTGAAGTCCTTCCTGAACTACTTCAGTGATGCGATCTGCCTGAGCGTGAGAGGTAGCATGTTCCATGTCCGTGCTGCCAGGTGGAAGAAGGATCTTATTGAATCAAAATCTCCTTCCCAACAGCCAGGGCAGTTGCATGGACTACATCAATGGAAATGTCCAGGAGCCATTGAAACTGAGTGCTTATCCTCCTCCTTTACAGCTTTAAATAGTTCTGACAAAAAGTATAAACCCCATAAAAAGAGGCACAAAGAGTCAAATGGGAACCAGAGGTTACCTTTTACAGCGATGAATTCAACTTCTTATCTGTAGGACCATTGTGAATGGCATTATCAAGCATGATAGTAAATCCAGTAGGGCTGGTCATCAGTGATTACACAGGTCAGAATCAGGGAGTAACTTCTACATGTCCTCAATGGAATACAGCCATGTACTGAATATGGGTAAGCTATTTTGGTCAGATGTACTCCACTCTGAATGAATGACATCATGCACATGCTGTTAAAGTAGAAGACAAAACTGTGGTGTGGTGGAATTGGTGCACAAGAATAACAGCATATGAGCCGCATACCTCATCAACAGGAAAAACTCTATTCTCACAAATCTGGTTAAGGATACCTGGAAGACAATCCTTGTCATCAAGGGATACACCTCTACTCCAGCCTGCAAGATACAGGATCCACGAGTAGATCCCTTCTGAGGGGAAGCAGACCAGCAAAAAGAATCTGGAGAATCACCACAGCCTCAGCCACCATATACAAGCAGACGAGGGAGCACAAGAACAAACTAGGGAAACTCCTCCATGTGCCTTCTCCTCTGTTAATGTTTTAGCCTTGTCAAAAGCAGTGGTAGGGTCACCACAGTACCGCAAAGAGAACAGGAAAACCTCCCTTATAATGAGTCCCTCCCCACCAGATCAAGAATCTGGTGCTGCAGTTGTAGAAGACTTACTCTCTTTGTGTAGATTGCAGAGATTTTTAACTAAAACTTATGTTACAGTGGCTAAAACACACAGCAGAGCAATACATGAAAATATAAAAAGACTTGGTCAATTGATGAATGTTTCCTGAAGAAACCTTTCTAACTTTAAATTAGTTAGATAGATCGACTAGTGACCAAGAGTCAATATGTGCTGTTTTTAATAGCATTCGACCTTGGTAGTGAACTTTTATGACTAATCTTTTTTATTATTATAAGCAGGTTTTTCAGACATTGCTTGGCTATGTAATGAATAAAGGAATGAGAGATAAATATATTTGCAAAGCACAACAAATAACCAGATATAGGTGTCCTGGTACTGGCTAGAATAAATACCTGATAGTAATACTGGAATAGTCATGTTTAGGTTAACTTCATGAAGATCAGGGAATTGTATTCAGATCTAATGTTAACCCCTTCGCTGCCAGGCCTTTTCCCCCTCCTGTTCCAGGCCTTTTTTTGGCTATTTAGGGCAGTTTGCGTTTATGCCCTCATAACTTTTAGTCCACATAAGCTAGCCAAGCCAAATTTGTGTCCTTTTTTTTCCCAACATCCTAGGGATCCTAGAGGTACCCAGACTTTGTGGGTTACCCTGAAGGAGGCCAAGAAATTAACCAAAATACAGTGACAATTTCGTGTTTTTCTTTTTAAATGGGAAAAAGTGGCTGCAGAAGAAGGCTTGTGGTTTTTTCCCTGAAAATGGCATCAACAAAGGGTTTGCGGTGCTAAAATCACCAGCTTCCCAGCTTTCAGGAACAGGCAGACTTGAATCAGAAAACCCAATTTTTCAACACAAATTTGGCATTTTACTGGGACATACCCCATTGTTACAATTTTTTGTGCTTTCAGCCTCCTTCCAGTCAGTAACAGGAATGGGTGTGAAACCAATACTGGATCCCAGAAACCTAAGCATTTCTGAAAAGTAGACAAAATATTGAATTCAGCAAGGGGTCATTTGTGTAGATCCTACAAGGGTTTCCTACAGAAAATAACAACTGAAAAAGAAAAATATTGAAATTGAGGTTAAAAAAAAAAAAGCAATTTTTCTCTACGTTTTACTCTGTAGCTTTTTCTTGCAATGTCAGATTTTCGAAAGCGATATACCGTTACGTCTGCTGGACTCCTCTGGTTGCAGGGATATATAGGGCTTGTAGGTTCATCAAGAACCCAAGGTACCCAGAGCCAATAAATGAGATGCACCCTGCAGTGCGTTTTCATTCTATACCGGGTAAACAGCAATTCATTTACTGAAATTTAAAGCGTCAAAAATAGCTATCAAGAAAACCTTTGTATTTCCAAAATTGGCACAAGATAAGGTGTTGAGGAGCAGTGCTTATTTGCACATCTCTGAATTCCGGGGTGACCATACTAGCATGTGAATTACAGGGCATTTCTCAAATAGATGTCTTTTTTACACACTCTCTTATATTTGGAAGGAAAAAATTTACAGAAAGACAAGAGGCAATAACACTTGTTTTGCTAATCTATGTTCCCCCAAGTCTCCCGACAAAAATGATACCTCACTTGTGGGGGTAGGCCTAGAGCCCGCAACAGGAAACGCCCCAAAACGCAACGTGCACACTTCACATTTTTTTAAAGAAAACAGAGGTGTTTTTTGTAAAGTGCCTACCTGTAGATTTTGGCCTCTAGCTCAGCCGGCTCCTATGGAAACCTACCAAACCTGTGCATTTTTGAAAACTAGAGACCTAGGGGAATCCAAGGTGGGGTGACTTGGGGGTCTCTGACCAGGTTCTGTTACCCAGAGTCCTTTGCAAACCTCAAAATGTGGCTAAAAAAACACATTTTCCTCACATTTTGGTGACAGAAAGTTCTAGAATCAGAGAGGAGACACAAATTTCCTTCCACCCAGCGTTCCCCCAAGTCTCCCGATAAAAATGATACCTCACTTGTGTGGGTAGGCCTAGCGCCCGCGACAGGATATGCCCCAAAATGCAACGTGGACACATCACATTTTTTTAAAGAAAACACAGATGTTTTTTGCAAAGTGCCTACCTTTAGATTTTGGCCACTAGCTCAGCCGGCACCTAGGGAAACCTACCAAACCTATGCATTTTTGAAAACTAGAGACCTAGGGGAATCCAAGATGGGGCGACTTGTGGGGCTCTGACCAGGTTTTGTTACCCAGAATCCTTTGCAAACCTCAAAATTTGGCTAAAAAACAAATTTTCCTCACATTTTGGTGACATAAAGTTCTGGAATCAGAGAGGAGCCACAAATTTCCTTCCACCCAGCGTTCCCCCAAGTCACCTGATAAAAAATGATACCTCACTTGTGTGGGTAGGCCTAGCGCATGTGACAGGAAATGCCCCAAAACGCAACGTGCACACATCACATTTTTTGAAAGAAAACAGAGGTGTGTTTTGCAAAGTGCCTACCTGTAGAGTTTGGCCTCTAGCTCAGCCGGCACCTAGGGAAACCTACCAAACCTCTGCGTTTTTTAAAACTAGAGACCTAGGGGAATCCAAGATGGGGTGACTTGTGGGGCTCTGACCAGGTTCTGTTACCCAGAGTCCTTTGCAAACCTCAAAATGTGGCTAAAAAAACACATTTTCCTCACATTTTGGTGACAGAAAGTTCTAGAATCAGAGAGGAGACACAAATTTCCCTCCACCCAGCGTTCCCCCAAGTCTCCCGATAAAAATGATACCTCACTTGTGTGGGTAGGCCTAGCGCCCGCGACAGGATATGCCCCAAAATGCAACGTGGACACATCACATTTTTTTAAAGAAAACACAGATGTTTTTTGCAAAGTGCCTACCTTTAGATTTTGGCCACTAGCTCAGCCGGCACCTAGGGAAACCTACCAAACCTATGCATTTTTGAAAACTAGAGACCGAGGGGAATCCAAGATGGGGTGACTTGTGGGGCTCTGACCAGGTTTTGTTACCCAGAATCCTTTGCAAACCTCAAAATTTGGCTAAAAAACAAATTTTCCTCACATTTTGGTTACATAAAGTTCTGGAATCAGAGAGGAGCCACAAATTTCCTTCCACCCAGCGTTCCCCCAAGTCACCTGATAAAAAATGATACCTCACTTGTGTGGGTAGGCCTAGCGCACGTGACAGGAAATGCCCCAAAACGCAACGTGCACACATCACATTTTTTGAAAGAAAACAGAGGTGTGTTTTGCAAAGTGCCTACCTGTAGAGTTTGGCCTCTAGCTCAGCCGGCACCTAGGGAAACCTACCAAACCTGTGCATTTTTGAAAACTAGAGACCTAGGGGAATCCAAGATGGGGTGACTTGTGGGGCTCTGACCAGTTACTGTTAACTAGAATCCTTTGCAAACCTCAAAATTTGGCTAAAAACACACATTTTCCTCACATTTTGGTGACATAAAGTTCTGGAATCAGAGAGGAGCCACAAATTTCCTTCCACCCAGCGTTGCCCCAAGTCACCTGATAAAAAATGATACCTCACTTGTGTGGGTAGGCCTAGCGCACGTGACGGGAAATGCCCCAAAACGCAACGTGCACACATCACATTTTTTGAAAGAAAACAGAGGTGTGTTTTGCAAAGTGCCTACCTGTAGAGTTTTGCCTCTAGCTCAGCCGGCACCTAGGGAAACCTACCAAACCTGGGCATTTTTGAAAACTAGAGATCTCTGGGAATCCAAGATGGGGTGACTTGTGGGGCTCTGACCAGTTTCTGTTAACCAGAATCCTTTGCAAACCTCAAAATTTGGCTAAAAACACACATTTTCCTCACATTTTGGTGACATAAAGTTCTGGAATCAGAGAGGAGCCACAAATTTCCTTCCACCCAGCGTTCCCCCAAGTCTCCTGATAAAAATGATACCTCACTTGTGTGGGTAGGCCTAGCCCACGTAACAGGAAATGCCCCAAAACGCAACGTGCACACATCACATTTTTTTAAAGAAAACAGAGGTGTTTTTTGCAAAGTGCCTATCTGTAGATTTTGGCCTCTAGCTCAGCCGGCTCCTAGGGAAACCTACCAAACCTGTGCATTTTTTAAAACTAGATACCTAGGGGAATCCAAGATGGGGTGACTTGTGGGTCTCTGACCAGGTTCTGTTACCCAGAATCCTTTGCAAACCTCAAAATGTGGCTAAAAAAACACATTTTCCTCACATTTTGGTGACAGAAAGTTCTAGAATCAGAGAGGAGACACAAATTTCCTTCCACCCAGCGTTCCCCCAAGTCTCCCGATAAAAATGATACCTCACTTGTGTGGGTAGGCCTAGCGCCCGCGACAGGAAATGCCCCAAAATGCAACGTGGACACATCACATTTTTTTAAAGAAAACACAGATGTTTTTTGCAAAGTGCCTACCTTTAGATTTTGGCCACTAGCTCAGCCGGCACCTAGGGAAACCTACCAAACCTATGCATTTTTGAAAACTAGAGACCTAGGGGAATCCAAGATGGGGCGACTTGTGGGGCTCTGACCAGGTTTTGTTACCCAGAATCCTTTGCAAACCTCAAAATTTGGCTAAAAAACAAATTTTCCTCACATTTTGGTGACATAAAGTTCTGGAATCAGAGAGGAGCCACAAATTTCCTTCCACCCAGCGTTCCCCCAAGTCACCTGATAAAAAATGATACCTCACTTGTGTGGGTAGGCCTAGCGCACGTGACAGGAAATGCCCCAAAACGCAACGTGCACACATCACATTTTTTGAAAGAAAACAGAGGTGTGTTTTGCAAAGTGCCTACCTGTAGAGTTTGGCCTCTAGCTCAGCCGGCACCTAGGGAAACCTACCAAACCTCTGCATTTTTTAAAACTAGAGACCTAGGGGAATCCAAGATGGGGTGACTTGTGGGGCTCTGACCAGGTTCTGTTACCCAGAGTCCTTTGCAAACCTCAAAATGTGGCTAAAAAAACACTTTTTCCTCACATTTTGGTGACAGAAAGTTCTAGAATCAGAGAGGAGACACAAATTTCCCTCCACCCAGCGTTCCCCCAAGTCTCCCGATAAAAATGATACCTCACTTGTGTGGGTAGGCCTAGCGCCCGCGACAGGATATGCCCCAAAATGCAACGTGGACACATCACATTTTTTTAAAGAAAACACAGATGTTTTTTGCAAAGTGCCTACCTTTAGATTTTGGCCACTAGCTCAGCCGGCACCTAGGGAAACCTACCAAACCTATGCATTTTTGAAAACTAGAGACCGAGGGGAATCCAAGATGGGGTGACTTGTGGGGCTCTGACCAGGTTTTGTTACCCAGAATCCTTTGCAAACCTCAAAATTTGGCTAAAAAACAAATTTTCCTCACATTTTGGTTACATAAAGTTCTGGAATCAGAGAGGAGCCACAAATTTCCTTCCAGCCAGCGTTCCCCCAAGTCACCTGATAAAAAATGATACCTCACTTGTGTGGGTAGGCCTAGCGCACGTGACAGGAAATGCCCCAAAACGCAACGTGCACACATCACATTTTTTGAAAGAAAACAGAGGTGTGTTTTGCAAAGTGCCTACCTGTAGAGTTTGGCCTCTAGCTCAGCCGGCACCTAGGGAAACCTACCAAACCTGTGCATTTTTGAAAACTAGAGACCTAGGGGAATCCAAGATGGGGTGTCTTGTGGGGCTCTGACCAGTTACTGTTAACTAGAATCCTTTGCAAACCTCAAAATTTGGCTAAAAACACACATTTTCCTCACATTTTGGTGACATAAAGTTCTAGAATCAGAGAGGAGCCACACATTTCCTTCCACCCAGCGTTGCCCCAAGTCACCTGATAAAAAATGATACCTCACTTGTGTGGGTAGGCCTAGCGCACGTGACGGGAAATGCCCCAAAACGCAACGTGCACACATCACATTTTTTGAAAGAAAACAGAGGTGTGTTTTGCAAAGTGCCTACCTGTAGAGTTTTGCCTCTAGCTCAGCCGGCACCTAGGGAAACCTACCAAACCTGTGCATTTTTGAAAACTAGAGATCTCTGGGAATCCAAGATGGGGTGACTTGTGGGGCTCTGACCAGTTTCTGTTAACCAGAATCCTTTGCAAACCTCAAAATTTGGCTAAAAACACACATTTTCCTCACATTTTGGTGACATAAAGTTCTGGAATCAGAGAGGAGCCACAAATTTCCTTCCACCCAGCGTTCCCCCAAGTCTCCTGATAAAAATGATACCTCACTTGTGTGGGTAGGCCTAGCCCACGTAACAGGAAATGCCCCAAAACGCAACGTGCACACATCACATTTTTTGAAAGAAAACAGAGGTGTTTTTTGCAAAGTGCCTATCTGTAGATTTTGGCCTCTAGCTCAGCCGGCTCCTAGGGAAACCTACCAAACCTGTGCATTTTTTAAAACTAGATACCTAGGGGAATCCAAGATGGGGTGACTTGTGGGTCTTTGACCAGGTTCTGTTACCCAGAATCCTTTGCAAACCTCAAAATGTGGCTAAAAAAACACATTTTCCTCACATTTTGGTGACAGAAAGTTCTAGAATCAGAGAGGAGACACAAATTTCCTTCCACCCAGCGTTCCCCCAAGTCTCCCGATAAAAATGATACCTCACTTGTGTGGGTAGGCCTAGCGCCCGCGACAGGAAATGCCCCAAAATGCAACGTGGACACATCACATTTTTTTAAAGAAAACACAGATGTTTTTTGCAAAGTGCCTACCTTTAGATTTTGGCCACTAGCTCAGCCGGCACCTAGGGAAACCTACCAAACCTATGCATTTTTGAAAACTAGAGACCTAGGGGAATCCAAGATGGGGTGACTTGTGGGGCTCTGACCAGATTTTGTTACCCAGAATCATTTGCAAACCTCAAAATTTGGCTAAAAAAACAAATTTTCCTCACATTTTGGTGACAGAAAGTTCTGGAATCAGAGAGGAGCCAAAAATTACCATCCACCAACCGTTCCCCCAAGTCTCCCAATAAAAATGATACCTCACTTGTGTGGGTAGGCCTAACGCCCCCGACAGGAAATGCCCCAAAACGCAACATGCACACATCACATTTTTTTAAGGAAAACAGAGGTGTTTTTTGCAAAGTGCCTGTCTGTAAATTTTGGCCTCTAGCTCAGCCGACACCTAGGGAAACCTACCAAACCTGTGCATTTCTAAAAACTAGAGACCTAGGGGAGTCCAAGATGGGGTGACTTGTGGGGCTCTGACCAGGTTCTGTTACCCAGAATCCTTTGCAAACCTAAAAATGTGGATAAAAAACACATTTTCCTCACATTTTGGTGACAGAAAGTTCTGGAATCAGAGAGGAGCCACAAATTTCCTTCCACCCAGCGTTCCCCCAAGTCTCCTGATGAAAATGATACCTCACTTGTTGGGTAGGCCTAGCGCCTGCAACAGGAAATGCCACAAAACGCAACGTGCACACATCACATTTTTTAAAAGAAAAAAGAGGTGTTTTTTGCAAAGTGCCTACCTGTAGATTTTGGCCTCTAGCTCAGCTGGCACCTAGGGAAACCTACCAAACCTGTGCATTTTTGAAAACTAGAGACCTAGGGGAATCCAAGATGTGGTGATTTGTGGGGCTCTGATTAGATTTTGTTACCCAGAATCCTTTGCAAACCTCAAAATTTGGCTAAAAAAACTAATTTTCCTCACATTCTGGTGACAGAAAGTTCTGGAATCAGAGAGGAGCCACAAATTTCCTTCCACCCAGCGTTCCCCCAAGTCTCCTGATGAAAATGATACCTCACTTGTTGGGTAGGCCTAGCGCCTGCAACAGGAAATGCCACAAAACGCAACGTGCACACATCACATTTTTTAAAAGAAAACAGAGGTGTTTTTTGCAAAGTGCCTACCTGTAGATTTTGGCCTCTAGCTCAGCTGGCACCTAGGGAAACCTACCAAACCTGTGCATTTTTGAAAACTAGAGACCTAGGGGAATCCAAGATGTGGTGATTTGTGGGGCTCTGATTAGGTTTTGTTACCCAGAATCCTTTGCAAACCTCACAATTTGGCTAAAAAAACAAATTTTCCTCACATTCTGGTGACAGAAAGTTCTGGAATCAGAGAGGAGCCACAAATTTCCTTCCACCCAGCGTTCCCCCAAGTCTCCTGATGAAAATGATACCTCACTTGTTGGGTAGGCCTAGCGCCTGCAACAGGAAATGCCACAAAACGCAACGTGCACACATCACATTTTTTAAAAGAAAACAGAGGTGTTTTTTGCAAAGTGCCTACCTGTAGATTTTGGCCTCTAGCTCAGCTGGCACCTAGGGAAACCGACCAAACCTGTGCATTTTTGAAAACTAGAGACCTAGGGGAATCCAAGATGTGGTGATTTGTGGGGCTCTGATTAGGTTTTGTTACCCAGAATCCTTTGCAAACCTCAAAATTTGGCTAAAAACACACATTTTCCTCACATTTTGGTGACATAAAGTTCTGGAATCAGAGAGGAGCCACAAATTTACTTCCACCCAGCGTTCCCCCAAGTCACCTGATAAAAAATGATACCTCACTTGTGTGGGTAGGCCTAGCACACGTGACAGGAAATGCCCCAAAACGCAACGTGCACACATCACATTTTTTGAAAGAAAACAGAGGTGTTTTTTGCAATGTGCCTACCTGTAGAGTTTGGCCTCTAGCTCAGCCGGCACCTAGGGAAACCTACCAAACCTATGCATTTTTTAAAACTAGACATCTCGGGGAATCCAAGATGGGGTGACTTGTGGGGCTCTGACGAGTTTCTGTTAACCAGAATCCTTTGCAAACCTCAAAATTTGGCTAAAAACACACATTTTCCTCACATTTTGGTGACATAAAGTTCTGGAATCAGAGAGAAGCCACAAATTTCTTTCCACCCAGCGTTCCCCGAAGTCTCCCGATAAAAATGATACCTCACTTGTGTGGGTAGGCCTAGCGCCCGC
Source organism: Pleurodeles waltl (assembly GCF_031143425.1). Classification (NCBI taxonomy): domain Eukaryota; kingdom Metazoa; phylum Chordata; class Amphibia; order Caudata; family Salamandridae; genus Pleurodeles; species Pleurodeles waltl. Next base: position 859,335,200 of record NC_090437.1, read on the forward strand.
GACAGGAAATGCCCCAAAATGCAACGTGGACACATCACATTTTTTAAAAGAAAACAGAGATGTTTTTTGCAAAGTGCCTACCTGTAGATTTTGGCCACTAGCTCAGCCGGCACCTAGGGAAACCTACCAAACCTATGCATTTTTTAAAACTAGAGACCTAGGGGAATCCAAGATGGGGTGACTTGTGGGACTCTGACCAGGTTTTGTTACCCAGAATCCTTTGCAAACCTCAAAATTTGGCTAAAAAACAAATTTTCCTCACATTTTGGTGACAGAAAGTTCTGGAATCAGAGAGGAGCCACAAATTTCCTTCCACCCAGCGTTCCCCCAAGTCTCCTGATAAAAATGATACCTCACTTGTGTGGGTAGGCCTAGAGCCCGCAACAGGAAACGCCCCAAAACGCAACGTGGACACATCACATTTATTTCAAGAAAACAGGTGTTTTTTGCAAAATGCCTACCTGTAGATTTTGGCCTCTAGCTCATCCGGCACCTAGGGAAACCTACCAAACCTGTGCATTTTTGAAAACTAGAGACCTAGGGTGAATCCAAGATGGGGTGACTTGTGGGGCTCTGACCAGGTTCTGTTAAGCAGAATCCTTTGCAAACCTAAAAATTTGGCTAAAAACACACATTTTCCTCACATTTTGGTGACAGAAAGTTCTGGAATCAGAGAGGAGCCAAAAATTACCATCCACCCAGCGTTCCCCCAAGTCTCCCAATAAAAATGAGACCTCACTTGTGTGGGTAGGCCTAGCGCACGTGACAGGAAATGCCCCAAAACGCAACGTGCACACATCACATTTTTTTAAAGAAAACAGAGGTGTTTTTTGCAAAGTGCCTACCTGTAGAGTTTGGCCTCTAGCTCAGTCGGCACCTAGGGAAACCTACCAAACCTATGCATTTTTGAAAACTAGAGACCTAGGGGAATCCAAGATGGGGTGATATGTGGGGCTCTGACCAGGTTTTGTTACCCAGAATCCTTAGCAAACCTCAAAATTTGGCTAAAAAAACACATTTTCCTCACATTTTGGTGACAGAAAGTTCTGGAATCAGAGAGGAGCCAAAAATTACCATCCACCAAGCGTTCCCCCGAGTGTCCCAATAAAAATGAGACCTCACTTGTGTGGGTAGGCCTAGCGCCCGCAACAGGAAATGCCCCAAAACGCAACGTGCACACATCACATTTTTTTAAAGAAAACAGAGGTGTTTTTTGCAAAGTGCCTACCTGTAGATTTTGGCCTCTAGCTCAGCCGGCACCTAGGGAAACCTACCAAACCTATGCATTTTTGAAAACTAGAGACCTAGGGGAATCCAAGATGGGGTTATATGTGAGGCTCTGACCAGGTTTTGTTACCCAGAATCCTTTGCAAACCTCAAAATTTGGCTAAAAAAACAAATTTTCCTCACATTTTGGTGACAGAAAGTTCTGGAATTAGAGAGGAGCCAAAAATTACCATCCACCCAGCGTTCCCCCAAGTCTCCCAATAAAAATGAGACCTCACTTGTGTGGGTAGGCCTAGCGCCCGCGAAAGGAAATGCCCCAAAACGCAACGTGCACACATCACATTTTTTTAAAGAAAACAGAGGTGTTTTTTGCAAAGTGCCTACCTGTAGATTTTGGCCTCTAGCTCAGCCGGCACCTAGGGAAACCTACCAAACCTATGCATTTTTAAAAACTAGAGACCTAGGGGAATCCAAGTTGGGGTGACTTGTGGGGCTCTGACCAGTTTTTGTTACCCAGAATCCTTTGCAAACCTCAAAATTTGGCTAAAAAACAAATTTTCCTCACATTTTGGTGACATAAAGTTCTGGAATCAGAGAGGAGCCACAAATTTCCTTCCACCCAGCGTTCCCCCAAGTCACCTGATAAAAAATGATACCTCACTTGTGTGGGTAGGCCTATCGCACGTGACAGGAAATGCCCCAAAACGCAACGTGCACACATCACATTTTTTTATAGAAAACAGAGGTGTGTTTTGCAAAGTGCCTACCTGTAGAGTTTGGCCTCTAGCTCAGCCGGCACCTAGGGAAACCTACCAAACCTGTGCATTTTTGAAAACTAGAGACCTAGGGGAATCCAAGATGTGGTGACTTGTGGGGTTCTGACCAGTTACTGTTAACCAGAATCCTTTGCAAATCTCAAAATTTGGCTAAAAACACACATTTTCCTCACATTTTGGTGACATAAAGTTCTGGAATCAGAGAGGAGCCACAAATTTCCTTCCACCCAGCGTTCCCCCAAGTCACCTGATAAAAAATGATACCTCACTTGTGTGGGTAGGCCTTGCGCACGTGACGGGAAATGCCCCAAAACGCAACGTGCACACATCACATTTTTTGAAAGAAAACAGAGGTGTGTTTTGCAAAGTGCCTACCTGTAGAGTTTTGCCTCTAGCTCAGCCGGCACCTAGGGAAACCTACCAAACCTATGCATTTTTGAAAACTAGAGATCTCAGGGAATCCAAGATGGGGTGACTTGTGGGGCTCTGACCAGTTTCTGTTAACCAGAATCCTTTGCAAACCTCAAAATCTGGCTAAAAACACACATTTTCCTCACATTTTGGTCACAGAAAGTTCTGGAATCAGAGAGGAGCCACAAATTTCCTTTCACCCAGCGTTCCCCCAAGTCTCCTGATAAAAATGATACCTCACTTGTGGGTAGGCCTAGCCCACGTAACAGGAAATGCCCCAAAATGCAACGTGCACACCCATCACATTTTTTTAAAGAAAACAGAGGTGTTTTTTGCAAAGTGCGTACCTGTAGATCTTGGCCTCTAGCTCAGCCGGCTCCTAGGGAAACCTACCAAACCTGTGCATTTTTTAAAACTAGAGACCTAGGGGAATCCAAGATGAGGTGACTTTTGGGTCTCTGACCAGGTTCTGTTACCCAGAATCCTTTGCAAACCTCAAAATGTGGCTAAAAAAACACATTTTCCTCTCATTTTGGTGACAGAAAGTTCTAGAATCAGAGAGGAGACACAAATTTCCTTCCACCCAGCGTTCCCCCAAGTCTCCCGATAAAAATGATACCTCACTTGTGTGGGTAGGCCTAGCGCCCGCGACAGGAAATGCCCCAAAATGCAACGTGGACACATCACATTTTTTTAAAGAAAACACAGATGTTTTTTGCAAAGTGCCTACCTTTAGATTTTGGCCACTAGCTCAGCCGGCACCTAGGGAAACCTGCCAAACCTATGCATTTTTGAAAACTAGAGACCTAGGGGAATCCAAGATGGGGTGATATGTGGAGCTCTGACCAGGTTTTGTTACCCAGAATCCTTTGCAAACCTCAAAATTTGGCTAAAAAAAACACATTTTCCTCACATTTTGGTGACAGAAAGTTCTGGAATCAGAGAGGAGCCAAAAATTACCATCCACCCAGCGTTCCCCCAAGTCTCCCAATAAAAATGATACCTCACTTATGTGGGTAGGCCTAACGCCCCCGACAGGAAATGCCCCAAAACGCAACATGCACACATCACATTTTTTTAAGGAAAACAGAGGTGCTTTTTGCAAAGTGCCTATCTGTAGATTTTGGCCTCTAGCTCAGCCGACACCTAGGGAAACCTACCAAACCTGTGCATTTCTAAAAACTAGAGACCTAGGGGAGTCCAAGATGGGGTGACTTGTGGGGCTCTGACCAGGTTCTGTTACCCAGAATCCTTTGCAAACCTAAAAATGTGGATAAAAAAACACATTTTCCTCACATTTTGGTGACAGAAAGTTCTGGAATCAGAGAGGAGCCAAAAATTACCATCCACCCAGCGTTCCCCCAAGTCTCCCAATAAAAATGATACCTCACTTATGTGGGTAGGCCTAACGCCCCCGACAGGAAATGCCCCAAAACGCAACATGCACACATCACATTTTTTTAAGGAAAACAGAGGTGCATTTTGCAAAGTGCCTATCTGTAGATTTTGGCCTCTAGCTCAGCCGACACCTAGGGAAACCTACCAAACCTGTGCATTTCTAAAAACTAGAGACCTAGGGGAGTCCAAGATGGGGTGACTTGTGGGGCTCTGACCAGGTTCTGTTACCCAGAATCCTTTGCAAACCTAAAAATGTGGATAAAAAAACACATTTTCCTCACATTTTGGTGACAGAAAGTTCTGGAATCAGAGAGGAGCCACAAATTTCCTTCCACCCAGCGTTCCCCCAAGTCTCCTGATGAAAATGATACCTCACTTGTTGGGTAGGCCTAGCGCCTGCAACAGGAAATGCCACAAAACGCAACGTGCACACATCACATTTTTTAAAAGAAAACAGAGGTGTTTTTTGCAAAGTGCCTACCTGTAGATTTTGGCCTCTAGCTCAGCTGGCACCTAGGGAAACCTACCAAACCTGTGCATTTTTGAAAACTAGAGACCTAGGGGAATCCAAGATGTGGTGATTTGTGGGGCTCTGATTAGGTTTTGTTACCCAGAATCCTTTGCAAACCTCAAAATTTGGCTAAAAAAACAAATTTTCTTCACATTCTGGTGACAGAAAGTTCTGGAATCAGAGAGGAGCCACAAATTTCCTTCCACCCAGCGTTCCCCCAAGTCTCCTGATGAAAATGATACCTCACTTGTTGGGTAGGCCTAGCGCCTGCAACAGTGAATTCCACAAAACGCAACGTGCACACATCACATTTTTTAAAAGAAAACAGAGGTGTTTTTTGCAAAGTGCCTACCTGTAGATTTTGGCCTCTAGCTCAGCTGGCACCTAGGGAAACCTACCAAACCTGTGCATTTTTGAAAACTAGAGACCTAGGGGAATCCAAGATGTGGTGATTTGTGGGGCTCTGATTAGGTTTTGTTACCCAGAATCCTTTGCAAACCTCAAAATTTGGCTAAAAAAACAAATTTTCCTCACATTCTGGTGACAGAAAGTTCTGGAATCAGAGAGGAGCCACAAATTTCCTTCCATCCAGCGTTCCCCTAAGTCTTCCGATAAAAATGACACCTCACTTGTGTGGTTAGGCCTAGCACCCGCAACAGGAAATGCCCCAAAACGCAACGTGCACACATCACATTTATTTAAAGAAAACAGAGGTGTTTTTTGCAAAGTGCCTACCTGTAGAGTTTGTCCTCTAGCTCAACGGCACCTAGGGAAACCTACCAAACCTGTGCATTTTTTAAAACTAGAGACCTAGGGGAATCCAAGAAGGGGTGACTTGTGGGGCTCCGACCAGTTTCTGTTAACCAGAATCCTTTGCAAACCTCAAAATGTGGCTAAAAACACACATTTTCCTCACATTTTGGAGACATAAAGTTCTGGAATCAGAGAGGAGCCACACATTTCCTTCCACCCAGCGTTCCCCCAAGTCACCTGACAAAAATAATACCTCACTTGTGTGGGTAGGCCTAGCGCACGTGACAGGAAATGCCCCAAAACGCAAAGTGCACACATCACATTTTTTGAAAGAAAACAGAGGTGTTTTTTGCAAAGTGCCTACCTGTAGAGTTTGGCCTCTAGCTCAGCCGGCACCTAGGGAAACCTACCAAACCTGTGCATTTTTGAAAACTAGAGACCTAGGGGATCCAAGATGGGGTGACTTGTGGGGCTCTGACCAGTTACTGTTAACCAGAATCCTTTGCAAACCTCAAAATTTGGCTAAAAACACACATTTTCCTCACATTTTGGTGACATAAAGTTCTGGAATCAGAGAGGAGCCACAAATTTCCTTCCACCCAGCGTTCCCCCAGGTCACCTGATAAAAAATGATACCTCACTTGTGTGGGTAGGCCTAGCACACGTGACAGGAAATGCCCCAAAACGCAACATGCACACATCACATTTTTTTAAAGAAAACAGAGGTGTTTTTTGCAATGTGCCTACCTGTAGAGTTTGGCCTCTAGCTCAGCCGGCACCTAGGGAAACCTACCAAACCTATGCATTTTTTTAAACTAGAGATCTCGGGGAATCCAAGATGGGGTGACTTGTGGGGCTCTGACGAGTTTCTGTTAACCAGAATCCTTTGCAAACCTCAAAATTTGGCTAAAAACACGCATTTTCCTCACATTTTGGTGACATAAAGTTCTGGAATCAGAGAGGAGCCACAAATTTCCTTCCACCCAGCGTTCCCCGAAGTCTCCCGATAAAAATGATACCTCACTTGTGTGGGTAGGCCTAGCGCCCGCGACAGGAAATGCCCCAAAATGCAACGTGGACACATCACATTTTTTTAAAGAAAACAGAGATGTTTTTTGCAAAGTGCCTATCTGTAGATTTTGGCCACTAGCTCAGCCGGCACCTAGGGAAACCTACCAAACCTATGCATTTTTTAAAACTAGAGTCCTAGGGGAATCCAAGATGGGGTGATATGTGGGGCTCTGACCAGGTTTTGTTACCCAGAATCCTTTGCAAACCTCAACATTTGGCTAAAAAACAAATGTTCCTCACATTTTGGTGACAGAAAGTTCTGGAATCAGAGAGGAGCCACAAATTTCCTTCCACCCAGCGTTCCCCCAAGTCTCCTGATAAAAATGATACCTCACTTGTGTGGGTAGGCCTAGAGCCCGCAACAGGAAACGCCCCAAAACGCAACGTGGACACATCACATTTATTTCAAGAAAACAGGTGTTTTTTGCAAAATGCCTACCTGTAGATTTTGGCCTCTAGCTCATCCGGCACCTAGGGAAACCTACCAAACCTGTGCATTTTTGAAAACTAGAGACCTAGGGGAATCCAAGATGGGGTGACTTGTGGGGCTCTGACCAGGTTCTGTTACCCAGAATCCTTTGCAAACCTCAAAATGTGGCTAAAAAAACACATTTTCCTCACATTTTGGTGACAGAAAGTTCTGGAATCAGAGAGGAGCCACAAATTTCCTTCCACCCAGCGTTCCCCTAAGTCTCCCGATAAAAATGATACCTCACTTGTGTGGGTAGGCATAGCGCCCGCGACAGGAAATGCCCCAAAATGCAACGTGGACACATCACATTTTTTTTAAAGAAAACAGAGATGTTTTTTGCAAAGTGCCTGCCTGTAGATTTTGGCCACTAGCTCAGCCGGCACCTAGGGAAACCTACCAAACCTATGCATTTTTGAAAACTAGAGACCTAGGGGAATCCAAGATGGGGTGACTTGTGGGGCTCTGACCAGGTTTTGTTACCCAGAATCCTTTGCAAACCTCAAAATGTGGCTAAAAAAACACATTTTCCTCACATTTTGGTGACAGAAAGTTCTGGAATCAGAGAGGAGCCACAAATTTCCTTCCACCCAGCGTTCCCCCAAGTCACCTGATAAAAATGATACCTCACTTGTGTGGGTAGGCCTAGCGCACATGACAGGAAATGCCCCAAAACGCAACGTGCACACATCACATTTTTTGAAAGAAAACAGAGGTGTTTTTTGCAAAGTGTCTACCTGTAGAGTTTGGCCTCTAGCTCAGTCGGCACCGAGGGAAACCTACCAAACCTATGCATTTTTTAAAACTAGAGATCTCGGGGAATCCAAGATGGGGTGACTTGTGGGGCTCTGACGAGTTTCTGTTAACCAGAATCCTTTGCAAACCTCAAAATTTGGCTAAAAACACACATTTTCCTCACATTTTGGTGACATAAAGTTCTGGAATCAGAGAGGAGCCACAAATTTCCTTCCACCCAGCGTTCCCCGAAGTCTCCCGATAAAAATGATACCTCACTTGTGTGTGTAGGCCTAGCGCCCGCGACAGGAAATGCCCCAAAATGCAACGTGGACACATCACATTTTTTTAAAGAAAACAGAGATGTTTTTTGCAAAGTGCCTACCTGTAGATTTTGGCCACTAGCTCAGCCGGCACCTAGGGAAACCTACCAAACCTATGCATTTTTTAAAACTAGAGACCTAGGGGAATCCAAGATGGGGTGATATGTGGGGCTCTGACCAGGTTTTGTTACCCAGAATCCTTTGCAAACCTCAAAATTTGGCTAAAAAACAAATTTTCCTCACATTTTGGTGACAGAAAGTTCTGGAATCAGAGAGGACCCACAAATTTCCTTCCACCCAGCGTTCCCCCAAGTCTCCTGATAAAAATGATACCTCACTTGTGTGGGTAGGCCTAGAGCCTGCAACAGGAAACGCCCCAAAACGCAACGTGGACACATCACATTTATTTCAAGAAAACAGGTGTTTTTTGCAAAATGTCTACCTGTAGATTTTGGCCTCTAGCTCATCCGGCACCTAGGGAAACCTACCAAACCTGTGCATTTTTGAAAACTAGAGACCTAGGGGAATCCAAGATGGGGTGACTTGTGGGGCTCTGACCAGGTTTTGTTACCCAGAATCCTTTGCAAACCTCAAAATTTGGCTAAAAAACAAATTTTCCTCACATTTTGGTGACAGAAAGTTCTCGAATCAGAGAGGAGCCACAAATTTCCTTCCACCCAGCGTTCCCCCAAGTCACCTGATAAAAATGATACCTCACTTGTGTGGGTAGGCCTAGCGCACGTGATAGGAAATGCCCCAAAACGCAACGTGCAGACATCACATTTTTTGAAAGAAAACAAAGGTGTTTTTTGCAAAGTGCCTACCTGTAGAGTTTGGCCTCTAGCTCAGTCGGCACCTAGGGAAACCTACCAAACCTATGCATTTTTTAAAACTAGAGACCTAGGGGAATCCAAGATGGGGTGATATGTGGGGCTCTGACCAGGTTTTGTTACCCAGAATCCTTTGCAAACCTCAAAATTTGGCTAAAAAAACACATTTTCCTCACATTTTGGTCACAGAAAGTTCTGGAATTAGAGAGGAGCCAAAAATTACCATCCACCCAGCGTTCCCCCAAGTCTCCCAATAAAAATTAGACCTCACTTGTGTGGATAGGCCTAGCGCCCGCGAAAGGAAATGCCCCAAAACGCAACGTGCACACATCACATTTTTTTAAAGAAAACAGAGGTGTTTTTTGCAAAGTGCCTACCTGTAGATTTTGGCCTCTAGCTCAGCCGGCACCTAGGGAAACCTACCAAACCTATGCATTTTTGAAAACTAGAGACCTAGGGGAATCCAAGATGGGGTGACTTGTGCGGCTCTGACCAGGTTTTGTTACCCAGAATCCTTTGCAAACCTCAAAATGTGGCTAAAAAACAAATTTTCCTCACATTTTGGTGACAGAAAGTTCTGGAATCAGAGAGCAGCCACAAATTTCCTTCCACCCAGCGTTCCCCCAAGTCACCTGATAAAAATGATACCTCACTTGTGTGGGTAGGCCTAGCGCACGTGACAGGAAATGCCCCAAAACGCAACGTGCACACATCACATTTTTTTAAAGAAAACAGAGGTGTTTTTTGCAAAGTGCCTACCTGTAGAGTTTGGCCTCTAGCTCAGTCGGCACCTAGGGAAACCTACCAAACCTATGCATTTTTGAAAACTAGAGACCTAGAGGAATCCAAGATGGGGTGATATGTGGGGCTCTGATTAGGTTTTGTTACCCAGAATCCTTTGCAAACCTCAAAATTTGGCTAAAAAAACAAATTTTCCTCACATTTTGGTGACAGAAAGTTCTGGAATTAGAGAGGAGCCAAAAATTACCATCCACCCAGCGTTCCCCCAAGTCTCCCAATAAAAATGAGACCTCACTTGTGTGGGTAGGCCTAGCGCCCGCGAAAGGAAATGCCCCAAAACGCAATGTGCACACATCACATTTTTTTAAAGAAAACAGAGGTGTTTTTTGCAAAGTGCCTACCTGTAGATTTTGGCCTCTAGCTCAGCCGGCACCTAGGGAAACCTACCAAACCTTTGCATTTTTGAAAACTAGAGACCTAGGGGAATCCAAGTTGGGGTGACTTGTGGGGCTCTGACCAGGTTTTGTTACCCAGAATCCTTTGCAAACCTCAAAATTTAGCTAAAAAACAAATTTTCCTCAAATTTTGGTGACATAAAGTTCTGGAATCAGAGAGGAGCCACAAATTTCCTTCCACCCAGCGTTCCCCCAAGTCACCTTATAAAAAATGATACCTCACTTGTGTGGGTAGGCCTAGCGCACGTGACAGGAAATGCCCCAAAACGCAACGTGCACACATCACATTTTTTTAAAGAAAACAGAGGTGTGTTTTGCAAAGTGCCTACCTGTAGAGTTTGGCCTCTAGCTCAGCCGGCACCTAGGGAAACCTACCAAACCTGTGAATTTTTGAAAACTAGAGACCTAGGGGAATCCAAGATGGGGTGACTTGTGGGGCTCTGACCAGTTACTGTTAACCAGAATCCTTTGAAAACCTCAAAATTTGGCTAAAAACACACATTTTCCTCACATTTTGGTGACATAAAGTTCTGGAATCAGAGAGGAGCCACAAATTTCCTTCCACCCAGCGTTCCCCCAAGTCACCTGATAAAAAATGATACCTCACTTGTGTGGGTAGGCCTAGCGCACGTGACGGGAAATGCCCCAAAACGCAACGTGCACACATCACATTTTTTGAAAGAAAACAGAGGTGTGTTTTGCAAAGTGCCTACCTGTAGAGTTTTGCCTCTAGCTCAGCCGGCACCTAGGGAAACCGACCAAAACCTGTGAATTTTTGAAAACTAGAGATCTCTGGGAATCCAAGATGGGGTGACTTGTGGGGCTCTGACCAGTTTCTGTTAACCAGAATCCTTTGCAAACCTCAAAATTTGGCTAAAAACACACATTTTCCTCACATTTTGGTCACAGAAAGTTCTGGAATCAGAGAGGAGCCACAAATTTCCTTCCACCCAGCGTTCCCCCAAGTCTCCTGATAAAAATTATACCTCACTTGTGTGGGTAGGCCTAGCCCACGTAACAGGAAATGCCCCAAAACGCAACGTGCACACATCACATTTTTTGAAAGAAAACAGAGGTGTTTTTTGCAAAGTGCCTACCTGTAGATTTTGGCCTCTAGCTCAGCCGGCTCCTAGGGAAACCTACCAAACCTGTGCATTTTTTTAAACTAGAGACCTAGGGGAATCCAAGATGGGGTGACTTGTGGGTCTCTGACTAGGTTCTGTTACCCAGAATCCTTTGCAAACCTCACAATGTGGCTAAAAAAACACATTTTCCTCACATTTTGGTGACAGAAAGTTCTAGAATCAGAGAGGAGACACAAATTTCCTTCCACCCAGCGTTCCCCCAAGTCTCCCGATAAAAATGATACCTCACTTGTGTGGGTAGGCCTAGCGCCTGCGACGGGAAATGCCCCAAAATGCAACGTGGACACATCACATTTTTTTAAAGAAAACACAGATGTTTTTTGCAAAGTGCCTACCTTTAGATTTTGGCCACTAGCTCAGCCGGCACCTAGGGAAACCTACCAAACCTATGCATTTTTGAAAACTAGAGACCTAGGGGAATCCAAGATGGGGTGATATGTGGGGCTCTGACCAGGTTTTGTTACCCAGAATCCTTTGCAAACCTCAAAATTTGGCTAAAAAAACACATTTTCCTCACATTTTGGTGGCAGAAAGTTCTGGAATCAGAGAGGAGCCAAAAATTACCATCCACCCAGCGTTCCCCCAAGTCTCCCAATAAAAATGATACCACACTTGTGTGGGTAGGCCTAACGCCCCCGACAGGAAATGCCCCAAAACGCAACATGCACACATCACATTTTTTTAAGGAAAACAGAGGTGTTTTTTGCAAAGTGCCTATCTGTAGATTTTGTCCTCTAGCTCAGCCGACACCTAGGGAAACCTACCAAACCTGTGCATTTCTAAAAACTAGAGACCTAGGGGAGTCCAAGATGGGGTGACTTGTGGGGCTCTGACCAGGTTCTGTTACCCAGAATCCTTTGCAAACCTAAAAATGTGGATAAAAAAACACATTTTCCTCACATTTTAGTGACCGAAAGTTCTGGAATCAGAGACAAGCCACAAATTTCCTTCCACCCAGCGTTCCCCCAAGTCTCCTGATGAAATGATACCTCACTTGTTGGGTAGGCCTAGCGCCTGCAACAGGAAATGCCACAAAACGCAACGTGCACACATCACATTTTTAAAAAGAAAACAGAGGTGTTTTTTGCAAAGTGCCTACCTGTAGATTTTGGCCTCTAGCTCAGCTGGCACCTAGGGAAACCTACCAAACCTGTGCATTTTTGAAAACTAGAGACCTAGGGGAATCCAAGATGTGGTGATTTGTGGGGCTCTGATTAGGTTTTGTTACCCAGAATCCTTTGCAAACCTCAAAATTTGGCTAAAAAAACAAATTTTCCTCACATTCTGGTGACAGAGAGTTCTGGAATCAGAGAGGAGCCACAAATTTCCTTCCACCCAGCGTTCCCCTAAGTCTTCCGATAAAAATGACACCTCACTTGTGTGGTTAGGCCTAGCACCCGCAACAGGAAATGCCCCAAAACGCAACGTGCACACATCAAATTTTTTTAAAGAAAACAGAGGTGTTTTTTGCAAAGTGCCTACCTGTAGAGTTTGTCCTCTAGCTCAGCCGGCACCTAGGGAAACCTACCAAACCTGTGCATTTTTGAAAACTAGAGACCTAGGGGAATCCAAGATGGGGTGACTTGTGGGGCTCCGACCAGTTTCTGTTAACCAGAATCCTTTGCAAACCTCAAAATGTGGCTAAAAACACACATTTTCCTCACATTTTGGTGACAGAAAGTTCTAGAATCAGAGAGGAGACACAAATTTAATTCCACCCAGCGTTCCCCCAAGTCTCCCGATAAAAATGATACCTCACTTGTGTGGGTAGGCCTAGCGCCCGCGAGAGGAAATGCCCCAAAATGCAACGTGGACACATCACATTTTTTTAAAGAAAACACAGATGTTTTTTGCAAAGTGCCTACCGTTAGATTTTGGCCACTAGCTCAGCCGGCACCTAGGGAAACCTACCAAACCTATGCATTTTTGAAAACTAGAGACCTAGGGGAATCCAAGATGGGGTGATATGTAGGGCTCTGACCAGGTTTTGTTACCCAGAATCCTTTGCAAACCTCAAAATTTTGCTAAAAAAACACATTTTCCTCACATTTTGGTGGCAGAAAGTTCTGGAATCAGAGAGGAGCCAAAAATTACCATCCACCCAGCGTTCCCCCATGTCTCCCAATAAAAATGATACCTCACTTGTGTGGGTAGGCCTAGCGCCCCCGACAGGAAATGCCCCAAAAGGCAACATGCACACATAACATTTTTTTAAGGAAAACAGAGGTGTTTTTTGCAAAGTGCCTATCTGTAGATTTTGTCCTCTAGCTCAGCCGACACCTAGGGAAACCTACCAAACCTGTGCATTTCTAAAAACTAGAGACCTAGGGGAGTCCAAGATGGGGTGACTTGTGGGGCTCTGACCAGGTTCTGTTACCCAGAATCCTTTGCAAACATAAAAATGTGGATAAAAAAACACATTTTCCTCACATTTTGGTGACAGAAAGTTCTGGAATCAGAGAGGAGCCACAAATTTCCTTCCACCCAGCGTTCCCCCAAGTCTCCTGATGAAAATGATACCTCACTTGTTGGGTAGGCCTAGCGCCTGCAACAGGAAATGCCACAAAACGCAACGTGCACACATCACATTTTTAAAAAGAAAACAGAGGTGTTTTTTGCAAAGTGCCTACCTGTAGATTTTGGCCTCTAGCTCAGCTGGCACCTAGGGAAACCTACCAAACCTGTGCATTTTTGAAAACTAGAGACCTAGGGGAATCCAAGATGTGGTGATTTGTGGGGCTCTGATTAGGTTTTGTTACCCAGAATCCTTTGCAAACCTCAAAATTTGGCTAAAAAAACAAATTTTCAACATATTCTGGTGACAGAAAGTTCAGGAATCAGAGAGGAGCCACAAATGTCCTTCCACCCAGCGTTCCCCCAAGTCTCCTGATGAAAATGATACCTCACTTGTTGGGTAGGCCTAGCGCCTGCAACAGGAAATGCCACAAAACGCAACGTGTACACATCACATTTTTTTAAAGAAAACAGAGGTGTTTTTTGCAAAGTGCCTACCTGTAGATTTTGGCCTCTAGCTCAGCTGGCACCTAGGGAAACCTACCAAACCTGTGCATTTTTGAAAACTAGAGACCTAGGGGAATCCAAGATGTGGTGATTTGTGGGGCTCTGATTAGGTTTTGTTACCCAGAATCCTTTGCAAACCTCAAAATTTGGCTAAAAAAACAAATTTTCCTCACATTCTGGTGACAGAAAGTTCTGGAATCAGAGAGGAGCCACAAATTTCCTTCCACCCAGCGTTCCCCTAAGTCTTCCGATAAAAATGACACCTCACTTGTGTGGTTAGGCCTAGCACCCGCAACAGGAAATGCCCCAAAACGCAACGTGCACACATCACATTTTTTTTAAAGAAAACAGAGGTGTTTTTTGCAAAGTGCCTACCTGTAGATTTTGGCCTCTAGCTCAGCCGGCACCTAGGGAAACCTACCAAACCTGTGCATTTTTGAAAACTAGAGACCTAGGGGAATCCAAGATGGGGTGACTTGTGGGGCTCTGACCAGTTACTGTTAACCAGAATCCTTTGAAAACCTCAAAATTTGGCTAAATAAACACATTTTCCTCACATTTTGGTGGCAGAAAGTTCTGGAATCAGAGAGGAGCCAAAAATTACCGTCCACCCAGCGTTCCCCCAAGTCTCCCAATAAAAATGATACCTCACTTGTGTGGGTAGGCCTAACGCCCCCGACAGGAAATGCCCCAAAACGCAACATGCACACATCACATTTTTTTAAGGAAAACAGAGGTGTTTTTTGCAAAGTGCCTATCTGTAGATTTTGTCCTCTAGCTCAGCCGACACCTAGGGAAACCTACCAAACCTGTGCATTTCTAAAAACTAGAGACCTAGGGGAGTCCAAGATGGGGTGACTTGTGGGGCTCTGACCAGGTTCTGTTACCCAGAATCCTTTGCAAACCTAAAAATGTGGATAAAAAAACACATTTTCCTCACATTTTGGTGACAGAAAGTTCTGGAATCAGAGAGGAGCCACAAATTTCCTTCCACCCAGCGTTCCCCCAAGTCTCCTGATGAAAATGATACCTCACTTGTTGGGTAGGCCTAGCGCCTGCAACAGGAAATGCCACAAAACGCAACGTGCACACATCACATTTTTAAAAAGAAAACAGAGGTGTTTTTTGCAAAGTGCCTACCTGTAGATTTTGGCCTTTAGCTCAGCTGGCACCTAGGGAAACCTACCAAACCTGTGCATTTTTGAAAACTAGAGACCTAGGGGAATCCAAGATGTGGTGATTTGTGGGGCTCTGATTAGGTTTTGTTACCCAGAATCCTTTGCAAACCTCAAAATTTGGCTAAAAAAACAAATTTTCCTCACATTCTGGTGACAGAAAGTTCAGAAATCAGAGAGGAGCCACAAATGTCCTTCCACCCAGCGTTCCCCCAAGTCTCCTGATGAAAATGATAGCTCACTTGTTGGGTAGGCCTAGCGCCTGCAACAGGAAATGCCACAAAACGCAACGTGTACACATCAAATTTTTTAAAAGAAAACAGAGGTGTTTTTTGCATAGTGCCTACCTGTAGATTTTGGCCTCTAGCTCAGATGGCACCTAGGGAAACCTACCAAACCTGTGCATTTTTTAAAACTAGAGACCTAGGGGAATCCAAGATGTGGTGATTTGTGGGGCTCTGATTAGGTTTTGTTACCCAGAATCCTTTGCAAACCTCAAAATTTGGCTAAAAAAACAAATTTTCCTCACATTCTGGTGACAGAGAGTTCTGGAATCAGAGAGGAGCCACAAATTTCCTTCCACCCAGCGTTCCCCTAAGTCTTCCGATAAAAATGACACCTCACTTGTGTGGTTAGGCCTAGCACCCGCAACAGGAAATGCCCCAAAACGCAACGTGCACACATCAATTTTTTTTAAAGAAAACAGAGGTGTTTTTTGCAAAGTGCCTACCTGTAGAGTTTGTCCTCTAGCTCAGCCGGCACCTAGGGAAACCTACCAAACCTGTGCATTTTTGAAAACTAGAGACCTAGGGGAATCCAAGATGGGGTGACTTGTGGGGCTCCGACCAGTTTCTGTTAACCAGAATCCTTTGCAAACCTCAAAATGTGGCTAAAAACACATATTTTCCTCACATTTTGGAGACATAAAGTTCTGGAATCAGAGAGGAGCCACAAATTTCCTTCCACCCAGCGTTCCCCCAAGTCACCTGATAAAAATAATACCTCACTTGTGTGGGTAGGCCTAGCGCACGTGACAGGAAATGCCCCAAAACGCAAAGTGCACACATCACATTTTTTGAAAGAAAACAGAGGTGTTTTTTGCAAAGTGCCTACCTGTAGAGTTTGGCCTCTAGCTCAGCCGGCACCTAGGGAAACCTACCAAACCTGTGCATTTTTGAAAACTAGAGACCTAGGGGAATCCAAGATGGGGTGACTTGTGGGGCTCCGACCAGTTTCTGTTAACCAGAATCCTTTGCAAACCTCAAAATGTGGCTAAAAACACACATTTTCCTCACATTTTGGTGACAGAAAGTTCTAGAATCAGAGAGGAGACACAAATTTCCTTCCACCCAGCGTTCCCCCAAGTCTCCCGATAAAAATGATACCTCACTTGTGTGGGTAGGCCTAGCGCCCGCGACAGGAAATGCCCCAAAATGCAACGTGGACACATCACATTTTTTTAAAGAAAACACAGATGTTTTTTGCACAGTGCCTACCGTTAGATTTTGGCCACTAGCTCAGCCGGCACCTAGGGAAACCTACCAAACCTATGCATTTTTGAAAACTAGAGACCTAGGGGAATCCAAGATGGGGTGATATGTGGGGCTCTGACCAGGTTTTGTTACCCAGAATCCTTTGCAAACCTCAAAATTTGGCTAAAAAAACACATTTTCCTCACATTTTGGTGGCAGAAAGTTCTGGAATCAGAGAGGAGCCAAAAATTACCATCCACCCAGCGTTCCCCCAAGTCTCCCAATAAAAATGATACCTCACTTGTGTGGGTAGGCCTAGCGCCCCGACAGGAAATGCCCCAAAAGGCAACATGCACACATCACATTTTTTTAAGGAAAACAGAGGTGTTTTTTGCAAAGTGCCTATCTGTAGATTTTGTCCTCTAGCTCAGCCGACACCTAGGGAAACCTACCAAACCTGTGCATTTCTAAAAACTAGAGACCTAGGGGAGTCCAAGATGGGGTGACTTGTGGGGCTCTGACCAGGTTCTGTTACCCAGAATCCTTTGCAAACATAAAAATGTGGATAAAAAAACACATTTTCCTCACATTTTGGTGACAGAAAGTTCTGGAATCAGAGAGGAGCCACAAATTTCCTTCCACCCAGCGTTCCCCCAAGTCTCCTGATGAAAATGATACCTCACTTGTTGGGTAGGCCTAGCGCCTGCAACAGGAAATGCCACAAAACGCAACATGCACACATCACATTTTTAAAAAGAAAACAGAGGTGTTTTTTGCAAAGTGCCTACCTGTAGATTTTGGCCTCTAGCTCAGCTGGCACCTAGGGAAACCTACCAAACCTGTGCATTTTTGAAAACTAGAGACCTAGGGGAATCCAAGATGTGGTGATTTGTGGGGCTCTGATTAGGTTTTGTTACCCAGAATCCTTTGCAAACCTCAAAATTTGGCTAAAAAAACAAATTTTCCTCATATTCTGGTGACAGAAAGTTCAGGAATCAGAGAGGAGCCACAAATGTCCTTCCACCCAGCGTTCCCCCAAGTCTCCTGATGAAAATGATACCTCACTTGTTGGGTAGGCCTAGCGCCTGCAACAGGAAATGCCACAAAACGCAACGTGTACACATCACATTTTTTAAAAGAAAACAGAGGTGTTTTTTGCAAAGTGCCTACCTGTAGATTTTGGCCTCTAGCTCAGCTGGCACCTAGGGAAACCTACCAAACCTGTGCATTTTTGAAAACTAGAGACCTAGGGGAATCCAAGATGTGGTGATTTGTGGGGTCTGATTAGGTTTTGTTACCCAGAATCCTTTGCAAACCTCAAAATTTGGCTAAAAAAACAAATTTTCCTCACATTCTGGTGACAGAAAGTTCTGGAATCAGAGAGGAGCCACAAATTTCCTTCCACCCAGCGTTCCCCTAAGTCTTCCGATAAAAATGACACCTCACTTGTGTGGTTAGGCCTAGCACCCGCAACAGGAAATGCCCCAAAACGCAACGTGCACACATCACATTTTTTTAAAGAAAACAGAGGTGTTTTTTGCAAAGTGCCTACCTGTAGATTTTGGCCTCTAGCTCAGCCGGCACCTAGGGAAACCTACCAAACCTGTGCATTTTTTAAAACTAGAGACCTAGGGGAATCCAAGATGGGGTGACTTGTGGGGCTCTGACCAGTTACTGTTAACCAGAATCCTTTGAAAACCTCAAAATTTGGCTAAAAAAACAAATTTTCCTCACATTTTGGTGGCAGAAAGTTCTGGAATCAGAGAGGAGCCAAAAATTACCATCCACCCAGCGTTCCCCCAAGTCTCCCAATAAAAATGATACCTCACTTGTCTGGGTAGGCCTAACGCCCCCGACAGGAAATGCCCCAAAACGCAACATGCACACATCACATTTTTTTAAGGAAAACAGAGGTGTTTTTTGCAAAGTGCCTATCTGTAGATTTTGTCCTCTAGCTCAGCCGACACCTAGGGAAACCTACCAAACCTGTGCATTTCTAAAAACTAGAGACCTAGGGGAGTCCAAGATGGGGTGACTTGTGGGGCTCTGACCAGGTTCTGTTACCCAGAATCCTTTGCAAACCTAAAAATGTGGATAAAAAAACACATTTTCCTCACATTTTGGTGACAGAAAGTTCTAGAATCAGAGAGGAGACACAAATTTCCTTCCACCCAGCGTTCCCCCAAGTCTCCCGATAAAAATGATACCTCACTTGTGTGGGTAGGCCTAGCGCCCGCGACAGGAAATGTCCCAAAATGCAACGTGGACACATCACATTTTTTTAAAGAAAACACAGATGTTTTTTGCAAAGTGCCTACCGTTAGATTTTGGCCACTAGCTCAGCCGGCACCTAGGGAAACCTACCAAACCTATGCATTTTTGAAAACTAGAGACCTAGGGGAATCCAAGATGGGGTGATATGTGGGGCTCTGACCAGGTTTTGTTACCCAGAATCCTTTGCAAACCTCAAAATTTGGCTAAAAAAACACATTTTCCTCACATTTTGGTGGCAGAAAGTTCTGGAATCAGAGAGGAGCCAAAAATTACCATCCACCCAGCGTTCCCCCAAGTCTCCCAATAAAAATGATACCTCACTTGTGTGGGTAGGCCTAGCGCCCCCGACAGGAAATGCCCCAAAAGGCAACATGCACACATCACATTTTTTTAAGGAAAACAGAGGTGTTTTTTGCAAAGTGCCTATCTGTAGATTTTGTCCTCTAGCTCAGCCGACACCTAGGGAAACCTACCAAACCTGTGCATTTCTAAAAACTAGAGACCTAGGGGAGTCCAAGATGGGGTGACTTGTGGGGCTCTGACCAGGTTCTGTTACCCAGAATCCTTTGCAAACCTAAAAATGTGGATAAAAAAACACATTTTCCTCACATTTTGGTGACAGAAAGTTCTGGAATCAGAGAGGAGCCACAAATTTCCTTCCACCCAGCGTTCCCCCAAGTCTCCTGATGAAAATGATACCTCACTTGTTGGGTAGGCCTAGCGCCTGCAACAGGAAATGCCACAAAACGCAACGTGCACACATCACATTTTTAAAAAGAAAACAGAGGTGTTTTTTGCAAAGTGCCTACCTGTAGATTTTGGCCTCTAGCTCAGCTGGCACCTAGGGAAACCTACCAAACCTGTGCATTTTTGAAAACTAGAGACCTAGGGGAATCCAAGATGTGGTGATTTGTGGGGCTCTGATTAGGTTTTGTTACCCAGAATCCTTTGCAAACCTCAAAATTTGGCTAAAAAAACAAATTTTCCTCATATTCTGGTGACAGAAAGTTCAGGAATCAGAGAGGAGCCACAAATGTCCTTCCACCCAGCGTTCCCCCAAGTCTCCTGATGAAAATGATACCTCACTTGTTGGGTAGGCCTAGCGCCTGCAACAGGAAATGCCACAAAACGCAACGTGTACACATCACATTTTTTAAAAGAAAACAGAGGTGTTTTTTGCAAAGTGCCTACCTGTAGATTTTGGCCTCTAGCTCAGCTGGCACCTAGGGAAACCTACCAAACCTGTGCATTTTTGAAAACTAGAGACCTAGGGGAATCCAAGATGGGGTGACTTGTGGGGCTCTGACCAGTTACTGTTAACCAGAATCCTTTGAAAACCTCAAAATTTGGCTAAAAAAACAAATTTTCCTCACATTTTGGTGGCAGAAAGTTCTGGAATCAGAAAGGAGCCAAAAATTACCATCCACCCAGCGTTCCCCCAAGTCTCCCAATAAAAATGATACCTCACTTGTGTGGGTAGGCCTAACGCCCCCGACAGGAAATGCCCCAAAACGCAACATGCACACATCACATTTTTTTAAGGAAAACAGAGGTGTTTTTTGCAAAGTGCCTATCTGTAGATTTTGTCCTCTAGCTCAGCCGACACCTAGGGAAACCTACCAAACCTGTGCATTTCTAAAAACTAGAGACCTAGGGGAGTCCAAGATGGGGTGACTTGTGGGGCTCTGACCAGGTTCTGTTACCCAGAATCCTTTGCAAACCTAAAAATGTGGATAAAAAAACAAATTTTCCTCACATTTTGGTGACAGAAAGTTCTGGAATCAGAGAGGAGCCACAAATTTCCTTCCACCCAGCGTTCCCCCAAGTCTCCTGATGAAAATGATACCTCACTTGTTGGGTAGGCCTAGCGCCTGCAACAGGAAATGCCACAAAACGCAACGTGCACACATCACATTTTTAAAAAGAAAACAGAGGTGTTTTTTGCAAAGTGCCTACCTGTAGATTTTGGCCTCTAGCTCAGCGGGCACCTAGGGAAACCTACCAAGCCTGTGCATTTTTGAAAACTAGAGACCTAGGGGAATCCAAGATGTGGTGATTTGTGGGGCTCTGATTAGGTTTTGTTACCCAGAATCCTTTGCAAACCTCAAAATTTGGCTAAAAAAACAAATTTTCCTGACATTCTGGTGACAGAAAGTTCAGGAATCAGAGAGGAGCCACAAATGTCCTTCCACCCAGCGTTCCCCCAAGTCTCCTGATGAAAATGATACCTCACTTGTTGGGTAGGCCTAGCGCCTGCAACAGGAAATGCCACAAAACGCAACGTGTACACATCACATTTTTTAAAAGAAAACAGAGGTGTTTTTTGCAAATTGCCTACCTGTAGATTTTGGCCTCTAGCTCAGCTGGCACCTAGGGAAACCTACCAAACCTGTGCATTTTTGAAAACTAGAGACCTAGGGGAATCCAAGATGTGGTGATTTGTGGGGCTCTGATTAGGTTTTGTTACCCAGAATCCTTTGCAAACCTCAAAATTTGGCTAAAAAAACAAATTTTCCTCACATTCTGGTGACAGAGAGTTCTGGAATCAGAGAGGAGCCACAAATTTCCTTCCACCCAGCGTTCCCCTAAGTCTTCCGATAAAAATGACACCTCACTTGTGTGGTTAGGCCTAGCACCCGCAACAGGAAATGCCCCAAAACGCAACGTGCACACATCAATTTTTTTTAAAGAAAACAGAGGTGTTTTTTGCAAAGTGCCTACCTCTAGAGTTTGTCCTCTAGCTCAGCCGGCACCTAGGGAAACCTACCAAACCTGTGCATTTTTGAAAACTAGAGACCTAGGGGAATCCAAGATGGGGTGACTTGTGGGGCTCCGACCAGTTTCTGTTAACCAGAATCCTTTGCAAACCTCAAAATGTGGCTAAAAACACATATTTTCCTCACATTTTGGAGACATAAAGTTCTGGAATCAGAGAGGAGCCACAAATTTCCTTCCACCCAGCGTTCCCCCAAGTCACCTGATAAAAATAATACCTCACTTGTGTGGGTAGGCCTAGCGCACGTGACAGGAAATGGCCCAAAACGCAAAGTGCACACATCACATTTTTTGAAAGAAAACAGAGGTGTTTTTTGCAAAGTGCCTACCTGTAGAGTTTGGCCTCTAGCTCAGCCGGCACCTAGGGAAACCTACCAAACCTGTGCATTTTTGAAAACTAGAGACCTAGGGGAATCCAAGATGGGGTGACTTGTGGGGCTCCGACCAGTTTCTGTTAACCAGAATCCTTTGCAAACCTCAAAATGTGGCTAAAAACACACATTTTCCTCACATTTTGGTGACAGAAAGTTCTAGAATCAGAGAGGAGACACAAATGTCCTTCCACCCAGCGTTCCCCCCAGTCTCCCGATAAAAATGATACCTCACTTGTGTGGGTAGGCCTAGCGCCCGCGACAGGAAATGCCCCAAAATGCAACGTGGACACATCACATTTTTTTAAAGAAAACACAGATGTTTTTTGCAAAGTGCCTACCGTTAGATTTTGGCCACTAGCTCAGCCGGCACCTAGGGAAACCTACCAAACCTATGCATTTTTGAAAACTAGAGACCTAGGGGAATCCAAGATGGGGTGATATGTGGGGCTCTGACCAGGTTTTGTTACCCAGAATCCTTTGCAAACCTCAAAATTTGGCTAAAAAAACACATTTTCCTCACATTTTGGTGGCAGAAAGTTCTGGAATCAGAGAGGAGCCAAAAATTACCATCCACCCAGCGTTCCCCCAAGTCTCCCAATAAAAATGATACCTCACTTGTGTGGGTAGGCCTAGCGCCCCCGACAGGAAATGCCCCAAAACGCAACATGCACACATCACATTTTTTTAAGGAAAACAGAGGTGTTTTTTGCAAAGTGCCTATCTGTAGATTTTGTCCTCTAGCTCAGCCGACACCTAGGGAAACCTACCAAACCTGTGCATTTCTAAAAACTAGAGACCTAGGGGAGTCCAAGATGGGGTGACTTGTGGGGCTCCGACCAGTTTCTGTTAACCAGAATCCTTTGCAAACCTCAAAATGTGGATAAAAACACATATTTTCCTCACATTTTGGAGACATAAAGTTCTGGAATCAGAGAGGAGCCACAAATTTCCTTCCACCCAGCGTTCCCCCAAGTCACCTGATAAAAATAATACCTCACTTGTGTGGGTAGGCCTAGCGCACGTGACAGGAAATGCCCCAAAACGCAAATTGCACACATCACATTTTTTGAAAGAAAACAGAGGTGTTTTTTGCAAAGTGCCTACCTGTAGAGTTTGGCCTCTAGCTCAGCCGGCACCTAGGGAAACCTACCAAACCTGTGCATTTTTGAAAACTAGAGACCTAGGGGAATCCAAGATGGGGTGACTTGTGGGGCTCCGACCAGTTTCTGTTAACCAGAATCCTTTGCAAACCTCAAAATGTGGCTAAAAACACACATTTTCCTCACATTTTGGTGACAGAAAGTACTGGAATCAGAGAGGAGCCAAAAATTACCATCCACCCAGCGTTCCCCCAAGTCTCCCAATAAAAATGATACCTCACTTGTGTGGGTAGGCCTAGCGCCCCCGACAGGAAATGCCCCAAAACGCAACATGCACACATCACATTTTTTTAAGGAAAACAGAGGTGTTTTTTGCAAAGTGCCTATCTGTAGATTTTGTCCTCTAGCTCAGCCGACACCTAGGGAAACCTACCAAACCTGTGCATTTCTAAAAACTAGAGACCTAGGGGAGTCCAAGATGGGGTGACTTTTGGGGCTCTGACCAGGTTCTGTTACCCAGAATCCTTTGCAAACCTAAAAATGTGGATAAAAAAACACATTTTCTTCACATTTTGGTGACAGAAAGTTCTGGAATCAGAGAGGAGCCACAAATTTCCTTCCACCCAGCGTTCCCCCAAGTCTCCTGATGAAAATGATACCTCACTTGTTGGGTAGGCCTAGCGCCTGCAACAGGAAATGCCACAAAACGCAACGTGCACACATCACATTTTTAAAAAGAAAACAGAGGTGTTTTTTGCAAAGTGCCTACCTGTAGATTTTGGCCTCTAGCTCAGCTGGCACCTAGGGAAACCTACCAAACCTGTGCATTTTTGAAAACTAGAGACCTAGGGGAATCCAAGATGTGGTGATTTGTGGGGCTCTGATTAGGTTTTGTTACCCAGAATCCTTTGCAAACCTCAAAATTTGGCTAAAAAAACAAATTTTCCTCACATTCTGGTGACAGAAAGTTCATGAATCAGAGAGGGGCCACAAATGTCCTTCCACCCAGCGTTCCCCCAAGTCTCCTGATGAAAATGATACCTCACTTGTTGGGTAGGCCTAGCGCCTGCAACAGGAAATGCCACAAAACGCAAAGTGTACACATCACATTTTTAAAAAGAAAACAGAGGTGTTTTTTGCAAAGTGCCTACCTGTAGATTTTGGCCTCTAGCTCAGCTGGCACCTAGGGAAACCTACCAAACCTGTGCATTTTTGAAAACTAGAGACCTAGGGGAATCCAAGATGTGGTGATTTGTGGGGCTCTGATTAGGTTTTGTTACCCAGAATCCTATGCAAACCTCAAAATTTGGCTAACAAAACAAATTTTCCTCACATTCTGGTGACAGAAAGTTCTGGAATCAGAGAGGAGCCACAAATTTCCTTCCACCCAGCGTTCCCCTAAGTCTTCCGATAAAAATGACACCTCACTTGTGTGGTTAGGCCTAGCGCCTGCAACAGGAAATGCCACAAAACGCAACGTGCACACATCACATTTTTAAAAAGAAAACAGAGGTGTTTTTTGCAAAGTGCCTACCTGTAGATTTTGGCCTCTAGCTCAGCTGGCACCTAGGGAAACCTAC
Organism: Pleurodeles waltl; assembly: GCF_031143425.1. Taxonomy (NCBI): domain Eukaryota; kingdom Metazoa; phylum Chordata; class Amphibia; order Caudata; family Salamandridae; genus Pleurodeles; species Pleurodeles waltl. The sequence goes on from NC_090437.1 coordinate 859,359,816, forward strand.
CAAACCTGTGCATTTTTGAAAACTAGAGACCTAGGGGAATCCAAGATGTGGTGATTTGTGGGGCTCCGATTAGGTTTTGTTACCCAGAATCCTTTGCAAACCTCAAAATTTGGCTAAAAAAACAAATTTTCCTCATATTCTGGTGACAGAAAGTTCAGGAATCAGAGAGGAGCCACAAATGTCCTTCCACCCAGCGTTCCCCCAAGTCTCCTGATGAAAATGATACCTCACTTGTTGGGTAGGCCTAGCGCCTGCAACAGGAAATGCCACAAAACGCAACGTGTACACATCACATTTTTTAAAAGAAAACAGAGGTGTTTTTTGCAAAGTGCCTACCTGTAGATTTTGGCCTCTAGCTCAGCTGGCACCTAGGGAAACCTACCAAACCTGTGCATTTTTGAAAACTAGAGACCTAGGGGAATCCAAGATGGGGTGACTTGTGGGGCTCTGACCAGTTACTGTTAACCAGAATCCTTTGAAAACCTCAAAATTTGGCTAAAAAAACAAATTTTCCTCACATTTTGGTGGCAGAAAGTTCTGGAATCAGAAAGGAGCCAAAAATTACCATCCACCCAGCGTTCCCCCAAGTCTCCCAATAAAAATGATACCTCACTTGTGTGGGTAGGCCTAACGCCCCCGACAGGAAATGCCCCAAAACGCAACATGCACACATCACATTTTTTTAAGGAAAACAGAGGTGTTTTTTGCAAAGTGCCTATCTGTAGATTTTGTCCTCTAGCTCAGCCGACACCTAGGGAAACCTACCAAACCTGTGCATTTCTAAAAACTAGAGACCTAGGGGAGTCCAAGATGGGGTGACTTGTGGGGCTCTGACCAGGTTCTGTTACCCAGAATCCTTTGCAAACCTAAAAATGTGGATAAAAAAACAAATTTTCCTCACATTTTGGTGACAGAAAGTTCTGGAATCAGAGAGGAGCCACAAATTTCCTTCCACCCAGCGTTCCCCCAAGTCTCCTGATGAAAATGATACCTCACTTGTTGGGTAGGCCTAGCGCCTGCAACAGGAAATGCCACAAAACGCAACGTGCACACATCACATTTTTAAAAAGAAAACAGAGGTGTTTTTTGCAAAGTGCCTACCTGTAGATTTTGGCCTCTAGCTCAGCGGGCACCTAGGGAAACCTACCAAGCCTGTGCATTTTTGAAAACTAGAGACCTAGGGGAATCCAAGATGTGGTGATTTGTGGGGCTCTGATTAGGTTTTGTTACCCAGAATCCTTTGCAAACCTCAAAATTTGGCTAAAAAAACAAATTTTCCTGACATTCTGGTGACAGAAAGTTCAGGAATCAGAGAGGAGCCACAAATGTCCTTCCACCCAGCGTTCCCCCAAGTCTCCTGATGAAAATGATACCTCACTTGTTGGGTAGGCCTAGCGCCTGCAACAGGAAATGCCACAAAACGCAACGTGTACACATCACATTTTTTAAAAGAAAACAGAGGTGTTTTTTGCAAATTGCCTACCTGTAGATTTTGGCCTCTAGCTCAGCTGGCACCTAGGGAAACCTACCAAACCTGTGCATTTTTGAAAACTAGAGACCTAGGGGAATCCAAGATGTGGTGATTTGTGGGGCTCTGATTAGGTTTTGTTACCCAGAATCCTTTGCAAACCTCAAAATTTGGCTAAAAAAACAAATTTTCCTCACATTCTGGTGACAGAGAGTTCTGGAATCAGAGAGGAGCCACAAATTTCCTTCCACCCAGCGTTCCCCTAAGTCTTCCGATAAAAATGACACCTCACTTGTGTGGTTAGGCCTAGCACCCGCAACAGGAAATGCCCCAAAACGCAACGTGCACACATCAATTTTTTTTAAAGAAAACAGAGGTGTTTTTTGCAAAGTGCCTACCTCTAGAGTTTGTCCTCTAGCTCAGCCGGCACCTAGGGAAACCTAGCAAACCTGTGCATTTTTGAAAACTAGAGACCTAGGGGAATCCAAGATGGGGTGACTTGTGGGGCTCCGACCAGTTTCTGTTAACCAGAATCCTTTGCAAACCTCAAAATGTGGCTAAAAACACATATTTTCCTCACATTTTGGAGACATAAAGTTCTGGAATCAGAGAGGAGCCACAAATTTCCTTCCACCCAGCGTTCCCCCAAGTCACCTGATAAAAATAATACCTCACTTGTGTGGGTAGGCCTAGCGCACGTGACAGGAAATGGCCCAAAACGCAAAGTGCACACATCACATTTTTTGAAAGAAAACAGAGGTGTTTTTTGCAAAGTGCCTACCTGTAGAGTTTGGCCTCTAGCTCAGCCGGCACCTAGGGAAACCTACCAAACCTGTGCATTTTTGAAAACTAGAGACCTAGGGGAATCCAAGATGGGGTGACTTGTGGGGCTCCGACCAGTTTCTGTTAACCAGAATCCTTTGCAAACCTCAAAATGTGGCTAAAAACACACATTTTCCTCACATTTTGGTGACAGAAAGTTCTAGAATCAGAGAGGAGACACAAATGTCCTTCCACCCAGCGTTCCCCCCAGTCTCCCGATAAAAATGATACCTCACTTGTGTGGGTAGGCCTAGCGCCCGCGACAGGAAATGCCCCAAAATGCAACGTGGACACATCACATTTTTTTAAAGAAAACACAGATGTTTTTTGCAAAGTGCCTACCGTTAGATTTTGGCCACTAGCTCAGCCGGCACCTAGGGAAACCTACCAAACCTATGCATTTTTGAAAACTAGAGACCTAGGGGAATCCAAGATGGGGTGATATGTGGGGCTCTGACCAGGTTTTGTTACCCAGAATCCTTTGCAAACCTCAAAATTTGGCTAAAAAAACACATTTTCCTCACATTTTGGTGGCAGAAAGTTCTGGAATCAGAGAGGAGCCAAAAATTACCATCCACCCAGCGTTCCCCCAAGTCTCCCAATAAAAATGATACCTCACTTGTGTGGGTAGGCCTAGCGCCCCCGACAGGAAATGCCCCAAAACGCAACATGCACACATCACATTTTTTTAAGGAAAACAGAGGTGTTTTTTGCAAAGTGCCTATCTGTAGATTTTGTCCTCTAGCTCAGCCGACACCTAGGGAAACCTACCAAACCTGTGCATTTCTAAAAACTAGAGACCTAGGGGAGTCCAAGATGGGGTGACTTGTGGGGCTCCGACCAGTTTCTGTTAACCAGAATCCTTTGCAAACCTCAAAATGTGGATAAAAACACATATTTTCCTCACATTTTGGAGACATAAAGTTCTGGAATCAGAGAGGAGCCACAAATTTCCTTCCACCCAGCGTTCCCCCAAGTCACCTGATAAAAATAATACCTCACTTGTGTGGGTAGGCCTAGCGCACGTGACAGGAAATGCCCCAAAACGCAAATTGCACACATCACATTTTTTGAAAGAAAACATAGGTGTTTTTTGCAAAGTGCCTACCTGTAGAGTTTGGCCTCTAGCTCAGCCGGCACCTAGGGAAACCTACCAAACCTGTGCATTTTTGAAAACTAGAGACCTAGGGGAATCCAAGATGGGGTGACTTGTGGGGCTCCGACCAGTTTCTGTTAACCAGAATCCTTTGCAAACCTCAAAATGTGGCTAAAAACACACATTTTCCTCACATTTTGGTGACAGAAAGTACTGGAATCAGAGAGGAGCCAAAAATTACCATCCACCCAGCGTTCCCCCAAGTCTCCCAATAAAAATGATACCTCACTTGTGTGGGTAGGCCTAGCGCCCCCGACAGGAAATGCCCCAAAACGCAACATGCACACATCACATTTTTTTAAGGAAAACAGAGGTGTTTTTTGCAAAGTGCCTATCTGTAGATTTTGTCCTCTAGCTCAGCCGACACCTAGGGAAACCTACCAAACCTGTGCATTTCTAAAAACTAGAGACCTAGGGGAGTCCAAGATGGGGTGACTTGTGGGGCTCTGACCAGGTTCTGTTACCCAGAATCCTTTGCAAACCTAAAAATGTGGATAAAAAAACACATTTTCCTCACATTTTGGTGACAGAAAGTTCTGGAATCAGAGAGGAGCCACAAATTTCCTTCCACCCAGCGTTCCCCCAAGTCTCCTGATGAAAATGATACCTCACTTGTTGGGTAGGCCTAGCGCCTGCAACAGGAAATGCCACAAAACGCAACGTGCACACATCACATTTTTAAAAAGAAAACAGAGGTGTTTTTTGCAAAGTGCCTACCTGTAGATTTTGGCCTCTAGCTCAGCTGGCACCTAGGGAAACCTACCAAACCTGTGCATTTTTGAAAACTAGAGACCTAGGGGAATCCAAGATGTGGTGATTTGTGGGGCTCTGATTAGGTTTTGTTACCCAGAATCCTTTGCAAACCTCAAAATTTGGCTAAAAAAACAAATTTTCCTCACATTCTGGTGACAGAAAGTTCATGAATCAGAGAGGGGCCACAAATGTCCTTCCACCCAGCGTTCCCCCAAGTCTCCTGATGAAAATGATACCTCACTTGTTGGGTAGGCCTAGCGCCTGCAACAGGAAATGCCACAAAACGCAAAGTGTACACATCACATTTTTAAAAAGAAAACAGAGGTGTTTTTTGCAAAGTGCCTACCTGTAGATTTTGGCCTCTAGCTCAGCTGGCACCTAGGGAAACCTACCAAACCTGTGCATTTTTGAAAACTAGAGACCTAGGGGAATCCAAGATGTGGTGATTTGTGGGGCTCTGATTAGGTTTTGTTACCCAGAATCCTATGCAAACCTCAAAATTTGGCTAACAAAACAAATTTTCCTCACATTCTGGTGACAGAAAGTTCTGGAATCAGAGAGGAGCCACAAATTTCCTTCCACCCAGCGTTCCCCTAAGTCTTCCGATAAAAATGACACCTCACTTGTGTGGTTAGGCCTAGCACCCGCAACAGGAAATGCCCCAAAACGCAACGTGCACACATCACATTTTTTTAAAGAAAACAGAGGTGTTTTTTGCAAAGTGCCTACCTGTAGAGTTTGTCCTCTAGCTCAGCCGGCACCTAGGGAAACCTGCCAAACCTGTGCATTTTTGAAAACTAGAGACCTAGGGGAATCCAAGATGGGGTGACTTGTGGGGCTCCGACCAGTTTCTGTTAACCAGAATCCTTTGCAAACCTCAAAATGTGGCTAAAAACACATATTTTCCTCACATTTTGGAGACATAAAGTTCTGGAATCAGAGAGGAGCCACAAATTTCCTTCCACCCAGCGTTCCCCCAAGTCACCTGATAAAAATAATACCTCACTTGTGTGGGTAGGCCTAGCGCACGTGACAGGAAATGCCCCAAAACGCAAAGTGCACACATCACATTTTTTGAAAGAAAACAGAGGTGTTTTTTGCAAAGTGCCTACCTGTAGAGTTTGGCCTCTAGCTCAGCCGGCACCTAGGGAAACCTACCAAACCTGTGCATTTTTTAAAACTAGAGACCTAGGGGAATCCAAGATGGGGTGACTTGTGGGGCTCTGACCAGTTACTGTTAACCAGAATCCTTTGCAAACCTCAAAATTTGGCTAAAAACACACATTTTCCTCACATTTTGGTGACATAAAGTTCTGGAATCAGAGAGGAGCCACAAATTTCCTTCCACCCAGCGTTCCCCCAAGTCACCTGATAAAAAATGATACCTCACTTGTGTGGGTAGGCCTAGCGCCCGCGACAGGAAATGCCCCAAAATGCAACGTGGACACATCACATTTTTTTAAAGAAAACAGAGATGTTTTTTGCAAAGTGCCTACCTGTAGATTTTGGCCACTAACTCAGCCGGCACCTAGGGAAACCTACCAAACCTATGCATTTTTTAAAACTAGAGACCTAGGGGAATCCAAGATGGGGTGACTTGTGGGGCTCTGACCAGGTTTTGTTACCCAGAATCCTTTGCAAACCTCAAAATTTGGCTAAAAAACACATTTTCCTCACATTTTGGTGACAGAAAGTTCTGGAATCAGAGAGGAGCCACAAATTTCCTTCCACCCAGCGTTCCCCCAAGTCTCCTGATAAAAATGATACCTCACTTGTGTGGGTAGGCCTAGAGCCCGCAACAGGAAACGCCCCAAAACGCAACGTGGACACATCACATTTATTTCAAGAAAACAGGTGTTTTTTGCAAAATGCCTACCTGTAGATTTTGGCCTCTAGCTCATCCGGCACCTAGGGAAACCTACCAAACCTGTGCATTTTTGAAAACTAGAGACCTAGGGTGAATCCAAGATGGGGTGACTTGTGGGGCTCTGACCAGGTTCTGTTAACCAGAATCCTTTGCAAACCTAAAAATTTGGCAAAAAACACATATTTTCCTCACATTTTGGTGACATAAAGTTCTGGAATCAGAGAGGAGCCACAAATTTCCTTCCATCCAGCGTTCCCCCAAGTCACCTGATAAAAATGATACCTCACTTGTGTGGGTAGGCCTAGCGCACGTGACAGGAAATGCCCCAAAACGCAACGTGCACACATCACATTTTTTGAATGAAAACAGAGGTGTTTTTTGCAAAGTGCCTACCTGTAGAGTTTGGCCTCTAGCTCAGTCGGCACCTAGGGAAACCTACCAAACCTATGCATTTTTGAAAACTAGAGACCTAGGGGAATCCAAGATGGGGTGATATGTGGGGCTCTGACCAGGTTTTGTTACCCAGAATCCTTTGCAAACCTCAAAATGTGGCTAAAAAAACACATTTTCCTCACATTTTGGTGACAGAAAGTTCTGGAATCAGAGAGGAGCCAAAAATTACCATCCACCCAGCGTTCCCCCAAGTCTCCCAATAAAAATGAGACCTCACTTGTGTGGGTAGGCCTAGCGCCCGCGACAGGAAATGCCCCAAAACGCAACGTGCACACATCACATTTTTTTAAAGAAAACAGAGGTGTTTTTTGCAAAGTGCCTACATGTAGATTTTGGCCTCTAGCTCAGCCGGCACCTAGGGAAACCTACCAAACCTATGCATTTTTGAAAACTAGAGACCTAGGGGAATCCAAGATGGGGTGATATGTGGGGCTCTGACCAGGTTTTGTTACCCAGAATCCTTTGCAAACCTCAAAATTTGGCTAAAAAAACACATTTTCCTCACATTTTGGTGACAGAAAGTTCTGAAATCAGAGAGGAGCCAAAAATTACCATCCACCCAGCGTTCCCCCAAGTCTCCCAATAAAAATGAGACCTCACTTGTGTGGGTAGGCCTAGCGCACGTGACAGGAAATGCCCCAAAACGCAACGTGCACACATCATATTTTTTGAAAGAAAACAGAGGTGTGTTTGGCAAAGTGCCTACCTGTAGAGTTTGGCCTCTAGCTCAGCCGGCACCTAGGGAAACCTACCAAACCTGTGCATTTTTGAAAACTAGAGACCTAGGGGAATCCAAGATGTGGTGATTTGTGGGGCTCTGATTAGGTTTTGTTACCCAGAATCCTTTGCAAACCTCAAAATTTGGCTAAAAAAACAAATTTTCCTCACATTCTGGTGACAGAAAGTTCATGAATCAGAGAGGAGCCACAAATGTCCTTCCACCCAGCGTTCCCCCAAGTCTCCTGATGAAAATGATACCTCACTTGTTGGGTAGGCCTAGCGCCTGCAACAGGAAATGCCACAAAACGCAACGTGTACACATCACATTTTTTAAAAGAAAACAGAGGTGTTTTTTGCAAAGTGCCTACCTGTAGATTTTGGCCTCTAGCTCAGCTGGCACCTAGGGAAACCTACCAAACCTGTGCATTTTTTAAAACTAGAGACCTAGGGGAATCCAAGATGTGGTGATTTGTGGGGCTCTGATTAGGTTTTGTTACCCAGAATCCTATGCAAACCTCAAAATTTGGCTAACAAAACAAATTTTCCTCACATTCTGGTGACAGAAAGTTCTGGAATCAGAGAGGAGCCACAAATTTCCTTCCACCCAGCGTTCCCCTAAGTCTTCTGATAAAAATGACACCTCACTTGTGTGGTTAGGCCTAGCACCCGCAACAGGAAATGCCCCAAAACGCAACGTGCACACATCACATTTTTTTAAAGAAAACAGAGGTGTTTTTTGCGAAGTGCCTACCTGTAGAGTTTGTCCTCTAGCTCAGCCGGTACCTAGGGAAACCTGCCAAACCTGTGCATTTTTGAAAACTAGAGACCTAGGGGAATCCAAGATGGGGTGACTTGTGGGGCTCCGACCAGTTTCTGTTAACCAGAATCCTTTGCAAACCTCAAAATGTGGCTAAAAACACATATTTTCCTCACATTTTGGAGACATAAAGTTCTGGAATCAGAGAGGAGCCACAAATTTCCTTCCACCCAGCGTTCCCCCAAGTCACCTGATAAAAATAATACCTCACTTGTGTGGGTAGGCCTAGCGCACGTGACAGGAAATGCCCCAAAACGCAAAGTGCACACATCACATTTTTTGAAAGAAAACAGAGGTGTTTTTTGCAAAGTGCCTACCTGTAGAGTTTGGCCTCTAGCTCAGCCGGCACCTAGGGAAACCTACCAAACCTGTTCATTTTTTAAAACTAGAGACCTAGGGGAATCCAAGATGGGGTGACTTGTGGGGCTCTGACCAGTTACTGTTAACCAGAATCCTTTGCAAACCTCAAAATTTGGCTAAAAACACACATTTTCCTCACATTTTGGTGACATAAAGTTCTGGAATCAGAGAGGAGCCACAAATTTCCTTCCACCCAGCGTTCCCCCAAGTCACCTGATAAAAAATGATACCTCACTTGTGTGGGTAGGCCTAGCACACGTGACAGGAAATGCCCCAAAACGCAACGTGCACACATCACATTTTTTGAAAGAAAACAGGTGTTTTTTGCAATGTGCCTACCTGTAGAGTTTGGCCTCTAGCTGAGCCGGCACCTAGGGAAACCTACCACACCTATGCATTTTTTAAAACTAGAGATCTCGGGGAATCCAAGATGGGGTGACTTGTGGGGCTCTGACGAGTTTCTGTTAACCAGAATCCTTTGCAAACCTCAAAATTTGGCTAAAAACACACATTTTCCTCACATTTTGGTGACATAAAGTTCTGGAATCAGAGAGGAGCCACAAATTTCCTTCCACCCAGCGTTCCCCGAAGTCTCCCGATAAAAGTGATACCTCACTTGTGTGGGTAGGCCTAGCGCCCGCGACAGGAAATGCCCCAAAATGCAACGTGGACACATCACATTTTTTTAAAGAAAACAGAGATGTTTTTTGCAAAGTGCCTACCTGTAGATTTTGGCCACTAACTCAGCCGGCACCTAGGGAAACCTACCAAACCTATGCATTTTTTAAAACTAGAGACCTAGGGGAATCCAAGATGGGGTGACTTGTGGGGCTCTGACCAGGTTTTGTTACCCAGAATCCTTTGCAAACCTCAAAATTTGGCTAAAAAACACATTTTCCTCACATTTTGGTGACAGAAAGTTCTGGAATCAGAGAGGAGCCACAAATTTCCTTCCACCCAGCGTTCCCCCAAGTCTCCTGATAAAAATGATACCTCACTTGTGTGGGTAGGCCTAGAGCCCGCAACAGGAAACGCCCCAAAACGCAACGTGGACACATCACATTTATTTCAAGAAAACAGGTGTTTTTTGCAAAATGCCTACCTGTAGATTTTGGCCTCTAGCTCATCCGGCACCTAGGGAAACCTACCAAACCTGTGCATTTTTGAAAACTAGAGACCTAGGGTGAATCCAAGATGGGGTGACTTGTGGGGCTCTGACCAGGTTCTGTTAACCAGAATCCTTTGCAAACCTAAAAATTTGGCTAAAAACACATATTTTCCTCACATTTTGGTGACATAAAGTTCTGGAATCAGAGAGGAGCCACAAATTTCCTTCCATCCAGCGTTCCCCCAAGTCACCTGATAAAAATGATACCTCACTTGTGTGGGTAGGCCTAGCGCACGTGACAGGAAATGCCCCAAAACGCAACGTGCACACATCACATTTTTTGAATGAAAACAGAGGTGTTTTTTGCAAAGTGCCTACCTGTAGAGTTTGGCCTCTAGCTCAGTCGGCACCTAGGGAAACCTACCAAACCTATGCATTTTTGAAAACTAGAGACCTAGGGGAATCCAAGATGGGGTGATATGTGGGGCTCTGACCAGGTTTTGTTACCCAGAATCCTTTGCAAACCTCAAAATGTGGCTAAAAAAACACATTTTCCTCACATTTTGGTGACAGAAAGTTCTGGAATCAGAGAGGAGCCAAAAATTACCATCCACCCAGCGTTCCCCCAAGTCTCCCAATAAAAATGAGACCTCACTTGTGTGGGTAGGCCTAGCGCCCGCGACAGGAAATGCCCCAAAACGCAACGTGCACACATCACATTTTTTTAAAGAAAACAGAGGTGTTTTTTGCAAAGTGCCTACATGTAGATTTTGGCCTCTAGCTCAGCCGGCACCTAGGGAAACCTACCAAACCTATGCATTTTTGAAAACTAGAGACCTAGGGGAATCCAAGATGGGGTGATATGTGGGGCTCTGACCAGGTTTTGTTACCCAGAATCCTTTGCAAACCTCAAAATTTGGCTAAAAAAACACATTTTCCTCACATTTTGGTGACAGAAAGTTCTGAAATCAGAGAGGAGCCAAAAATTACCATCCACCCAGCGTTCCCCCAAGTCTCCCAATAAAAATGAGACCTCACTTGTGTGGGTAGGCCTAGCGCACGTGACAGGAAATGCCCCAAAACGCAACGTGCACACATCATATTTTTTGAAAGAAAACAGAGGTGTGTTTGGCAAAGTGCCTACCTGTAGAGTTTGGCCTCTAGCTCAGCCGGCACCTAGGGAAACCTACCAAACCTGTGCATTTTTGAAAACTAGAGACCTAGGGGAATCCAAGATGTGGTGATTTGTGGGGCTCTGATTAGGTTTTGTTACCCAGAATCCTTTGCAAACCTCAAAATTTGGCTAAAAAAACAAATTTTCCTCACATTCTGGTGACAGAAAGTTCATGAATCAGAGAGGAGCCACAAATGTCCTTCCACCCAGCGTTCCCCCAAGTCTCCTGATGAAAATGATACCTCACTTGTTGGGTAGGCCTAGCGCCTGCAACAGGAAATTCCACAAAACGCAACGTGTACACATCACATTTTTTAAAAGAAAACAGAGGTGTTTTTTGCAAAGTGCCTACCTGTAGATTTTGGCCTCTAGCTCAGCTGGCACCTAGGGAAACCTACCAAACCTGTGCATTTTTGAAAACTAGAGACCTAGGGGAATCCAAGATGTGGTGATTTGTGGGGCTCTGATTAGGTTTTGTTACCCAGAATCCTATGCAAACCTCAAAATTTGGCTAACAAAACAAATTTTCCTCACATTCTGGTGACAGAAAGTTCTGGAATCAGAGAGGAGCCACAAATTTCCTTCCACCCAGCGTTCCCCTAAGTCTTCTGATAAAAATGACACCTCACTTGTGTGGTTAGGCCTAGCACCCGCAACAGGAAATGCCCCAAAACGCAACGTGCACACATCACATTTTTTTAAAGAAAACAGAGGTGTTTTTTGCGAAGTGCCTACCTGTAGAGTTTGTCCTCTAGCTCAGCCGGTACCTAGGGAAACCTGCCAAACCTGTGCATTTTTGAAAACTAGAGACCTAGGGGAATCCAAGATGGGGTGACTTGTGGGGCTCCGACCAGTTTCTGTTAACCAGAATCCTTTGCAAACCTCAAAATGTGGCTAAAAACACATATTTTCCTCACATTTTGGAGACAGAAAGTTCTGGAATCAGAGAGGAGCCACAAATTTCCTTCCACCCAGCGTTCCCCCAAGTCACCTGATAAAAATAATACCTCACTTGTGTGGGTAGGCCTAGCGCCCGCGACAGGAAACGCCCCAAAACGCAACGTGGACACATCACATTTTTTGAAAGAAAACAGAGGTGTTTTTTGCAAAATGCCTACCTGTAGATTTTGGCCTCTAGCTCATCCGGCACCTAGGGAAACCTACCAAACCTGTGCATGTTTTAAAACTAGAGACCTAGGGGAATCCAAGATGGGGTGACTTGTGGGGCTCTGACCAGTTACTGTTAACCAGAATCCTTTGCAAACCTCAAAATTTGGCTAAAAACACACATTTTCCTCACATTTTGGTGACATAAAGTTCTGGAATCAGAGAGGAGCCACAAATTTTCTTCCACCCAGCGTTCCCCCAAGTCACCTGATAAAAAATGATACCTCACTTGTGTGGGTAGGCCTAGCACACGTGACAGGAAATGCCCCAAAACGCAACGTGCACACATCACATTTTTTGAAAGAAAACAGAGGTGTTTTTTGCAATGTGCCTACCTGTAGAGTTTGGCCTCTAGCTCAGCCAGCACCTAGGGAAACCTACCAAACCTATGCATTTTTTAAAACTAGAGATCTCGGGGAATCCAAGATGGGGTGACTTGTGGGGCTCTGACGAGTTTCTGTTAACCAGAATCCTTTGCAAACCTCAAAATTTGGCTAAAAACACACATTTTCCTCACATTTTGGTGACATAAAGTTCTGGAATCAGAGAGGAGCCACAAATTTCCTTCCACCCAGCGTTCCCCGAAGTCTCCCGATAAAAGTGATACCTCACTTGTGTGGGTAGGCCTAGCGTCCGCGACAGGAAATGCCCCAAAATGCAACGTGGACACATCACATTTTTTTAAAGAAAACAGAGGTGTTTTTTGCAAAGTGCCTACCTGTAGATTTTGGCCACTAACTCAGCCGGCACCTAGGGAAACCTACCAAACCTATGCATTTTTTAAAACTAGAGACCTAGGGGAATCCAAGATGGGGTGACTTGTGGGGCTCTGACCAGGTTTTGTTACCCAGAATCCTTTGCAAACCTCAAAATTTGGCTAAAAAACAAATTTTCCTCACATTTTGGTGACAGAAAGTTCTGGAATCAGAGAGGAGCCACAAATGTCCTTCCACCCAGCGTTCCCCCAAGTCTCCTGATAAAAATGATACCTCACTTGTGTGGGTAGGCCTAGAGCCCGCAACAGGAAAAGCCCCAAAACGCAACGTGGACACATCACATTTATTTCAAGAAAACAGGTGTTTTTTGCAAAATGCCTACATGTAGATTTTGGCCTCTAGCTCATCCGGCACCTAGGGAAACCTACCAAACCTGTGCATTTTTGAAAACTAGAGACCTAGGGTGAATCCAAGATGGGGTGACTTGTGGGGCTCTGACCAGGTTCTGTTAACCAGAATCCTTTGCAAACCTAAAAATTTGGCTAAAAACACATATTTTCCTCACATTTTGGTGACATAAAGTTCTGGAATCAGAGAGGAGCCACAAATTTCCTTCCACCCAGCGTTCCCCCAAGTCACCTGATAAAAATGATACCTCACTTGTGTGGGTAGGCCTAGCGCACGTGACAGGAAATGCCCCAAAACGCAACGTGCACACATCACATTTTTTGAAAGAAAACAGAGGTGTTTTTTGCAAAGTGCCTACCTGTAGAGTTTGGCCTCTAGCTCAGTCGGCACCTAGGGAAACCTACCAAACCTATGCATTTTTGAAAACTAGAGACCTAGGGGAATCCAAGATGGGGTGATATGTGGGGCTCTGACCAGGTTTTGTTACCCAGAATCCTTTGCAAACCTCAAAATTTGGCTAAAAAAACACATTTTCCTCACATTTTGGTGACAGAAAGTTCTGGAATCAGAGAGGAGCCAAAAATTACCATCCACCCAGCGTTCCCCCAAGTCTCCCAATAAAAATGAGACCTCACTTGTGTGGGTAGGCCTAGCGCCCGCGACAGGAAATGCCCCAAAACGCAACGTGCACACATCACATTTTTTTAAAGAAAACAGAGGTGTTTTTTGCAAAGTGCCTACATGTAGATTTTGGCCTCTAGCTCAGCCGGCACCTAGGGAAACCTACCAAACCTATGCATTTTTGAAAACTAGAGACCTAGGGGAATCCAAGATGGGGTGATATGTGGGGCTCTGACCAGGTTTTGTTGCCCAGAATCCTTTGCAAACCTCAAAATTTGGCTAAAAAAACACATTTTCCTCACATTTTGGTGACAGAAAGTTCTGAAATCAGAGAGGAGCCAAAAATTACCATCCACCCAGCGTTCCCCCAAGTCTCCCAATAAAAATGAGACCTCACTTGTGTGGGTAGGCCTAGCGCCCGCGAAATGAAATGCCCCAAAACGCAACGTGCACACATCAAATTTTTTTAAAGAAAACAGAGGTGTTTTTTGCAAAGTGCCTACCTGTAGATTTTGGCCTCTAGCTCAGCCGGCACCTAGGGAAACCTACCAAACCTATGCATTTTTGAAAACTAGAGACCTAGGGGAATCCAAGATGGGGTGACTTGTGGGGCTCTGACCAGGTTTTGTTACCCAGAATCCTTTGCAAACCTCAAAATTTGGCTAAAAAACAAATTTTCCTCACATTTTGGTGACATAAAGTTCTGGAATCAGAGAGGAGCCACAAATTACCTTCCACCCAGCGTTCCCCCAAGTCACCTGATAAAAAATGATACCTCACTTGTGTGGGTAGGCCTAGCGCACGTGACAGGAAATGCCCCAAAACGCAACGTGCACACATCACATTTTTTTAAAGAAAACAGAGGTGTGTTTTGCAAAGTGCCTACCTGTACAGTTTGGCCTCTAGCTCAGCCGGCACGTAGGGAAACCTACCAAACCTGTGCATTTTTGAAAAGTAGAGACCTAGGGGAATCCAAGATGGGGTGACTTGTGGGGCTCTGACCAGTTACTGTTAACCAGAATCCTTTGCAAACCTCAAAAGTTGGCTAAAAACACACATTTTCCTCACATTTTGGTGACATAAAGTTCTGGAATCAGAGAGGAGCCACAAATTTCCTTCCACCCAGCGTTCCCCCAAGTCACCTGATAAAAAATGATACCTCACTTGTGTGGGTAGGCCTAGCGCACGTGACGGGAAATGCCCCAAAACGCAACGTGCACATATCACATTTTCTGAAAGAAAACAGAGGTGTGTTTTGCAAAGTGCCTACCTGTAGAGTTTTGCCTCTAGCTCAACCGGCACCTAGGGAAACCTACCAAACCTGTGCATTTTTGAAAACTAGAGATCTCTGGGAATCCAAGATGGGGTGACTTGTGGGGCTCTGACCAGTTTCTGTTAACCAGAATCCTTTGCAAACCTCAAAATTTGGCTAAAAACACACATTTTCCTCACATTTTGGTGACATAAAGTTCTGGAATCAGAGAGGAGCCACAAATTTCCTTCCACCCAGCATTCCCCCAAGTCTCCTGATAAAAATGATACCTCACTTGTGTGGGTAGGCCTAGCCCACGTAACAGGAAATGCCCCAAAACGCAACGTACACACATCACATTTTTTTAAAGAAAACAGAGGTGTTTTTTGCAAAGTGCCTACCTGTAGATTTTGGCCTCTAGCTCAGCCGGCTCCTAGGGAAACCTACCAAACCTGTGCATTTTTGAAAACTAGAGACCTAGGGGAATCCAAGATGGGGTGACTTGTGGGTCTCTGACCAGGTTCTGTTACCCAGAATCCTTTGCAAACCTCAAAATGTGGCTAAAAAAACACATTTTCCTCACATTTTGGTGACAGAAAGTTCTAGAATCAGAGAGGAGACACAAATTTCCTACCACCCAGCGTTCCCCCAAGTCTCCCGATAAAAATGATACCTCACTTGTGTGGGTAGGCCTAGCGCCCGCGACAGGAAATGCCCCAAAATGCAACGTGGACACATCACATTTTTTTAAAGAAAACACAGATGTTTTTTGCAAAGTGCCTACCTTTAGATTTTGGCCACAAGCTCAGCCGGCACCTATGGAAACCTACCAAACCTATGCATTTTTGAAAACTAGAGACCTAGGGGAATCCAAGATGGGGTGATATGTGGGGCTCTGACCAGGTTTTGTTACCCAGAATCCTTTGCAAACCTCAAAATTTGGCTAAAAAAACACATTTTCCTCACATTTTGGTGACAGAAAGTTCTGGAATCAGAGAGGAGCCAAAAATTACCATCCACCCAGCGTTCCCCCAAGTCTCCCAATAAAAATGATACCTCACTTGTGTGGGTAGGCCTAACGCCCCCGACAGGAAATGCCCCAAAACGCAACATGCACACATCACATTTTTTTAAGGAAAACAGAGGTGTTTTTGCAAAGTGCCTACCTGTAGATTTTGGCCTCTAGCTCAGCTGGCACCTAGGGAAACCTACCAAACCTGGCATTTTTAAAAACTAGAGACCTAGGGGAATCCAAGATGTGGTGATTTGTGGGGCTCTGATTAGGTTTTGTTACCCAGAATCCTTTGCAAACCTCAAAATTTGGCTAAAAAAACAAATTTTCCTCACATTCTGGTGACAGAAAGTTCTGGAATCAGAGAGGAGCCACAAATTTCCTTCCACCCAGCGTTCCCCCAAGTCACCTGATAAAAATAATACCTCACTTGTGTGGGTAGGCCTAGCGCACGTGACAGGAAATGCCCCAAAACGCAAAGTGCACACATCACATTTTTTGAAAGAAAACAGAGGTGTTTTTTGCAAAGTGCCTACCTGTAGAGTTTGGCCTCTAGCTCAGACGGCACCTAGGGAAACCTACCAAACCTGTGCATTTTTGAAAACTAGAGACCTAGGGGAATCCAAGATGGGGTGACTTGTGGGGCTCTGACCAGTTACTGTTAACCAGAATCCTTTGCAAACCTCAAAATTTGGCTAAAAACACATATTTTCCTCACATTTTGGTGACATAAAGTTCTGGAATCAGAGAGGAGCCACACATTTCCTTCCACCCAGCGTTCCCCCAAGTCACCTGATAAAAAATGATACCTCACTTGTGTGGGTAGGCCTAGCACACGTGACAGGAAATGCCCCAAAACGCAACGTGCACACATCACATTTTTTTAAAGAAAACAGAGGTGTTTTTTGCAATGTGCCTACCTGTAGAGTTTGGCCTCTAGCTCAGTCGGCACCTAGGGAAACCTACCAAACCTATGCATTTTTTTAAACTAGAGATCTCGGGGAATCCAAGATGGGGTGACTTGTGGGGCTCTGACGAGTTTCTGTTAACCAGAATCCTTTGCAAACCTCAAAATTTGGCTAAAAACACACATTTTCCTCACATTTTGGTGACATAGAGTTCTGGAATCAGAGAGGAGCCACAAATTTCCTTCCACCCAGCGTTCCCCGAAGTCTCCCGATAAAAATGATACCTCACTTGTGTGGGTAGGCCTAGCGCCCGCGACAGGAAATGCCCCAAAATGCAACGTGGACACATCACATTTTTTTAAAGAAAACAGAGATGTTTTTTGCAAAGTGCCTACCTGTAGATTTTGGCCACTAGCTCAGCCGGCACCTAGGGAAACCTACCAAACCTATGCATTTTTAAAAACTAGAGACCTAGGGGAATCCAAGATAGGGTGACTTGTGGGGCTCTGACCAAGTTTTATTACCCAGAATCCTTTGCAAACCTCAAAATTTGGCTAAAAAACAAATTGTCCTCACATTTTGGTGACAGAAAGTTCTGGAATCAGAGAGGAGCCACAAATTTCCTTCCACCCAGCGTTCCCCCAAGTCTCCTGATAAAAATGATACCTCACTTGTGTGGGTAGGCCTAGAGCCCGCAACAGGAAACGCCCCAAAACGCAACGTGGACACATCACATTTATTTCAAGAAAACAGGTGTTTTTTGCAAAATGCCTACCTGTAGATTTTGGCCTCTAGCTCATCCGGCACCTAGGGAAACCTACCAAACCTGTGCATTTTTTAAAACTAGAGACCTAGGGTGAATCCAAGATGGGGTGACTTGTGGGGCTCTGACCAGAAACCTAAAAATTTGGCTAAAAACACATATTTTCCTCACATTTTGGTGACATAAAGTTCTGGAATCAGAGAGGAGCCACAAATTTCCTTCCACCCAGCGTTCCCCCAAGTCACCTGATAAAAATGATACCTCACTTGTGTGGGTAGGCCTAGCGCACGTGACAGGAAATGCCCCAAAACGCAACGTGCACACATCACATTTTTTGAAAGAAAACAGAGGTGTTTTTTGCAACGTGCCTACCTGTAGAATTTGGCCTCTAGCTCAGTCGGCACCTAGGGAAACCTACCAAACCTATGCATTTTTGAAAACTAGAGACCTAGTGGAATCCAAGATGGGGTGATATGTGGGGCTCTGACCAGGTTTTGTTACCCAGAATCCTTTGCAAACCTCAAAATTTGGCTAAAAAAACACATTTTCCTCACATTTTGGTGACAGAAAGTTCTGGAATCAGAGAGGAGCCAAAAATTACCATCCACCCAGCGTTCCCCCAAGTCTCCCAATAAAAATGAGACCTCACTTGTGTGGGTAGGCCTAGCGCCCGCGACAGGAAATGCCCCAAAACGCAACGTGCACACATCACATTTTTTTAAAGAAAACAGAGATGTTTTTTGCAAAGTGCCTACCTTTAGATTTTGGCCACTAGCTCAGCCGGCACCTCGGGAAACCTACCAAACCCATGCATTTTTGAAAACTAGAGACCTAGGGGAATCCAAGATGGGGTGATATGTGGGGCTCTGACCAGGTTTTGTTACCCAGAATCCTTTGCAAACCTCAAAATTTGGCTAAAAAAACACATTTTCCTCACATTTTGGTGACAGAAAGTTCTAGAATCAGAGAGGAGACACAAATTTCCTTCCACCCAGCGTTCGCCCAAGTCTCCCGATAAAAATGATACCTCACTTGTGTGGGTAGGCCTAGCGCCCGCGACAGGAAATGCCCCAAAATGCAACGTGGACACATCACATTTTTTTTAAAGAAAACACAGATGTTTTTTGCAAAGTGCCTACCTTTAGATTTTGGCCACTAGCTCAGCCGGCACCTAGGGAAACCTACCAAACCCATGCATTTTTGAAAACTAGAGACCTAGGGGAATCCAAGATGGGGTGATATGTGGGGCTCTGACCAGGTTTTGTTACCCAGAATCCTTTGCAAACCTCAAAATTTGGCTAAAAAAACACATTTTCCTCACATTTTGGTGACAGAAAGTTCTGGAATCAGAGAGGAGCCAAAAATTACCATCCACCCAGCGTTCCCCCAAGTCTCCCAATAAAAATGATACCTCACTTGTGTGGGTAGGCCTAACGCCCCCGACAGGAAATGCCCCAAAACGCAACATGCACACATCACATTTTTTTAAGGAAAACAGAGGTGTTTTTTGCAAAGTGCCTACCTGTAGATTTTGGCCTCTAGCTCAGCTGGCACCTAGGGAAACCTACCAAACCTGTGCATTTTTAAAAACTAGAGACCTAGGGGAATCCAAGATGTGGTGATTTGTGGGGCTCTGATTAGGTTTTGTTACCCAGAATCCTTTGCAAACCTCAAAATTTGGCTAAAAAAAAAAATTTTCCTCACATTCTGGTGACAGAAAGTTCTGGAATCAGAGAGGAGCCACAAATTTCCTTCCACCCAGCGTTCCCCCAAGTCACCTGATAAAAAATGATACCCTCACTTGTGTGGGTAGGCCTAGCGCACGTGACAGGAAATGCCCCAAAACGCAAAGTGCACACATCACATTTTTTGAAAGAAAACAGAGGTGTTTTTTGCAAAGTGCCTACCTGTAGAGTTTGGCCTCTAGCTCAGCCGGCACCTAGGGAAACCTACCAAACCTGTGCATTTTTTTAAACTAGAGATCTCGGGGAATCCAAGATGGGGTGACTTGTGGGGCTCTGACGAGTTTCTGTTAACCAGAATCCTTTGCAAACCTCAAAATTTGGCTAAAAGCACACATTTTCCTCACATTTTGGTGACAGAAAGTTCTGGAATCAGAGAGGAGCCACAAATTTCCTTCCACCCAGCGTTCCCCGAAGTCTCCCGATAAAAATGATACCTCACTTGTGTGGGTAGGCCTAGCGCCCGCGACAGGAAATGCCCCAAAACGCAACGTGCACACATCACATTTTTTTAAAGAAAACAGAGGTGTTTTTTGCAAAGTGCCTACCTGTAGATTTTGGCCTCTAGCTCAGCCGGCACCTAGGGAAACCTACCAAACCTATGCATTTTTGAAAACTAGAGACCTAGGGGAATCCAAGATGGGGTATTATGTGGGGCTCTGACCAGGTTTTGTTACCCAGAATCCTTTGCAAACCTCAAAATTTGGCTAAAAAAACACATTTTCCTCACATTTTGGTGACAGAAACTTCTGGAATCAGAGAGGAGCCAAACATTACCATCCACCCAGCGTTCCCCCAAGTCTCCCAATAAAAATGAGACCTCACTTGTGTGGGTAGGCCTAGCGCCCGCGACAGGAAATGCCCCAAAACGCAACGTGCACACATCACATTTTTTTAAAGAAAACAGAGTCGTTTTTTGCAAAGTGCCTACATGTAGATTTTGGCCTCTACCTCAGCCGGCACCTAGGGAAACCTACCAAACCTATGCATTTTTGAAAACTAGAGACCTAGGGGAATCCAAGATGGGGTGATATGTGGGGCTCTGACCAGGTTTTGTTGCCCAGAATCCTTTGCAAACCTCAAAATTTGGCTAAAAAAACACATTTTCCTCACATTTTGGTGACAGAAAGTTCTGAAATCAGAGAGGAGCCAAAAATTACCATCCACCCAGCGTTCCCCCAAGTCTCCCAATAAAAATGAGACCTCACTTGTGTGGGTAGGCCTAGCGCCCGCGAAAGGAAGTGCCCCAAAACGCAACGTGCACACATCACATTTTTTTAAAGAAAACAGAGGTGTTTTTTGCAAAGTGCCTACCTGTAGATTTTGGCCTCTAGCTCAGCCGGCACCTAGGGAAACCTACCAAACCTATGCATTTTTGAAAACTAGAGACCTAGGGGAATCCAAGATGGGGTGACTTGTGGGGCTCTGACCAGGTTTTGTTACCCAGAATCCTTTGCAAACCTCAAAATTTGGCTAAAAAACAAATTTTCCTCACATTTTGGTGACATAAAGTTCTGGAATCAGAGAGGAGCCACAAATTACCTTCCACCCAGCGTTCCCCCAAGTCACCTGATAAAAAATGATACCTCACTTGTGTGGGTAGGCCTAGCGCACGTGACAGGAAATGCCCCAAAACGCAACGTGCACACATCACATTTTTTGAAAGAAAACAGAGGTGTGTTTTGCAAAGTGCCTACCTGTAGAGTTTGGCCTCTAGCTCAGCCGGCACCTAGGGAAACCTACCAAACCTGTGCATTTTTGAAAAGTAGAGACCTAGGGGAATCCAAGATGGGGTGACTTGTGGGGCTCTGACCAGTTACTGTTAACCAGAATCCTTTGCAAACCTCAAAATTTGGCTAAAAACACACATTTTCCTCACATTTTGGTGACATAAAGTTCTGGAATCAGAGAGGAGCCACAAATTTCCTTCCACCCAGCGTTCCCCCAAGTCACCTGATAAAAAATGATACCTCACTTGTGTGGGTAGGCCTAGCGCACGTGACGGGAAATGCCCCAAAACGCAACGTGCACATATCACATTTTTTGAAAGAAAACAGAGGTGTGTTTTGCAAAGTGCCTACCTGTAGAGTTTTGCCTCTAGCTCAGCCGGCACCTAGGGAAACCTACCAAACCTGTGCATTTTTGAAAACTAGAGATCTCTGGGAATCCAAGATGGGGTGACTTGTGGGGCTCTGACCAGTTTCTGTTAACCAGAATCCTTTGCAAACCTCAAAATTTGGCTAAAAACACACATTTTCCTCACATTTTGGTGACATAAAGTTCTGGAATCAGAGAGGAGCCACAAATTTCCTTCCACCCAGCATTCCCCCAAGTCTCCTGATAAAAATGATACCTCACTTGTGTGGGTAGGCCTAGCGCCCGCGACAGGAAATGCCCCAAAACGCAACGTGCACACATCACATTTTTTTAAAGAAAACAGAGTCGTTTTTTGCAAAGTGCCTACATGTAGATTTTGGCCTCTACCTCAGCCGGCACCTAGGGAAACCTACCAAACCTATGCATTTTTGAAAACTAGAGACCTAGGGGAATCCAAGATGGGGTGATATGTGGGGCTCTGACCAGGTTTTGTTGCCCAGAATCCTTTGCAAACCTCAAAATTTGGCTAAAAAAAACACATTTTCCTCACATTTTGGTGACAGAAAGTTCTGAAATCAGAGAGGAGCCAAAAATTACCATCCACCCAGCGTTCCCCCAAGTCTCCCAATAAAAATGAGACCTCACTTGTGTGGGTAGGCCTAGCGCCCGCGAAAGGAAGTGCCCCAAAACGCAACGTGCACACATCACATTTTTTTAAAGAAAACAGAGGTGTTTTTTGCAAAGTGCCTACCTGTAGATTTTGGCCTCTAGCTCAGCCGGCACCTAGGGAAACCTACCAAACCTATGCATTTTTGAAAACTAGAGACCTAGGGGAATCCAAGATGGGGTGACTTGTGGGGCTCTGACCAGGTTTTGTTACCCAGAATCCTTTGCAAACCTCAAAATTTGGCTAAAAAACAAATTTTCCTCACATTTTGGTGACAGAAAGTTCTAGAATCAGAGAGGAGCCACAAATTTCCTTCCACCCAGCGTTCCCCCAAGTCTCCTGATAAAAATGATACCTCACTTGTGTGGGTAGGCCTAGAGCCCGCAACAGGAAACGCCCCAAAACGCAACGTGGACACATCACATTTATTTCAAGAAAACAGGTGTTTTTTGCAAAATGCCTACCTGTAGATTTTGGCCTCTAGCTCATCCGGCACCTAGGGAAACCTACCAAACCTGTGCATTTTTGAAAACTAGAGACCTAGCGTGAATCCAAGATGGGGTGACTTGTGGGGCTCTGACCAGGTTCTGTTAACCAGAATCCTTTGCAAACCTAAAAATTTGGCTAAAAACACATATTTTCCTCACATTTTGGTGACATAAAGTTCTGGAATCAGAGAGGAGCCACAAATTTCCTTCCACCCAGCGTTCCCCCAAGTCACCTGATAAAAATTATACCTCACTTGTGTGGGTAGGCCTAGCGCACGTGACAGGAAATGCCCCAAAACGCAACGTGCACACATCACATTTTTTGAAAGAAAACAGAGGTGTTTTTTGCAACGTGCCTACCTGTAGAATTTGGCCTCTAGCTCAGTCGGCTCCTAGGGAAACCTACCAAACCTATGCATTTTTGAAAACTAGAGACCTAGGGGAATCCAAGATGGGGTGATATGTGGGCTCTGACCAGGTTTTGTTACCCAGAATCCTTTGCA